>NC_133368.1:40303486-40377182 GCF_049309525.1 Garra rufa | reverse complement strand
GATGGCCTCTCACGTCACCCATGCGATGTATGCAAAAGTGACGCGCTTGATAGTCCTCTGGAGAACCTGCCACAGAATTCACTTCCTACATCAGTTTTTTTCTCACTTGAACATTGTGAAACCACTTAATTACTCACCCTTATGTCATTCCAAACCCATAAAACCTTTTTTCATCTCATTCATAACACAAATTAAGATATTTTTGATCAAATCTGAGTGCTTTTTGACCCTGCATAGACAGCAACGCAACTGACACGTTCAAGGCCCAGAAAGGTAGTACCATTAAAGGAGTAGTTCACTTCCAGAACAAAAAAATACAGATAATGTACTCACCCCCTTGTCATCCAAGATGTTCAAGTCTTTCTTTCTTCAGTCGTAAAGAAATTATGTTTTTTGAGGAAAACATTTTTAGGATTTCTCTCCTTGTAATGGATATCTATGGTGCCCAGAGTTTAAACTTCCAAAATGGAGTTTAAATGCAGCTTCAAAGGGTTCTAACAATCCCAGCCGAAGAAGAAGTTAATCTAGCAAAACGATTGAACGATTGACAGGAATGCACACAGTTCACACAGAACTAGACCAAGATGAGCAATTGCGGGTAAAAAGTATATAAATAGTAAATTTTTTTTTTTTTTTTTTTTTTTTTTTTTAGAAAATAACCAATCGTTTTACTAGATAAGACCCTTCCTTCTTGGCTGGAATCGTTTAGAGACCTTTTTATTTTATTTTAGTTTATTTTTAGCTATATGCACTATATTATCCATTTTTATGTAATGTAATTACATAACAGTTATGTAATGTTTATGTGATTTTTGACAGCCACTGTATACATGTTTATATTTCAACAACAAATTTGAGTAGAAACATAATTATTTGATTTAGTATTTTTATGCTATTAAAATGTTTATTTGTTTTTATTTTTTGCTCGTTTCAGTTTTAATATTAGTTACCTTGTAATTTTTTGGGATTTTGACTTTTTCGTCAGGTTAATTTATTTTTAGGTTTTTTTATTTCAAGTTTGTAATTTTAGTGCTTCAACTTAAATTTATTTCAATTAGTTGTTAAACATTTCAGATTATTTTATTTTATTATTTTATTTCAGCTATATAAACTTTATTATTTATTTTTATTTAACCTGCTGCTTTATTTTTTAATGACATTAATTGGCTTTTGTCTTTTTAAATATTTAAACAAATATTAAATATCATTTTTTACTTTTTTAGAAAAATGTATTTTTTTACTTTTTAAAATATTACTCTGCAGGTTTTATTTTATTTTATTTGAACTATATGCATTGTATTATTCATTTTTACTTAACCAGTTTTTTTAAAGTTTGCATTTTTTTCAACTTAAAATTTTCAATTAGTTGTGAAAGTAATATTTTTGTTTTATTTTAGTTTAGTTTATTTTAGTTTAGTTTAGTTTTTATTTTATTTTTTCTGCATTTAAATTGCATTTTGGAAGTTCAAACTTGGGGGCACCATAGAAGTCCACTATATGGAGAGAAATCCTGAAATGTTTTCCTCAAAAAACAATTTCTTTACGACTGAAGAAAGGAAGACATTAACATCTTCAATGACAAGGGGTGAATACATTATATGTAAATTTTTATTCTGGAAGTGAACTACTCCTTTAATACTAGCAATGCTGAGAGGCCAGATTTCTTAGAGAGGGTTTTTGCATGCTGACAGTGTATTGTTAGATTGTCAACACTGTAAAGTTTCTCCTAAATATTGCATTTCTATATTCATCTCCTTTATATCAGTACATACAGCCATGGAACAAATCCTCCTTCAACAGTGAAGTTCAAACTGCTGTCAGACATGAAATGTCCTGCTGTGAGGAGTGTTTCTGTTATTATTCATAAGGTTGCTGTATTTTGTAAGGAGTGATAGTTTTGTTTAACAAACCGTTACAGATATTCAGCCTATTTGTTTTTTAATATCTGTTGCTGTCGCGTTAGGCTGCCAATTGTCTTATGCAGTTAGTGCTGTGTTTTGAAGAATTAATCATTGTGTAATGCCTGGTTTCAGTTACTTTGCTTTGGGTAAAAGCGCCTTAATAGTTAATAAATGTAAATATAATTAAATATCTAAAATCCAGGTTGCAAATTGGAAAACAAATACAAGCTCATTTGTGTGATGTTTGAAAATTAAGGAAATGTAATTTTACAGTTGGACTGTAATTTTTTTTTCTTACATCATTTGTTTTATAGTCAAATATTACAGTAATTTTGTTTGATATTTATATATTTTATATATATTTGTTGTTGTTGTTGTCATAATGGTATCTGAAAATATTATATTTCTTTTTATATATTATATTTCTTAATTTATTACAGTAAATATTACAAGTGTTAGTTTGTTTGGTATTTATTTATTTATTATGATTACTATTAATTTTTACAGTAACATATTACAACACATTTTGTTTGATATTTTTTATATTTACTGTATTATTATTATTATTATTGCTAATTATTTCAGCGAAATATTACAACTAATTGTGTTTGTTCTTGATTGATATTTGGTTTATTATTATTATTATTATTATTATTATTATTATTTTCTCTTTTTTATAGTGAAATATTGCAACTAATTTTGTTTGATATTCCTGTTTGATATTGATTTATTTATTTACAATGGAATATTGCAACTGTATTCTTGTTTGATATTCTATTTATTTATTATAATAATATTTGTACAATAAAATATTACAACTAATTTTGTTTAATATCCTTTTTAATATTTACTTGTTTGTTTATATTTTATTATTATTAATTCAAACTAATTTTGTTTTGATATTCTTGTTTAATGGTTTAATTAATTAATTTATTACTGTTATTGTTACATATTATTATATTACGTTTTATAATAACAATTGACATGTATAGCAATACAATTTGTTTGATATTTTATTTATTTTTTATTTATTATTATTAATAACTTTTTACAATGAAATATTACTAATTTTGTTTGATATCCTTTTTGATATTTACTTGTTTTGTTTATTATATTTTTATTACTATTATTATTATTATTAATTCAAACTAATTTTGTTTGATATTCCTGTTGAATGTTTTGTTTATTAATTTATTTATTAAATTTAATTACTGTTATCATTAATAATATTACATTACTATTATTATTATTATTCCTTTTTACAGTAAAATATTACATCTAATTTTATTTGATATTCTTGTTAGATGTTTATTTATTTACAATGAAATATTACAACTCAGTTTGTTTGGTACACTTGTTTGATATTTACTTGTTTTATTATTATTATTACATATGTTTTAGTAAAATATTACAACAAATTTTGTTTGATATTCTTGTTTGATATTTATTTATTTATTTATTATTGTTATTATTATTCATTTGTACAGTGAAATATTACAAATTAACTAATTTAGTTCGATATTCTTCTTCTTCTTCTTCTTCTTCTTATTGTGTATTATTGCAGCAAATAGATGTTAAATGATTTAGACATTGCATTTTATTAAGGTAACCATAGCAGCAGTAGGCTGTTTGAGTGTTTTTCTTTTTTTTTTTCGGAGGATAGCACATTGACAAAACATTCATTATTCATGCTGTCAATACAGTCTCTAGGAAACGTGTCTGATCAGTCTATGGTGGACTAGTTAATAAAGAAAATGTGTAGTTTTGCACATCAGGAATTTACAGGTACCTTTCACCCCTATAATGTTGATGTCAATAGATGTGTGGAAATGTTATGATAAAAAAAAAATCAATCAGTTTCATTTAACTTTCAATCATAATGTGAGCTAAAGTCGACCAGGACATTGTGCGTTCACAGATTATTGATTTCCCATCATTTCGTAAGATCATCTCCTCCGCCGCGTTCTGACAGATGAACAAATGCTTCACTAAAAGGTTTCTTACGGTGAGCCGCGGATCACTTTATCGACATCCGTGAGGGATGAGCCGGTCTGTGTGCGTAATATCAGCTCGGTGTGATTCATTTAAAGAAAATTTCGACTCGGGACAAGATCCTTTATGGACCATTGAGAATGTGAAGCGTGTCAGCTGAGCGAACCACCGCTGAATTAATTTCCCTTTGAAAAGCGGCTGTCATTACCGCCCCATTGGCCAGGTCCTGCTCCCATTGTGCCCAGGGCGCTCCGTCAGCTTGTTCAAGCTGTGGGAGAAGAGGTTAAACAGGCATTTCCAATGAGCTGACTACTCGATCGGTCCTCCCGTTAATGGGCATTCACAGGACACGAGTCAATGTCACTCAACATCAGCACACTCAGATGCGTTCAGATGGCACTCAGGGGCTAATTGATTATCATCCAGCAAGCTATTAAAAAGATATTTTCCCTGCTGTGATGCTGTGGCTTTAAGCAAATGGACCGCAGTGTGTTTAAAGCAGTGTTTGATTGTTTTATTGTGGTGCAGTCAGCCCACAGGCCAGTGTTGGGGGGTATAAGCAGCGACACTACTATAACTTAACTGCAATTTCCAGAAGCTCAGCTGTTTTTAGTGTTGCAGTTTATTTTGATAGTGACAAACTACTTTGTCCAGCAACTGACAATGTAGCATGATTAATCATCAACAATCAAATGTGTCGCTGTTGAAATTTAATTAGAATTTTGAATTTTGAATTTGAACTAGGGCTGAACGATATATCGTTATCGTATCTATATCTAGATATGAACTTTCAAGATATTACTATCGAAAAAAGCAACGATATAGACAGGGCCGCTGCTGGCCAAATGGGTGCCCTAAGCAAAATTTTACTTTTGTGCCCCCTCCCCCAAATATTACGGAAGTAAAAATAAAATAAAATAATATAAAAACACCTACTATAGGGGCCAAAATATAACTTTATTCAAATAAAAGTAATTACACAAATAAATTGTATCATTTATAAATTACAATTGTATCTCTACAGAAAAACAACAACTAAAATTACACTTTAAATAAAACTTTTAAAAATGTGAAATCTTAATAAAATAAACAATAATAAACTGAAATAAAATTAACACTGTCATCTGCTGGAGCTTTCCAAAGTTCAAAATTTACAATAAAGCAGACTTTGACAATAAAGCAGACAAGGGTTATGATGTCCACATTTTTTTGTTGAGGAAATTATAAGAAAGATTATGTGGATATTTTAAACGTTTGGTCAATATTAAACAAGGAATTTGATCATCATGTAAGTGTAACAACTGCATTTGGTGCCCTTTTCAGGCATTTCTATTAAAATTGTAATGTAAACTGTTAATTTTGTATTAGATTATGTATTTTAACACTGTTATTTAATGACACCATATGGTCATTATTAACAATAATCATAATTGCCTCTGCGTTTTAATATAATGCACTTTAAGTCACTGTTTTTACTTAGATCTGCTTGTATTCATATTAAGAAAGATGCTTTAGTCGTGAAATTATTACCGACATTAAAACACATTATTAAAAAAAAAAGTTTCACAGGATTATGAACGCACCTGAAAGTGATGCACGGGCTTAATCTTGGGCTTTTTTTTTTCTTTTTTTTTTCGTTTCTCGGCGCCGGACTGTTGATGTCTCTTTCCAGGACCAGGCATATTGTTCATTAATTATTATCATCATTTTTGGCCAAATAGGCAGCCATAAACAGAGGTGAGGGCGCGTCGCGGCGCAGATGCTGCGCTTCATCACGTGTGCTTACTAGCCAACTCTGCGCTCACCGTAAAATGCAATATAAGTTTATATTTTTATATTTTTGTTTATTTGTATATGTATATTATTAATATTAATTTATTATTATAATATATAAAAACGATTTTTTTTTTTTTTGAGCAGCTGGGATGGGGCCCCCCTGGGAGTTGGTGCCCTACGCAGACTGCATACTCTGCGTATAGGGAGCGGCGGTACTGCATACAACTCTGGCAGTCACACAACGAACATCAGTTTTACGAGTGCCCTTGAATGCACCGCTAAAGACAGCGCGCACACACTACAGAGACAGCGGAGAAATTAAAAAGAAAGAAAATGAGTGCGGGAGATAATGCGGCCGGTGGTAGTGCAGAATCTGACTTGGTGCCAAAACATAAATCATAAATATGACGTGTTGTGCAGGTCGTGCTTAACAAAAATTGCGACTAACGCCTGTTTCACACATACTCCGTCTGCAGTGCATATGCGTTGCGTATTTTTTTCCGCACCCATGTTAACGGATTAGAGCGTTCACACTGCACGCGTTTGCTGTCCGGCAGTACGTCCCAGAAGCGGTGCGTTTGCAGCAGTGGATTAAAGTGACAGCGCATTGTTAGCTGTAAAAATGAACATGGATTGACACGGAAATGTGGTGATTATACCATAAATGCATATAAATGAAGTCTACTGTGTTTTACAGTCAACACGTGGCTTTTTGGCTAGGTTTAAAACTAGGAAAAGTGCACTTTTAAATAAACAAGGCAACATAATGCATTTGTCCAGGTAGAAAAGTTCTTTAAGAGATTGTTTTTAATAACGATTTAATGCGAAAGGCACGAAAGCCGACTGTTTCTGTCTGTGATAAGTTTTAATTTAAAATATTTGTGATAGCCCAATTTTAATAAGAAAAGGAAGCTATACCTATGCTGTCTAAGCAAGGTAGCACAACAAACATGTTTCACCACCTGAAACAACACCATCGGGTGCTGCATGAAGAGTGCACGACAATGAGAGAAACACTGGGGACTTCTCAGTCATCCCAAAATAAGCCAAAGCAAAGTTTGATTGCTGACGCGTTCAGTAGCGTTATGCCGTACGAGTCGACGTCCAAATGCGGGTTATTTTTTTGGTAATTTATGTTAATGTTGATGACTGGCAGTGAGTTCTTAAAAATAAAACTACACTTTCCAAATTTTTTTGTATTTTAATGTTTTTTTTTCCTGAGAAATGCTTGGTTTTCACCGAACCCGTAGTCATATCGTATCGTATCGATATCGAGATATCTGGCATGAAAATCGAGATATGAAATTTTGTCCATATCGTTCAGCCCTAATTTGAACACAGAATGTAGAATTTGTGTTTGAATGTAAATTTACTTTTAAGGAAGTATTTAAACCCAAATTCTGAAAATATTTAATACGATAAAAATATAAAATAAATATAAAATAAAAATATATAAAATATACAATATTTTTACAAATATATAAAAAACTATTTTATCACTCGGTTATATATATATATATATATATATATATATATATATATATATATATATATATATATATATATACAGTCAAGCCTGAAATTATTCATACCCCTGGCAATTTCTGACTTAAAGTTACTTTTATTCAACCAGCAAGTATTTTTTTATTTATTTTTTGACCAGAAATGACATAGGCTTCTCCCAAAAGATAATAAGACGATGTACAAGAGGCATCATTGTCGAAAAAAAACATTTCTCAGCTTTTATTTACATTTGAACAAAAAGTGGCATGTCCAAAATTATTCATACCCTTCTCAATAATCACTAGAAAAGCCTTTATTGGCTATTACAGCAATAAAACGCTTCCTATAATTGCTGACCAGCTTTTTGAATGTCTCCACTGGTATTTTTGCCCATTCATCTTTAGCGATGAGCTCCAACTCTTTCTCTTTCTCTTGCTAACCATTTCTTCACCACTTTTGCTGTGTTTTTTTGGGTCGTTGTTGTGCTTAAATGTCCACTGGTGCCCAAGGCCAAATTTCTTTGCAGACTGCCTGATGTTATTGTTGAGAATTTTGATGTATTGCTCCTTTTTCATGGTGCCGTTTACTGTGATAAGGTTCCCTGGTCCACCGGTTAAAAAACACCCCCAAAACATTAGGTTCCCACCACCATGTTTGACAGTGGGGATGGTGTTCTTAGGGTTGAAGGCTTCTCCTTTTTTACACCAAATTAAGGCTACATTATTGTGGCCAAACAATTAAATTTTTTGTTTCATCTGACCATACATGTGTTACACACACACTTTACAAATATTAACACATGTAATTTGTATTTATTCATATAATATACATACAGTATAAAAGAAAAAAAATGCATGCATATTTATTTATAAATTGTTGCTTGCGAAGCTACACTTTCAAAGTCACACGTGACGTGGATACTTTTGCACGAGTACATGTAACTAACACCCTGCATGTGCTGCAGTTTATCCAGTATCTTTTTCTACGAGCTGCGTCACAGTACACCATCAGCTCTGATGTTACAACATGACTTTCGAGATGAGCTTGCATATTCATTCACGGAAAGAGCTGTCGACACAGCACACACCTGCAACCCTTAAATCAAGAGTGTGTGCCCAGGGGCAACGTCGAGATTTAGATTTCACCACGGAGTGACAGAGAGATAAAAAGCTTTTGGAAACAGTAATTTGAAAGGGGACTGCACAGCACCATCAGCAGAAAAAAAACAGCAACAGGAGGGCATGGAAATGATGGCTGTGTCCCTCTCCCACGCACATGATTGAGCCGCTGGACCTAAATGCACTCTAAAAATACACTCAGCAGAAAATGACAGCGCTGGTGCTTCTCAGATTGCACTTGAGGAGGATTCCTGCACCTTGGGGTGGACTGGCTCTCTCTGTTTTTAGCAAGGGTGGTGTGAGGACATTTCATGTGTAGTAGTTATTTAATAGCTCAAAGATTTGATCTGAGACAAGCTGTAAGCTTTTACAAACCGAATGGGAAAAACAATGAAACTGGTTTCAGATCAGTGGCAAAAATGGCTTTAATCAACACCTTCTGCTTCAGCATGCAGGCCCAGTGGGCTCTGCTGATCTGAGAGAGCTTTGGGTGAGCGTGGTTCAGACCTGCAATCTAGTAATGTGAATGTTCCTGCATGTCTCAGTACCTCCATTAGTCATAATGAGGTTCAGCCACTGCTGCTAATGACAGGCTGTTCCAAAGCGCAGTACAGCACACTGAGCGTTTGAGAGGCAGCGGCTGCGGGGGCTTCTCTGCTTTCTAATTGATGGGTTTTTGTGATTTCACAAATTTATTTGCCTCTGATTTTTTTTTTCTCCTTTTTTGTGGGTTTAAGCATGTCTGCGTCATTTACCTTATAATTAATTTGGCCTCAAATATGCAGCTTGGCAGTTAATCATGCTGATAATGTTCCTCATATTTCCTGCCATGGCTTTTCGGAATTTTTGAATGTACTGAAAAACACCTAAAACCTTAAGTTTCAAACCTTCAGATTCTAATGGAAATCTGATCTATCTATCTATCTATCTATCTATCTATCTATCTATCTATCTATCTATCTATCTATCTATCTATCTATCTATCTATCTATCTATCTATCTATCTATCTATCTATCTAATCTATCTTATCTATCTTATCTATCTATCTATCTATCTATCTATCTATCTATCTATCTATCTATCTATTCTGTCATTCTATCTATCTATCTATCTATCTATCTATCTATCTATCTATCTATCTATCTATCTATCTATCTATCTATCTATCTATCTATCTATCTATTCTGTCATTCTATCTATCTATCTATCTATCTATCTATCTATCTATCTATCTATCTATCTATCTATCTATTCTGTCATTCTATCTATCTATCTATCTATCCATCCATCCATCCATCCATCCATCCATCCATCCATCCATCTATCCATCTATCCATCTATCTATCTATCTATCTATCTATCTATCTATCTATCTATCTATCTATCTATCTATCTATTCTGTCATTCTATCTATCTATCTATCTATCTATCTATCTATCTATCTATCTATCTATCTATTCTGTCATTCTATCTATCTATCTATCTATCTATCTATCTATCTATCTATCTATCTATCTATCTATCTATCTATCTATCTATTCTGTCATTCTATCTATCTATCTATCTATCTAT
The DNA here is from genome assembly GCF_049309525.1 of Garra rufa. Classification (NCBI taxonomy): domain Eukaryota; kingdom Metazoa; phylum Chordata; class Actinopteri; order Cypriniformes; family Cyprinidae; genus Garra; species Garra rufa. The sequence continues at coordinate 40,367,319 of NC_133368.1, read as the reverse complement.
CTATCTATCTATCTATCTATCTATCTATCTATCTATCTATCTATCTATCTATCTATCTATCTATCTATCATCTATCTATCTATCTATCTATCTATCTATCTATCTATCTATCTATCTATCTATCTATCTTTCTATTCTGTCATTCTATCTATCTATCTATCTATCTATCTGTCTGTCTGTCTGTCTGTCTGTCTGTCTGTCTGTCTGTCTGTCTGTCTGTCTGTCTGTCTGTCATTCTGTATATGTGCCTATTGTTCTGTCTGTCTTTCTATTTATCTGGGTCTTTGTCTATTTATCATTCCTTCTATCATTCTGTCAGTTGTATGTCTGTCTGTCTATCTATCGTTCTGTTATCATTCTGTCTAACTTTCTCTGTTGTTTATCTGTCTGCCCATAGTTGTGTTCATGTGTCTATCAAATGAAACCAAGCTTATTCTGATCTTGACACTCCACTGACACTCCGTGTATCTTTATTGCATGTAAATTTCATAAAGCAGTCGAGTCCATTGTTAGCTGCGCCATTATACATATTATGCTAGAGATACTGTAGCAGAAGCTCTACTGAATGACACATTTCTGCATATATCATCATATCACATAGCTCTAGCTAACATTGATGGACTTCATTGAAATACAATGCAGCAGTGCAGAATATGGCCCCCTTAATCATTATTTTATGGGAGGGTGAGATGAAAAGACACGAGCTGGTAGATGTGATCGCCCCATTGTGCCGGATGTATTATAATTACCTACAAGGATGTCAGAGAACAGCCTAAATGTACTGTCCTCCCACCCTGCAGAGAAACCTGACTGTAGGCTATATTTACAGGTTATGTGATCCACCCTTCTTTTCTCTCCTCCATCTCTTTGTCTCTCTTTCTCTTCCTTTGACGTGCTGTAATAATGATGTAAGACTCTCTCTCTCAAAGCTCAATTCTTCCCAGCTGTTCCAAATGACTGCATTACAAGCAATACATTTCTCTGCTCCCCACACACATCAGGCTCAGTGGCTCTATTAGTGATTACGAACAAGAAACGAGACTGGAACGAATGTTTCAGAAACGTTCCCAGTATTAGATTGTGTTGAAGAAAACCCCCTCAGCAGCGACTGCTGATAACAAACAAGGAGCAGCTCGACTGGATAGAGATGTTTCCTTTACAGTCAATGCATTATTCATTACCAAGGCTATTTTTCATTCACAAAATTTCACTGTGAGGATACCCTACTGCCTTTCTCTGCTCACTACTTGACAAGTAGATGTTTTTCCACTGCCACTGCCACTTTTTTACATATGTTTACACTGTGGTGCTTCAATAGCATGACAGCATTTACATCCAGTGGGTCCTGAGCCAGACGAACAACAGAAAATAAAATAAAAAAGATCTTGATTAGGACTACCGGTCAAATACAGATGAAGTCAAAAGTTTACATACACCTTGCAGAATCTGCAAAATGTTAATTATTTTACCAAAATAATAGGGATCATACAAAATGCATGTTATTTTTTTTTAGTACTGACCTGAATAAGATTCAAATAAAAGACGTTTACATTTAGTCCACAAGACAAAATAGTAGTTGAATTTATAAAAATGACCCCGTTCAAGTTTACATACACTTGATTCGTAATACTGTGTTGTTACCTGAATGATTTTTGTTTTGTTTAGTAATTATTAGTCCCTTGTTTGTTCTTCAAAAAAATCCTTCAGGTCCTACAAATTCTTTGTTTTTTTGTGTATTTGAACCCTTTCCAACAATGTCTGTATGAGTTTGAAAACCGTCTTTTTACACTGAGGACAACTGAGGAACTTATATGCAACCATTACAGAAGGTTCATTAAGAGCCGGGGGGTGAACAGCTTTTGAATTTGAAGATCAGAATAAATGTAACTTATTTTGTCTTTTGGGAAACATGTACGTATCTTCTGTAGCTTCTGAAGGGCAGTACTAAATGAAAAGAATATGATATTTAGGCAAAATATGAAAAATGTACACATTTTTATTCTGTTCAAAAGTTTTCACCCCCTGGCTCTTAATGCATTGTTTCCTTCTGAAGCATCAGTGAGCATTTGAACCTTCTGTAATAGTTGCATATGAGTCCCTCAGTTGCCCTCAATGTGAAAAGATGGATCTCAAAATCATACAGTCATTGTTGAAAAAGGTTAAAATACACAAAATTGTGGGACCTGTAAGATTCTACTGAAGAACAGTGGGCAGTTTAACTGTTTATGACAAACAAGGGACTCATGAGCAACTAAAAAACAGCTGTGGATCATTCAGGTAACAACACAGTATTAAGAATAAAGTGTATGTAAACTTTCAAACAGGGTCATTTTTTTATATTGTTGACTATATGTAAACATATTTTATGTGAAATATCTTATTCAGGTCACTACTAAATAAAAAATTGCATGCATTTTGTATGAACCCCTTAACATTTTGCAGATTCTGCAAGGTGTAAACGTTTCACTTCAACTGTATGTTCTAAACCAGTTTGATAAGATTCCTTATTGATAAGATCACTATTTTATATTACTCTTGATGGTGAGAATATCTAATTTGCTTTAATAAAGCCAGTGTTTTACTTTAGGGCTTTACCACAGTACTGTTTTATCTTATCTCGGTTGGTTTAGTGTGACTTTCGAGTCGATAGCAAGCTTGTTTCTCTGTCAGGGGTCTGTATGATGTCTGGGTCTTTAGCAGATTCTTTGTGTGCTTGAGGTCCGTCTGCTAGGTGCGTAGGTAATGAAAATTGAAGCGGACCTGTGAAGAGGTGGATTATTGCTCGGCTTTTCTCAGCGATTCTCGCAGGAGGAGACACAGATGCTCTCTGACTGCTGAGATAGCAGCCGACCTCAGCTCCGCACACTCTCATGAAACACACATGGATGACGTGTCAGACCGTGCTGTGAGAGACAAAATCCTCTCCCAGCAAGCCAATAGTTCATCTTCCACGTCTTAAAATTTTATTTCAACCTGAAAATCCTACTGCTGAAAGCAGTTAGATGTTTTTTTGTGCTGTTACACTGACATCCTAGTCAGTACTGTAAAGCAGTACTGCAGTACTGTAAAGTCATTTAAAGGATTTTTGTTATGGAAAATTATTGGTTACAGTAAGACCAGAGACATATGTGACTCTCGACCACAAAACCAATCATAAGGGTTTGTTAGAACAGGACAATATTTGTCTTTAAATAGATACAACTATTTAAAAATCTGGAATCTGAGGGTGCAAATAAAATCAAAATATTGAGAAAATCACCTTTAAAGTTGTCCAAATGAAGTTCCTAGCAATGCATATTACTAATCAAAAATTAAGTTTTGATATATTTACGGTAGGAAATTACAGAATATCTTCATGTAACATGATCTTTACCTAATATCCATAGATTTTTGGCAAAAAAAAAAAAAAAAAAATCAATAATTTTGACCCTTACAATGTATCGTTGGCTATTACTACAAATATACCCTTGCTACTTATGACTGGTTTTGTGGTCCAGGGTCACATATATTAAGAACATAAATTCATTTTGATATAATATTGCTTTTAAATCTTTCTTTCAGGAAATCCACCATCCATTTGAATGACTCCAGAGGCAGTCTGTGACCTGGTTTAAATGGAAGGCAGCGTCTGAGGTACGAGTCTAGAGATTGATCAGCAGCTCTTATCTTCAGTTCTTCACCACCCTGTGCTGGTTCTGTGTGATGGGTCTCATTATTAATGCTGTGTGTTAGTATACAGCCAGGAACAAACACTCTACACCACTGCCTGCCTTTACAACAGACTGAACACCTTCCAGTAACTCAGCCGCTCATATCTCCACTTAGTTATGACAGCCTGTCATATGATGTCAGATTGTAGAAATTGCTTAAATGGTTTAATGACATCTGAGGAGCCGCACTATGTCCATCTCGTCTCTCGCTGTCTGTCCCTGCCTTCGTCACCCCGTCTCTCATTCTGCTCTTTTTTTTCTCTCGCTTTGTCTCTTTCTCTCTTTCGCCTGGTTTGTTTTGACCTGATTACGCTGATTAAGTGTGGTGAGTGTGAGGGTTGCTGTTACACTTTTGGGTTTGTATTGAGAATTTTAACTATTTAGATTTCACTAAAACCATTTCACTTCTAGAATAAACATTTCCTGATAATTTACACACCCCCATGCCATCCAAGATGTTCATGTTTTTTCAGTCAAGAAGAAATTAAGGTTTTTGAAGAAAACATTCCAGAGTTGTCTCTTCAATGGGAGCCAATGGGTTGAAGGTCGAAATTGCAGTTTCAATGCAGCTTCAAAGGGCTCTACACAATCCCAGTTGAGCAGGGTTCGTACAAGGTGTATAAAGAGCTTGAAATACATGAATTTGACTTTTTGAAATTTAAGGCCTCGAAAACCCTTGAAAATAGCAATATTCCTGAAGAGGTACTTGAAAAGTGCTTTAATTATTGAAAGAAAATATATTTGTGAAATAAGTGTTTAATCTTGTCACTTTTAATTTCATAAAACTAGCAAGCTAAGCCAGGAGTACTGACAATGTCATGTAAACTCGGCTGAAGACGCAAAAAGAGAAACAGATTAACTAAATCAATTGAATCATTTATGCTGAAACCTCTCCGATTGATTCACTCGTGACTTCAATCATTTATTTCAAGCGATTCACTAGCAAAAACCATTCATTTTTGAATTGACATGACTTTGTAATAATTTTATCTTTCTTCCGGCTTTGCTACTGTTCGGACGCTTTTGCTTACTGCTCCGCGCTCTGCTCCCTGCTTATGAACTTTTCTCATATTTTTCTAAGATTTTAACTTCAGCATATCAGCACAGCGCTCAGACAATACATTTCTGATACAAACATTACGAAAAAGGAGACTTTTTGCCTCCCAGTGCCAGCAGCTTACATTCCGGAGACGGGAAAACACAGCTGCCTACTTTCAACAGACAAGAAAGAAAAATGCCTCTTCTGGAATCTACTTGCTGCACACAGACTTCTACAAAGGATCGTGGTTTTAGAAACAAAGTTACTTGCTGGACTTCCAAAACAGGTGGAACACACAGAAGATCATTATCACGGACCCCCTCAGCATACAGCCGGTGAGTCCTGTGAATCTAGTCAATATCGACAGTTTATAAGTGTAGAAGAACAAGCCAAAACTGATCGACACACAAATCGATGGCACAAACAGGGAGCGAGACCCAAAGGCACTCGAGACATTAGACTGTCAAGAGTATCTCGTATTGCTGCGGTAGCATCCTCTACCCCAGATATGGCTATGACAAGGCTTGCAAAAACTGGTGTTTTACCACCCCCTATACTGCTTGAAAACAGATTTGAAGCATTAATGAATGTTGGTGAGAAATCCCCAAATGTGACTGAACATGGATCGTATCAGCCAGCTGCTAACATCGCTACAAACAGGCGTGCAAGTTCGAGCAGACAGCGGCACTCAGCTCAGAGCGCAGCCGAGCCCAGGACTCTGATAGTGGGTGCCTCTTCTGGAATCTACTTGCTGCACAAACTGCCACAGACTTCTACAAAGGATCGTGGTTTTTGAAACAAAGTTACTTGCTGGACTTCCAAAACAGGCGGAACACACAGAAGATCATCATCACGGACCCCCTCAGCATACAGCCGGTGAGTCCTGTGAATCTAGTCAATATCGACAGTTTATAAGTGTAGAAGAACAAGCCAAAACTGATCGACACACAAATCGATGGCACAAACAGGGAGCGAGACCCAAAGGCACTCGAGACATTTGACTGTCAAGAGTATCTCGTATTGCTGCGGTAGCATCCTCTACCCCAGATATGGCTATGACAAGGCTTGCAAAAACTGGTGTTTTACCACCCCCTATACTGCTTGAAAACAGATTTGAAGCATTAATGAATGTTGGTGAGGAATCCCCAAATGTGACTGAACATGGATCGTATCAGCCAGCTGCTAACATCGCTACAAACAGGCGTGCAAGTTCAAGCAGACAGCGGCACTCAGCTCAGAGCGCAGCCGAGCCCAGGACTCTGATAGTGGAGGACTCCATTATTAGAAATATCAGTAGCAGAACTACAACAACATGCTGCTGTCCTCAAGCAACCGTCTCTGATGTGAACAAGGAACTTCGGAACATTCTAATGAAACACAAGACTGCAAATCGAATCATCATCCATGTGGGAAAGAATGATATTCGGAAAGAGCAGTCAGAACTCCAAAAGAAGGATTTTGGTGAACTCATTGAAACACTTCGAAGACTTGAAGTTCAGTCGTTCATCAGTGGACCACTCCCAGCAAGGGGAACTAACATGTTTTCACGGTTGCTTGGACTGAATACCTGGCTACAAAGAACCTGCAGTCTAAAAGGAGTCAACTTCATTGACAACTTCAACCTTTTCTGGAGCCATAGACAACTGTTCAAACTGGATGGCCTCCACCCAAACAAACTTGGTGCGAGAGTGCTAAAGGACAACATCTATTTTTCACTCCGGCATCCATCAGTGGAATGTGCCAGTCTACCCAACATGAATGGCACACACACACTTGGACAGTGTATGCGTGACGACAGGACATCTTATCAGCTTCAGAGTCATCATATGGTCAACACAACCCACAAGGACAATGACAACACCACACAGCCACAACAAGCACTGCTTATGGACACTTTTCTGGCTGAGCCCTGCCCACAGAGCTCATCACAGACAGACTGTGACGTACTGCAACAGCTCCAAGACTCCGAAGGCACCGAAGGACGACCTTCTGGTAAACAGCCAGGGTGTCATGGGTTTGGGCTGCGGTGTTTTCCTTTCTCCACTTGATGTCGCTGTCTTTTCCCTCCACACTCCATGCCTCATCACGAACACCTGTCATTCCCTGATCACACAGCTGTCTCCTATCACCCTGCACTATATTAGTCTCCCCTTTCCCACCACTCTTTGAGTTTGGATTGTTTCCTGTTCCTGTCTACAGTGTTTGTGTATCCTGCTCCTGTCTAAACCCTGTCGTGTGTGCCGTGTTGGCCTTTGGTTTGTTTATTTGTTTGTTTATTTGTGTTTAGTTAATAAATATTCTCCTCACCTGCATTTGGACCCAGACCTCATTTCAGCCCGTGACAGAATCCAAACTCCAAGAATGGGTCCAGCAGGGAGGTTGCTCAACCTCCGCCAGGGAGATCGGAGCATAGAGGATTACGCCAGGGACTTCATTGGCGTGGCGGGGCAGTCGACCACCAAGGAGACCTGCTTCTTGTTTTTTTTTTGGGGAGGTCTAGCTGAGCCCTTCAAGTCCGTCATGCCATACTGGTTCCCCGAGGAGTCATTAGAGGAATATGTCAATCGGGCTCTGTACTTGAAGGGCTCGGCCTTCAGGGTGGAGTCGGCTGCGGAACCCGCTCACGTTCCTCTGGCGGCGATGCCAGCTCACGTTCCTCTGGCGGCGGTGTCTGCTGACGTTCCTCTGGCGGCGGTGCCCGCTCACGTTCCTCTAGCGGTGATGCCAGCTCACGTTCCTCTAGCGGCGATGCCAGCTCACGTTCCTCTGGCGGCGGTGCCCGCTGATGTTCCTCTGGCGGCGGTGCCTGCTGATGTTCCTCTGGCGGCGGTGTCCGCTCACGTTCCTCTGGCGGCGGCGGTGCCCGCTGACGTTCCTCTGGCGGCGCCCGCTGACGTTCCTCTGGCGGCGCCCGCTGACGTTCCTCTGGTGGCGGTGCCCGCTGACGTTCCTCTGGCGGCGATGCCAGCTCACGTTCCTCTGGCGGCGGTGTCTGCTGACGTTCCTCTGGCGGCGGTGCCCGCTGATGTCCCTCTGGCGGCGGTGCCCGCTGACGTTCCTCTGGCGGCGGTGTCCGCTCACGTTCCTCTGACGGCGGTGCTCGCTGATGTTCCTCTGGCGGCGGTGTCCGCTCACGTTCCTCTGATGGCGGTGGTACCCGCTGACGTTCCTCTGGCGGCGGTGCCCGCTGACGTTCCTCTGGCGGCGATGCCAGCTCACGTTCCTCTGGCGGCGATGCCAGCTCACGTTCCTCTGGCGGCGGTGCCCGCTCACGTTCCTCTGGCGGCGATGCCAGCTCACGTTCCTCTGGCGGCGATGCCAGCTCACGTTCCTCTGGCGGCGGTGCCCGCTCACGTTCCTCTGGCGGCGATGCCAGCTCACGTTCCTCTGGCGGCGGTGCCAGCTCACGTTCCTCTGGCGGCGGTGCCCGCTCACGTTCCTCTGGCGGCGATGCCAGCTCACGTTCCTCTGGCGGCGGTGTCCGCTGACGTTCCTCTGGCGGCGGTGCCCGCTCACGTTCCTCTGGCGGCAATGCCAGCTCACGTTCCTCTGGCGGCGGTGTCCGCTCACGTTCCTCTGACGGCGGTGCCCGCTGACGTTCCTCTGGCGGCGATGCCCGCTCACGTTCCTCTGGCGGCGGTGCCCGCTCACGTTCCTCTGGCGGCGGTGCCCGCTCACGTTCCTCTGGCGGCGGTGCCCGCTGATGTTCCTCTGGCGGCGGTGCCCGCTGACGTTCCTCTGGCGGTGGTGCCCGCTGACGTTCCTCTGGCGGCGGTGCCCGCTGATGTTCCTCTGGCGGCGGTGCCCGCTCACGTTCCTCTGGCGGCGGTGCCCGCTGATGTTCCTCTGGCGGCGGTGCCCGCTGACGTTCCTCTGGTGGCGGTGCCCGCTGATGTTCCTCTGGTGGCGGTGCCGGCTGATGTTCTCCTGGCGGCGGTGCCTGCTGAGGTTCCTCTGGCGGCGGTGCCCGCTGATGTTCCTCCTGAGTTCGGTCACGCCCTGCCCGAGCTCCCAGGCCCTGCGCTGGTCTTGCCCAGCCTCGCGGATCCTTCGTCTCCGGCCCTGCTGCCGTTGCACGGGCCTGGCCCGCCATCCCTCCCCCTGGTTCACCATTCCCCCGTTCCTCCTCCCTCCAGATTGGTTTTCGGCCTTGTGGAACGTCTGGGAGCCGTTCCGTAGAGGAGGGGTTCTGTCATGGGTTTGGGCTGCGGTGTTTTCCTTTCTCCACTTGATGTCGCTGTCTTTTCCCTCCACACTCCATGCCTCATCACGAACACCTGTCATTCCCTGATCACACAGCTGTCTCCTATCACCCTGCACTATATTAGTCTCCCCTTTCCCACCACTCTTTGAGTTTGGATTGTTTCCTGTTCCTGTCTACAGTGTTTGTGTATCCTGCTCCTGTCTAAACCCTGTCGTGTGTGCCGTGTTGGCCTTTGGTTTGTTTATTTGTTTGTTTATTTGTGTTTAGTTAATAAATATTCTCCTCACCTGCATTTGGACCCAGACCTCATTTCAGCCCGTGACACAGGGAAGCCAGGACAACATTTTTCAGCCACCGGAAACACCAGAGCCAGAGCTCCATTCACCAGACACATTATCTCTCTCTCCAGCATCTCCACTTCTAAGCTTCTCACAGAAAATGGAGGAACTGGTATATGCTGGAACCAGACTCTCCCACTCTTTTGCTTTTTGCTGCAAGCCCCCAATTATCAACTAAAAAACGGCGGGCACCACAACCACCAAAGCCTGTGCGTCCAGCTAGCCATCCTCCTCCTGTGAGAGCTCTCCGGCCGCTGCCACAACGTCAGGGCCCAAACCCTCCTCCGTCTGCTGTGAGTGAACCAAAAACAACTGATAACAGCTCTCAGTGATATGTGTCGGGTCCCCGCTATGATAACAGCAACACTCAGCAATGTTTACAGAACAAGCGGGAACCCAGTGTGCATCTCAAGCCGTACGGTTGACCCATCTAATCTGAGGCCTATTCTGCATCAAACTAAGATTGCTCTAGAGACAAAAAGTAATGCCATCAAGCTAGCATTTTTAAACATTCGCTCACTAAAAAATAAATCACTTCTGATCAATGATTTTATAACCACAAACAACCTGGATTTTATGTTTCTAAATGAAACATGGCTAGAAGACAGCTGCAGCGCAACAGTCCTCAATGAAGCAGCCCCTCCTAACTTTACTTTCATGAGTGTCTGCAGAGCTGTCAAGAGAGGTGGTGGTGTAGCTGGTCTTTTTAAAGATGTTTATCAATGCAAGCAAGTGTCATTTGGTCAGTACATGTCTTTTGAATATCTAGGGATTGTACTGAAAGGTGCTCCACGCATTCTATTTATCATTATTTACAGGCCCCCAAAATACTGTCCAGTCTTTGTTGATGAGTCCACAGAACTGCTATCAATGATTTGTTCAGAGTTTGACTGTTTTGCTATTGCAGGAGATTTTAATGTTCACATAGAAAATGCAGAAATCTAAACCACAAAAGAAATTATAACGGTTTTGAACACTTTTGACCTGATTCAGCATGTGCATGGGCCTACACACAATCGTGGACACACTCTTGATTTACTCATCAGTAAGGGTCTAAACATTTCATCCACTGTTATCAAGGATGTAGCACTATCTGATCACTTCTGTATTTTCTTTGATATATTGATCTCTGCTACCACTGAATCTAGATCTGTCTCTGTCAGAAAGAGATGCATTAATGATAACACTAGTGTGCTATTTATGAAGGCTATATCTTCAATGCCAAGCATTTCTGCAGACTCTGTTGATCTTCTCCTGGAGTCCTTTGACTCAAAAGTTAAGAATGTCTTTGATGACATCGCACCTGTAAAAATCAGAATTTCTGGCAAACAGAAATCGCCATGGAGAAAATCAACAGCAGTACAGAGTATGAAAAGACAATGCAGAAAAGCTGAGCGGATGTGGCGGAAGACGAAACTCGAAATTCACTATAGCATCTATAAAGACAGCCTTCATGCTTTCAATGCTGAACTAGGTAAAGCTAGACAAATGTTCTTCTCAAACCTTATAAACAGGAACTTAAACAACACTCGCACTCTTTTTGCTACCGTTGAGAGACTAACAAACCCCCCTAGTCAAATCCCTAGTGAACTGCTCTCCGACAGCAAGTGCGATGAGTTTACTTCCTTCTTTTCTGAGAAGATCAATAATATCAGAAAGACAATTAGCTTACCCTCAAGTCATGAAGAGGTCAGACAGATTCGACCGCAATTTCAAAAAGAAGTCATTATGTCTACTTTTGAAGCAATCGATAGCAACATTTTGGAAGAAACAGTACAGCACCTCAAATCGTCAACCTGCCACCTTGACACACTTCCCACATCTTTTTTCAAAAGTGTGCTTAACTGTTTAGAAGCAGATCTCTTAGAAGTGGTGAACACCTCACTTCTTTCTGGGACTTTTCCAAACTCCCTGAAAACCGCAGTTGTTAAGCCCCTTCTGAAAAAGAAACACCATATTGAGCAACTATAGACCAATATCAAATCTTCCTTTCATAGGTAAGATTATTGAAAAGGTTGTTTTCAATCAGCTGAATCACTACATAAACTCAAATGGATACCTGGACCATTTCCAATCTGGTTTCAGACCACATCACAGCACAGAGACAGCGCTCATAAAAATAATAAATGATATTCGCCTAAATTCTGATTCTGGCAAAATATCAGTGCTGGTATTACTAGATCTCAGTGCTGCGTTCGACACTGTCGATCATAACGTTCTTCTAGACAGACTGGAAAACTGGGTCGGGCTTTCTGGGATGGTTCTCAAATGGTTCAGGTCATACTTAGAAGGGAGAGGTTATTACGTAAGTATAGGAGAGCATAAGTCTAAGTGGACGTCCATGACATGCGGAGTCCCACAAGGCTCAATTCTAGCGCCGCTGTTGTTCAGCCTGTATATGCTCCCACTAAGTCAAATAATGAGAAAGAACCAAATAGCATATCACAGCTATGCAGATGATACCCAGATTTACCTAGCCTTATCGCCAAATGACTACAGCCCCATTGACTCCCTCTGCCAATGCATTGATGAAATTAACAGTTGGATGTGCCAAAACTTTTTACAGTTAAACAAGGAGAAAACAGAAGTCATTGCATTTGGAAACAAAGATGAAGTTCATAAGGTAAATGCATACCTTGACGCTAGGGGTCAAAAAACAAAAAATCAAGTCAAGAATCTGGGTGTGATTCTGGAGTCAGACCTCAGTTTCAGTAGCCATGTCAAAGCAGTAACTAAATCAGCATACTATCATCTTAAAAACATTGCAAGAATTAGATGTTTTGTTTCCCGTCAAGACTTGGAGAAACTTGTTCATGCCTTTATCAGCAGCAGGGTGGACTATTGTAATGGTCTCCTCACCGGCCTTCCCAAGAAGACCATTAGACAGCTGCAGCTCATACAGAACGCCGCTGCCAGGATTCTGACTAGAACCAAAAAATCAGAGCATATTACACCAGTCCTCAGGTCCTTACACTGGCTTCCAGTTATGTTTAGGATAGATTTTAAAGTACTTTTACTTGTTTATAAAGCACTCAATGGCCTAAGACCTACATACATTGCAGATATGCTTACTGAATATAAACAGACAACTCAGATCACTAGGATCGAGTCAGTTAGTAATATCAAGGGTTCACACAAAACAAGGGGAATCCGCTTTTAGCTATTATGCCGCCCGCAGTTGGAATCAGCTTCCAGAAGAGATCAGATGTGCTAATACATTAGCCACATTTAAATGCAGACTCAAAACTCATCTGTTCAGTTGTGCATTTATTGAATGAGCACTGTGCTACGTCCGAACAGATTGCATTATTTTATGTATAATCATTTTACTGTATTAATTAATTTGAAATCATTTTCTTTTTTTAAATCATCTTAAATGTTCTTAATTTTGTTTTTATTGTTGTGATTATTATTTTAAATTTTTATGATTTTTATGCTATTGTGATTTTAATTCCTTTTTATGTACAGCACTTTGAATTACCATTGTGTATGAAATGTGCTATATAAATAAACTTGCCTTGCCTTGCCTTGCCTTGCCTAAAAAGTACATAGTGATGGGTGAAACTGAGCTTTTTGAAACTTCAAATCAGTTTAACCATTGTGTCTGTTTTGAAGCGCTCCAATTGGATCGCAGATTGAGAATCATTTGATTTAGATTGGGACTCCGGAGCGGGTTCACGAAACATTTGCCTAGTTAAGTTGGAAAGGTTACATGTAACGTGTTTACAAAGCGAACATGCAAAGAAAGTCAAACGCCCTTTATTAAAAGGTAAAAAAAAAAAAGGGTAAAACAACGATGGATGAAAAATTGATGATTTTGATGTTGGAGGAAAAAATTTGATGTTTTTGAACCAAACTACCAAACTTTCCAACGTCATTATGTAATCGCAGAGCTAGTGGAAGATGAGTATTTGTGGTTAAAAAATATGTGGTTTTAGAAAATAACAGATTGTTTCACTAGATAAGACCCTTATTCCTCGGCTGGGATTGTGTAGAGCTCTTTTAAGCTGCATTGAAACTGCAATTTGGACCTTCAACCCGTTGGCCACCATTGAAGTCCACTATATGGAGAAAAATTTTGGTGTGTTTTCCTCAAAAATCGTAATTTCTTTTCGGCTGAAGCAAGAAATGGAAATTCTGAATAAAAACACTGTCATCATTTATAGTTCTTTCTTCTGAAGAAGAAATCTTTGAAGTCATCTATTGAAGTCATCGGTTACCGTCACTGTTTGGTTATTCAAAATATCTTTTGTGTGTGTGTGTGTGTGTGTGTGTGTGTGTGTGTGTGTGTGTGTGTGTGTGTGTGTGTGTGTGTGTGTGTGTGTGTGTGTTCAGCAGAAGAAAGAACTTATACAGGTTTGGAACAAGTGAAGGTTGAGTAAATGCTGTCAGAATTTTTACTTTAATATAACTCTGACATAATGAATTAAGTGAGTCAGTAGAGTCAAACTAGTGACTCATGACTTCAAGTCATTGCATTAAAGAACCGAGTCATTTTTCACAATCAATCTCTGCTGTTCATGCTGCATTTAACAAGCTGGTGATCTAATTGTTATCCTTGTATCATTTTACGTCCACTAGTATTAAGATTTTAAGCTCGTTAAAAACATTTCAACATAAAAATTGTTTAATTCCATTGACACACTGGCTCTGATTGATGTCTTTGGCTTTCCTGGTTTTGTTCCATTACAGTTTGTGCTCTTCACGCTCAACACTTTGGAGACTGATTGGCCATCCTCCATGCTTAATGGCTGCCGGCGGTCCATTCATACAAGGTGTTTCCGTGAACGGCCTTTTGGAAGAATCCCATCAGGAAAATCCAAAACAAGGCACATTGTGTGGCGGCCCCTTGTGGCCAGTGTAATTTGAACGGACAGCGACGTGAATGAGGTCCATTCTGCTGTGGCCGCTTTCATTTGGCTGTGATGAATAGCGCTCTGTGCCACAGGAGAGCGGTCACTCACACTGAGGATCACGCCCGGCCGGCAGAGGGCTTTTCGTGCCATTACAGGTTATTAATCAGCGGGTCGCTTCCCTCCGGTGCTTCTTTCCAGAGATGGAGGACTTGACACGGCTAGAGGTGCCATGCTGGAGGAGGGTATCACAGTCTGGGAGCTGGGCCTTCACATTCAGCCCAGAACAAAAGGCTTTCTTGTGATAGATTGGCAGAGCTTTTCTCTACGCCTCTGCCTCCACAGGCCTCTTCTGCCCATTTCTTTAGTAATGCTCTTGTTAGTGCACCGCAGTTTCCTGACCGCTGGTTTCATTTCTGGTCGTGGAAAAAAGCTGTCACTGTTAGGCAAGCGGATGCCGCTACTTAGGAGTGATTCATTTGATGTCTTCTTGTGCCATTTTTAGGTGATATGTGGTTTTTTTATATGTATTTCTTTAGCTCTAATCTGACAGTCTGGCTTTAGGCTCCTTAGTTACACTGCTGTTCTTTGGGGGTTTTTTTTAAAGAAATTGTTACTTGAAATCTTGAATCTTGAAAAGTCTTGAAAAAAGTATCATAGTCTTCACTAAAATATTAAGCAGCACAACTGTCTTTAACATTGATAATAATAAATGTTTTTCAGCACCAAATCAGTATATTAGAATGATTTCTGAAGGATCATGTAACGCTAAGAAAATAAAAATGTAACTTAAATTAAATGTATTTATTTTTATTTATTTGTTCATTTTTTGTATATATTAAATTAGAAAACTGTTATTTTAAGTTTTAATAATATTTCAAAATATTCCTGTTTTTAGTTTTGATTTAGTATTTTTCTTGTGTATTTTTGATCAAATAAATGAATTTAATAATAATTTAATAAACATGTTTCTAGTGTTTTTTTTACTCTAACTGTCAACCGGTAATTGCAGCATTGTGGTGTAAAATGTAATTCATATTAATTTAATATTGATTTTTAAAATATATTTTGGCCATCCGAAAACTTTCCTCCTCACAGACGCATCGAAAACATCGGATTTGAAAGTTTATAAGTAAAATTTCCAGACGAACTTTGAAACTGGCTCGAGAAAGGCTTGTCTGAAAGTAAAGTTTTTAACATGATTAGCAAGTTGCTAGAATGTTGCTAGCATGGTTCCAGCATGATTAGCATTTTTTCAGCATGTTGTTAGCATGTTACTAGCACGTTGCTAACATTTCTTAGCATGATTAGCATGTTACTAGCTTGTTGCTATCATGAGTACCATGTTATTAACATGTTTTAAACAATATTAAGTTGTTAGCATGCTACTAACATGTTGCTAGCATATTTTTAACATGAACAGCAACCTTGTTAACATGTTTTAGCATGCTTAGCATGTTACAACCATGTTGTTAGCATTAGTCTAGCATGTTACTAACATGTTGCTTGAATGTTTTACCATGATTAGCATGTTGGTAGCATTATTCTAACATGATTAACATGTTGCTAGCATGTTGTTAACATGTTGCTAGCATGTTGTTTACATGATACTAGCATGATTAGGATGTTGTTAGCATGATTAACATGCTACTAGCATGTTTATAGCATGATTAACAATTCACTAGCATGTTGTTAACATTATACTAGCACGATTTGAGTGTTTCAAGCATGGTTAACAAGTTACTAGCATGTTGTTAACATAATGTTAGCATGATTAGCAACTTACTAGCTGTTCACATTATTCTAGCATGGCTAACATGTTACTAGCATGTTTTAACATGTTGCTAGCACGATTCTTGCATGATTACCCCTTTATTAGCATATTTAGCATGATTAGCAAGTTACTAGCATGTTACTAGCCTGTTGTTAGCATGATTAGCATGTTGCTAGCCTGAGATAGATAAATGGCTTTAAATGGCTTAGAAATGTAGTGCATAGAAGGGAAGCTTTATTTAGTCTCAAGGGATTCTGGCAGTTTTGACCATAGATAAGTATACGTAGATGCCTCATTAGCGACTGTTTCTATGGGCCGTTATACGTCCGCCATTTCGCAGCGGTCAACTTGACGTCATTCACCCATAGATCTATGTAATTGACCATAGTAATCACTGAATATTCGAAATGCCACAGTCCTGCACAGCCGTTGGTCTGCGAACCTATAGTATGGCGAATGACGTCAAGTTGACCACTGCATCTACGGATGCATCTACGTGCTTGGAGCGGTCCAATGGGGTATCTACGTATATCTATGGTTTTGACAGTTGGAGTTTGAATAGTCTTGGCTCATTTGAACGTTCCGTCAATGTAAGTCTATGGGATATTTGGTGGTTTTGATAGTCTGGCTTACGAAAACCGTATGTCGGATCAGTTAGAAAAGATACAGCACACCGAGTCAGACCAGTCTGCAGAGTTTGGTGGCTGTAGCTTGAAAGCTCTAGGAGGAGATAGTGTTTAAATTTTGCCTCAGAATAATTATAGTAAGTTTAAATAGGACTAGCATTTCAGTAAGTTGGTTCTCAAGCCAATGTAATGTGTATGTTAGTAAATTCCAATGATTTGCATATTAAAAAAGCAGACTATTTTTACACAAAGCTTGTTGAAGACAGCACAGCAATTAACTTTTATCTTTTAAACATGTCAAAAGTTTTCACCCTCCTGTGGTTCTTTTCCCCTCATAGACTCACTTGAGTTGCTGAGCAGCTTTCAGAGTGCTTCTGCTCGTCGACCTGAGGCCTGCAGTGGCCGTGAGCGTTCAGCCGAGCGGAGAGGTTTGAGACTGAAGAATGTGGGTCATGTTTAAGTCGACTCGCGCGCTGAACCCCATCTTCCCATAAAGTCTTTGTGCAATCCATCTGTGGCTGTCAGAGCAAGCCCGCGCATTTTGTTTGTCTCCGTGCCGCCACAAATTACTCTCCGTAGTCCCTCAGGGAGCCTCCATTAGACCTGGCTCCAAGATTTTACACAAAGCCAATTTGTCTCGGTGTTTTAAAGTCCTGAATATCACAGCGCCTCCGCTTCGTGTGAGAAACGAATCTGAGTTGAGTCAAAGACTATAGAATACCCAAGACATGTCACTCGTGTAGTTTTGAATGGGGAAAAATGCAACGTTCGTAATGGCCGCGAAGCCCCGCCTTCTTAGTGAAAGAGCCAATCGTTGATTAGTAAAGTCAGCGCGTCACTGCAGCTGTCGTTAGAAGTCCCGGTTGCTATAGAAACACACCGAACGCGTTTTTGCAGTTGGAGGCGCCTCTTTTGTATGGTTTTCTGATGGCAGTGAGCGCTCTGCGCGCTGCTTATGCGACCAGGCTGCCTCGCGTTTTTGCCGCCTGCTGCGCCTCGCGTTTTTGCAGGAGCGCTCTGAGCGCCTGAAGTTGAAAAAAATAAACTCTGAGCGGAAAAACGCCTAACGTCATTCGCGTTCTTTTCCATTGTCCAATCGAATGAATGGAGAGGCGGGCCTTCTGTTGTGGTGACGGAAGTTTACCGTTGCTTAAAAAGTCCAGAGACTGCAAGAAATGGAAGAGAAACCTTTGGTGTCTCTCGTGGGTAACCCAGAGCTGTATTATTTAGGGTTTCTGCTAATATGACAGTTTACTTAACAGAAAAAACTAAGATTTTAGAGCGCTCGCGCTATAATCCTTTGATTTGACTGACAGGACAGCTGTTTTGGTTGTTGCTTAGTAACATAAAAAAAACGCAGCACACTGCTCTTTTATTAAAAGTCACCAAAAAAGGCAGTGCTGTGCGCCTCGCGTTTTTAGATCGGCCCCTAAGACGTGCGCTCAGTACTGCGCATGCGCACTGGCTCATTTAGCCGGAAAAATAAGCGTATTTTAACGCTATTGGAGCACAAGGAACCATATTTGTGAGGTAGTTCTTGTTGGATTTCTTTGGAGATTTAAAATATGAAATTTAATCCTAAACTTGGTGAACAGTTTTGGAGAATTTGATGTTTCCCCATTCAAAGAGATGAGAGCTGCACTTGCCTGCCCGAGTAGCGTTTCAAAGATGGCCGCCGAGTGACATGATTTGTCTTAAAGGGACTTTGGTTGAGTGGATCTAATCTGCCTCCTTTCTTCTTGTTTCCTCTCTTTCTCTCTCTGGTTGATATGAATGTGATTCTCTGGAGTGCAGCCGTGCCGTGTAAGCAGAGAGCTGTGTGTTCTGCGTGTGGTGTTTTAATGTGCTGTGTTGTGTGGTTTTGCATGGCATGCACATTCATTTTTTGCACACTTATTGAACCCTGTATGGTGTGGAAGGTTTACACTTGCATCACAATTTGGTCAGTTACCTGGATGCACGACCATATAGGTGATTCTTTGATGTAAACAACAGCATGGATTGCATGGTTAATGTAGTACTGAATACTTTGTTCTGCTAATTTATGCTTTCTAAACCACAGCAAAAAAATTGTGAAAACTGTAAAATCATATTAGAGAAGGACTTAGTAGGCAGGAAAGGGCGCAATATTTTGACTAACTAAAGTTAATAGGTGGCAAAGACACATATGAACAGTACTAATTAAGATATTAGCCTAATGTTTCACCTACCTGACTGGAAAGATAGGAACAAACATAAATTGTCAAGATTCTTGCCCTGGAAATCCTGGTTCAGCTTTTTTGCACTCTTTTCCTTGATTTGTTATAACTTTTGGCCGCCTGTAGTGCTCCAAATGTTTTTCACAGTTTGACCGATTAGTACAGTCCAAAACATGACAATAATTGATCATTTTCAGCAGCAATAATCAGCAAAATATGTGAGTTTCGTTCAGTTCAGTAGCATTGTTTATGTTCTGTGCTGCCAATATGGACATAGCTTTATGTTAAAGTATTATTTTCCCCCTCTTTCTTGCCTTACAGAAAAACACTACAAATTTATAGACTGCTCCGTTGTTTCCAACAGTATATTAATCTAACAAGTAATATGCTGTTGTTTCATTAGCTTTGATTTTTTTTTTCCCTTCAGGACCACAGAGGAAACGCTCTGTTAATCACATCGGTTGGCCTATGTTTCTTTAACATCATGATTTTTTCCTTCATCTTTTAATACGTTAATTAGATGTTGTTGTTACAAAACTGAAACAAAACAGCTTTGCAGAAAATTGAGAAAGAATGATGAATTGTGTGTTATGAAAGAATTATGAAGTTTGCCATATGACAACGTTGCACCACAGTGGAAAACCTGCTGTGCTGCCATATGGATGCTATGCATACAATGGATCTTGCTCATTTTATTACAGCTATTGATTTCTTTTCAGACAAAAATGAATGATGAAAATAAATTATAAAAAAAAATGTATTTTTTTCTTTATTTTATTTTATGTATTTTTGGAAATATAAAAATAGACACCAATGGGGCCATTGAATTCATATAAAGAATAAAGAAATGAATGACAGATATTTTAGTTAACTTAAATCTTTAAATTTAAATATATCAAAATATACAATATTAATAAATGGTCCAAAATATATTGCTAATATAGATTTTAAAATATATTTAGATTTGTTTTCAATGTGTTTTACTAACTTAAACAGAGCCTTGCAAAAGTATTCATACCCCTTTATTATTTCATGTTGCTGCTATATGTTAAATTATGCTATTTATATGCTTTAAATTACTTCACATCAATCTACACTCCATACATCATAATGACAAAGCAAAAAAAACAAAAACACTTTTTAAAATCTTTGTGAATTTATTAAAAAGTAAAAAAATTAAAAGATTCTGTTTGCATAAGTATTCACAGATGGGCCAGATGAATTTAAGCTTAGGTGCATTCATATTTCTTGAAGATGTTACTACACTTCAAATGAAGTTAACCTGTGGCAAATTCAATTGAGTGAGTATGATTTAGAAAGGTATAGGTCTTAATAAACGGTCTAACAGCTGAAAATTCACATCAGAGCAAAAACCAAGCCCTGAGGTAAAAAAAAAAAAAAAACTACCTGTAGAGCTCAAAAACAGGATTGCATCAAGCCACACATCTGGGGATAAGTTCAAAAAAAAATCTGCTGCATTGAAGGTTCACAGAAGCATGTAGTCTCAGTTAACCTTAATGGAAGAAGTTTGAAATAATCAGAACTCTTCCTAGAGCTGGCCTCCTGGCCAAACTGAGCAATTGAAGACAGAAGGGCTTTGGTTAAAGTGGTGACCCAGAACCTGATGGTCACTCTAGCTGAGCTCCATGATCATATGTGAAGATAGGAGAAACCTACAGAAGGACAAACATTACTGCAACACTCCACAAGTCTGGGCTTTATGGTGGTGTGGCAAGACTCAAGCCTCTCCTCAGTGAAGACTCATGAAAATCCACTTGGTTTTTGCAAAAAAAGCTCCTAAAGGACCCTTAAACTCTGAGAAACAAGATTCTCTGGTCTGTTGAACCTCAATTCCAAGCATCATGTTTGAAGGAAACCAAGCACTGCTCATTATCATCAGGAGCTGTTTTTCAGTGGCAGGGACTGAAGGACTCCTCAGAGTAGAAGGAAAGCTCAATGCAGCAAAATATTGACATAGCCTTAATTAAAACCTAGTCCAGAGCAGTCAGAACCTCAGACTTGGCAGAAGGTTCACCTTTTAACAGGACAATGACCCTAAACACACAGCAAGAGTGGCTTATAGACAACTCTGTGAATGTCCTTGAGCGACACAGCCAGAGCCTGAGCTTGAATCCAATCAAAAGAAACCTGAAAATGTCTGCCAGACCCCATCCAAGCTGACAGTTTGTGAGGTGAAAAGGTGAGGAGAAGAATGGCAGATAATTGCCAAATGCGGATGTGCAAACTTGTCGCATCATACCAAAAAGACTTGTGGCTGTAAAGGTGCTTCAGCTAAGTACTGAGTTAAGGGTATGAATACGTATGCAATGTACTTGTTTCAGGTTTTTTTATTTTTAATAAATTTATGTTGTGACAATTCTGTTTTTGCTTTGTAATTATGGTGTATGGAGTGTAGATTGATGTGGGAAAAAGCTATTTAAAGCAGTTTAACATAAGGCAGCAGCATAACAATACATAAGGAAATAAATAAAGGAGTATGAATACTTTTGCAAGGTACTGTATTTTCCATTTTAAGGCATTTCCAAGGCCATTTTATATTAGAATGCAGTTATATGCTCCTAAGATTCAAGATATAAGGGCAAAAAAATGTGGGTTTTTGTCTTATATTTATGTGATGTGAAATAGTTTAGCAATATCTAACAAGCAAGATAGCAAATGTGATATTGACTTTATACAAAAGTTCAGTAAACAAGAAGTTTTTTACTCAATTTCACCAATTTCACCAACAAAAATAGTTGTAAACAAAGCCACAAAACTGTTGTGCCTTTCAAAGCAACACACAGTGGTGTTTCATTACTAAATGAATCCATGTTTTAAAATTTGGCCATTTTCAACCAGCTTTGTATTGTTACAGTGTCTGTAGTAAAAGTAAAATAACAATGTGTATTATTTTTCTGTTTTTTTCCTGCACCAAGATATCCCTGTTTGTTTGTCAGCAAAAATCCACCAGAGCTCCAGGGCTTTTCTGAAAACTGCAAGTTTTCTACTAAAAGTTATTTACCTGCTTGGGTCTTTTTCTTTATTCTATCCACTTTTTTTCCCCCTAAGAGCGGGCGCAGCCATTTGTACATTTTATGGGTCTGGCTTCTGGTCTCATCCGCATCCAGCTATTTTCAGCTGTACAAAACGGCTTGTTTTTCTGCTTGATATTGCAAATTGGCGTGTCTTACCATATTATTTTAATGTGTTATCTTAATTATAAACACACTGGTTTGTAGTGCAAACAGTTTAACCGTTTACTCCACGTTGTTATTCTTCTCGTTATTTCTAGTGGAAAAATGAGTCTCATGCACAAGCTTACTTCCACGTAGTACTGATTTGAAAAAATCACATTTCTACTGCATAAACAGCCAACTTTTTTTACCCCTTGAATTTTTCCACCTGTCTCTGATCTTGTGGTAGCAATTCAGTGACAGCGGACAGCAGGGTGTAGAGTTCTCTAGATCTCTCTGGAGCTCCATGTCATTGGAGGCCGCTTGGCATAGATGCCAAGGAATGAATGTTGGGTCTTCAGACCCTGGCCAGCATCCCAGAGTTAGCCAGTTGTGCTGTGCTTGTCCAGTCTTGGCCTCAGACGGCATGACCATGTTTGATGTGAACTCCCCTTAAAAATGCCAAGAGCTTCCTCAAAATGTCCGATCTGATTGGCCAGATGCAATTTCTAGGAGTCAGTACACAGGTTTTTATCAGTCCGTCGGGAAAGAGTCATGTTTACAAGTTCCCAGGCAGTGAACGCTTCCAGGAAACAACAACTAGAATTTGCCAAAGTCTACGGCATCAAACCTCTTGACTCAAAGATTTGTTTGAGACACTTAGTAGAAAGTAAACAAGTGCAGCTTTGGCTGTGTTCGGATGGAATACTGGCTACTTTTTACTGAAAACTGCACAGTAGACACTGTATACTGTCTGCAGCTGTTTAAAAATAGTAAGTGAAAGGAGTATGCTACATTATTGTCACATTTTTTATTCAGCAGGGATGCATTAAATTGTTCAAATGTCAGAGTAAAGACTTGCATTGATACAAAACAATTATATTTGAAATAAATGTTGCTCTTTTTTTAACGTGGCAGAGACTGACACAGAAGAGAAGAAATTGTTGAATAAAGTTTCTTTGCGCACAAAAAGTATTCTCATTACTTTTTAAAATTACAGTTGAACCACTGATGTTACATGAACTGTTTTATCAATGTCCTTACTACCTTTCTGGGCCTTGGAAGTGTCAGTTGCGTTGCTGTCTATGTAGGGTCAAAAAGCTCTCGGATTTTATCAAAAATATCGTAATTTGTTCCGAAGATGAATGAAGGTTTTATAGATTTAAAAAAATGACATGAGGGACAGAATCATCATTTTTGGGGAACTGCCACTTTAAGACAAACATTCAAAAGTTCCGGGTAACAGTTTTGTAATTATTATTATTATTTTTATTAAATAAGGATGCATTAAATTGGTCAAATGTCACAGTAAAGACTTTTACGTTGATACAAAACAATTATATTTGAAAATATAGCTGCAAGCAGTGATTACCGGGGTTCAAGCGATTAAGGCATTTAAGGATATATGGAAAAATACATTACATATTATTTAGCAAGGCTGTACCCACCTAAATCAATTATTAAAAAAGCATTTTTGGCTAATTTAATCCAGGTGATTTATCATAAAATAGGGAGCAGACGTGCCACTTCCCGGAGACATGTTCAGCACAGGATTTCTAAATTGCCTAAAATAACCAGGTCTGGTTATTTTAGGCAATTTAGAATTCCTGTGCTGAATGTGTCCCTGGGAAGTGGCACATGTGGTCACCATACCATAGAAATATTGTTTTTTTTTTTAGCATTTATGACTGTTATAGTGCCAACTGTGGTCCGATCCTCTTAAAACTTTGCATGCTTGTTTAGAATCACCTGTTGCATGTGCTCAGCAGGTTTTCCTTTAGGCTTTATAGGTTTTTGGGTAAATTTGGAGGGGGCCCTTTTCTAAACAACCTCGTTATAGCTTCCCAAAGGGTAAATTTCAACATTTTTTTTTATTGGCCTAGAGAGTCCAGAGAATTGTACTGCAGTGTTGTTGTTGTTTTTTTTTCAGATTGAGCGAAAAACCTAGGACTAGTTTGCAAAAGTAGGTTTTTTACATCTTCTCAATCATTTAACAAACAGTTTGATTGACAGCGGCGGCAGAGTTGTCTGGAATGAGGAGTTCTGTTGTATAATATGAATATCACACACGTGTGAAAAAAGCATACAACGCACACTCATTTACGCCTTTGAGTAATGTGATATCGCATATATTGATATACGCTCTCTAGAGAATATCTCTGCACTGGTTTCATTCCGATCAGGTGAAAAACCTAGGACTAGTTTGCAAAAGTAGGTTTTTCACATCTGCTCAATCATTTAACAAACAGTTTGATTGACAGCTGCGGTTCTAGAGGCAAAGTTGTCTGGAATGGGGAATTGTATTGTATAATATGAATAACACACGCATGTGTGAAAAACCGCACAACGCACACTCATTTACACCTTTGAGTAATGTGATATTGCCCCCCAGTGGATGATTTCTTTAAAATTTATCTTTGACTTTTGAGGCTGTGATTCGAACATGCCCACAAAGTTTTGTTCACATATGTCCTTGTAGACACTCGTGGCACTTCGGACCAAGACTGCACACAACAATTTTCATGTTGATAGGACAAATGGTTGTGCAGTTGTTTTTCCCCTTATAGCTGATTTACTCTGTGTTTTGCTAAAAGGTGCTTATGCAGACGCCATTGTTGTTATACACATTTGCGACGTTCGCGAACAAATTACTGACTTACTGCTTGTTCTCCCTCTTCTTCTTTAACATTCAATGCTGGTTATTTCAATGACTGACTTGTTGCACACCAGCCTGTTGTTGTGGGGGCATTTCCACGCACCGGAACATGACGCTGAATGAAACGAAGTGTGATTGGTTGTTTGACATGTCGGTCAAACGGCCTTATGGGCGGGCCTTGGCCAATGAAAGCTACCATGTATTCCAGACCTTCAGCCATCAGTCTAAAGGTCTGGCTACGTGAGACTAAGGAGTTATAGGCATTTTACTAAAAGTAGCCCTGCCACTTTTCAAATGTTTTGGCACCACTTTGCGACGATGAGTCGAAAGTTAAAGTTTTTTTTGTTGATCATTTTGTTATACACTCTCTAGAGAATCTTTCTGGTTTGGTTCCGACTGAGTGAAAAATCTAGGACTAGTTCGCGAAAGTAGATTTTTTTTAAAAATGCGGAATACCCGAAAAATTGGCCAGGCTCATGATCAAATCTGAGCCTGTGACCAACAGTTTAGGAGTTATGAGCGATTTTGTATAGTTTTGATCGCTGTAATGCCCCCGTCAGGCCGATTAGGGTGAGTCTTGGTGACGTTGTTGGCGGTGTGAGTACTACCATCCCTCCAAGTTTCAAGTCTCTACGACTTATGGTTTGGTCTGTATTATCAGTTTTACATGGAAATCGCTGATCCATGAAAATCACACTTGAATTCCTTATAAATGTTTTTATAAACGCGCGGTGGAGACTGACAAGGAAGAAAATAAATTGTTGAATAAAGTTGTTGTTTTTGCTATCTTTGCACATAAAATGTTTTCTTACGGCTTCAAAATATTATGTTTGAACCACTGATGTCACATGGACAGTTTTATCGATGTCCTTACTACCTTTCTGGGCCTTGAACATGGTAGTTGCATTGCTGTCTATGCAGGGTCAGAAAGCTTTTAGATTGCATCAAAAAATGTAACAATTTGTCTTATGAGTTTGGAGCAACATGAGGGTGAATAATTAATGACAGAATTATATATTTTTTTAGGTGAACTGTCTCTTTAAGACTATGAAAACATTGCAAATTTATTATCTTTATTATCTGATTATCTGATATTAGATTGGCCCTAAAGACCTCATAAAACAAAGTGAACTATGGTTGGCTACTTTAAACATTCCTTCTGTTCCTGACCAGAATCCTCTGCAGTGTGGATCTTAGTTATCTGACAGTATGTATTTTTAAGCTGAGGCTGCGGTTTTTACACTCTAATTTATACAGAGTCCATTCCATTTCTCCTTTTTGAAAAGCCAAGACCCGTCCCTACCAAGACTGCGCTGAGCAATGGGAAAGTGGGCAGTCAGCAGCTGGAGGCCGAGATGTCACGGCGGCTGAGCCCAGCTGGAACATCTGTCCCCTGCATTGGAGCTTCTCTGTCAGGGGATGGCTCTGCCTCTGTGTCACATTCAACCCCCTTCAGGGAGGAGAAAAGAGCCTCTATCCCGCTGGGGGAAAGAGATGCGCCTCAGTCTTAAGTGTGAGGCGTCTTTATTCTCACGTACTCGCTTTCACTCTCTCTCTCTCTGCTTGGCTCTCTTTGCCGCAGTTCTCAGCTGGATTTAATTTGTGAGCAGATAGCAGTTTTGTCACGTGCAGCGCTGTGTGGTCATCTGTAGTGTTGCTGTGGTTTCCACCAGGCCGAAGTCTTTTGAGATGATCTTTGTGCTGCTGTGGGGTGGGGTGGGGTGTGCGGAAGAATAGCATTTCTCTATCTGTTGTCATGGTGTTGAATTGTGTGCAGATTCCACGGCGTAGCTTGGGAGATTTGCTGTCGGTTGATGGACTTCTTTTGCTTAAGGAAACACTGTTAGGGTATTTGTGTGCCCTTCAGGGGCCTTTTATTTTTATGGCTGAGTTTAAAAGTTATGTTTCAGCTTAACTTGCTCCAAACATTTGTCTTTTTTTATTGTATTTTGGGGTCTTTTGCGTCTTCTTTATTGTAAAACAGCAGAGAAAAGACAAGAAATTATGGGATAGAATATTGCCAAATTAACCCATTCAGAGCTTCAAATTGAGGTTCTGATCACCTTATCAGTATTATTAGTTTTCTTCTGCAATGATGTCTGGCTGACTTGTACATTATTTCTTTTAAAAAACGTAACATGAAAGAAAAATGAGGATCTGTATGCTAGTAATCCTAAGTATGCCTCAGTTTGATACTGTAAATCAACTGGTTTTGTCTTTTTCAGAATTTTAATGGTGATTCATATGCTGCAGTAGTGGTTTATATATAATATCCATGATATAAAAAAATATATTTCTTATTTATGCATAATATTATTAGAATATTATGTAATGAATACACCATTTGTTACATTTTATTACATTTATATATTAATCCATTTGCCCCTATGTCACAGTGATGCTCTGTATAAAAGTATTGATAATTGGGGGATAAAAAGAGTTTAGTAATCCTGAAAATGTAATGGTTAATTCAATTAAATGTAATTATTACAAAAATACATTGTACATTGTACCCATGACACCTCTTTGTTCATTTCCAGAAAAAAAAAAAAAAAGTTGAATATTTGGTTGACCTGCCAGGTTATATTTGAATATTTTAATTTTTTTTTTAAATTACATTTAATTAAATTACATTTTATTTATTTACATACATACTTATTTATTTATTTATTTATGTATTTATTTATCAGAATACACTGTATCCATGACACCTCTTTGTTCATTTCCAGAAAAAAAAAAAAAAAAAGTTGAATATTTGGTTGACCTGCCAGGTTATATTTGAATATTTGAATATTTTTTTTAAATTACATTTAATTAAATTACATTTTATTTATTTACATACATACTTATTTATTTATTTATGTATTTATTTAACAGAATACACTGTATCCATGACACCTCTTTGTTCTATGGCTAGACTATTTTATGTTGAATAATTGAATAAAATTTTATTTTATAATATATTATATGTATATATGTATATAATATTTTATATGTATTTTATTATTTAGCATACTCTGCTTTATAGAATGTTTTTGCATTATGAGATTATTTGAATATTTTAAATTATTATTGTAATATTGTAATATTTTACATTTTATTATTATTATTTTTTTTATTTCATTTCATTGCATTATTTTATTTTATAACATTGTGTCCATGACACCTCTTTTTTCAATGGCCAGAACATTTTATGTTGACTATTTGGTTGACCTGCCAGGTCATTTTTGAATATTTTACATTTTATTTTATTTTATTTTATTTTATTATTTTGCATACTCAGCTTTATAGAGTATTTTTGCTTTATGACATTATTTGAATATTTGAATATTTTAAATTCATTATTATTGAAATATTTGAATATTTAAAATTTTATTATATTTTATTTTAGTTTTTTGAAATACATTCATCCATAACATGACACCTATTTGTTCTATGGTCAGAAAAGTTTATTTTGAAAAATTTGTTGACCTGCCAGGTCATATATTACATTTTATTTTATTTTATTTTGTTTTAATTTATTTGATTATTTCTTATACTCTGCTTTACAGAATATTTTTGCATTATGACATTATTTGAATGTTTGAATATTTTAAATTAATTATTATTGGAGTATTTGATTTTTTTTCTCTTTTTTTCCCCCATTACATCTCTTTCTTCTATGGCCAGAAAAGTTCACGTTGAATATTTGGTTCCCCTGCAAGTGCCGGCGTGTTCTATTTCATTGTTTTTACTTGTATATTTACTTGTTCATTTGTTGGCGGCCCTTTAAAAATCCATTAAATAAATCCTGTGCTTATGGGTCCAGTGCTTGAATGGCCTCTCTTGAAGATGAGCCTTTAATAAGAGGCCGTCTTTAATCCCTCAGACCCGGCGTTCAGCTTCTTGAGGCCATGAGGGCTTTAAACTAATGTTACACATCACAGAGGTTGATAGATTGGTCTGCAAGGCTCCCGCTCAAATCAAATATGACCCTGGCTCATTTAGACTGACTCCAATTATGAATGGAGTGAATTAATTCAGTGATACTTTGCCTAATGAAATGTGATTCATATGGTTGTTTTAAGGCAGGGATGGGACATAAATCAATGGCTCATCCACCTGATTGACTGTTTGTAAAACGGGCCGTGACCTCCCACTCATGTACGAAAATGTGTTTGGAATTGCTGGAGCTTTCCGCCTTATTCAGTCATAAAATATGGATGTTCCTCCTCACTCCGGCTCGAGATTTACAGAGCTCCTCTCCGCATGAACACACCTCTTTGCAGTCAAAAAGAGCTTAAGGTAAAGTAGGACATCTTTCCAAACCTCTATAGCAGTTAGATCTTGAAAATGGATCCAGTTTGGCAGCTGAGCGTGTTTTGAAAGTGCCGTTCCTGCAAAAGCTCATAGCTGTGTATATTTGCTGTAACAGATGTTTGATCTGTAATACAGCATCATTACAAAAAGCATGCTTGAGTTTTTAATGCAACATCATTTCCGACATTGCTGTAGATGTTGACAACTTCTGGAAAGGGGCTTTGGGAAATAGGCATATGCTTTACAAGTCTTCTGCTTCCCAGCAAAGCCTGTGTGTGTGTTTGAGACAAACCAGCCCACTGAAAGAAGTGTACCCCAAGGAAGCCAGTGCTGATTGCATGATTGCATTCAAAATCCTTCCTTGCTGCAACTGAGTCCCACCCTTAAGCTCCTCTTTTTCCCTCCACCAGATGATCCAAATTAAATGTTGACTCTTCGTCCCTCCTTGAAGACAGTGCTGTGGAAACACATCTCTGGACTGCTGAATATGACGGCATCTGGTGATTCTCAAGAGCAGGGAAACACAGATGTCACTTAACAATGGCAGCAAAACGTGTCCTTGATTCTATTTTTTATTTAGGTCAATTAGTCATGACGTGTGTTGTTCCCAAAAGCAACACACACACACACACACACACACAGTATACACTGATGGTCAAAAGTTTGGAATAATAAAGATTTATATTTATTTATTGATTAATGCTTACTTCTTTTTATGCTTACTAAGGCTGATTTTCACAGTAAAATAGTAATACTGTGAGATATTATTACAATTTAAAGTTACTGTTTTCTATTTTAAAGGATTAGTTCACTTCCAGAATATAAATTTCCATGATAATTTACTCACCCCCATGTCATCCAAGATGTTCATGTCTTTCCTTCTTCAGTCAGAAACAATTTAAGATTTTTGAGGAAAACGTTCCAGGATTTTTCTTCATATGGTAAACTTCATTGGAAGCCAACGGCTTGAAGGTCCAAATTGTAAATAAAAAGTAAAGGTCTTATCTAGTGAAACGACTGATCATTTAAAAAAAAAAAAAAAAAAAAAAGGTATATACTTTTCAACCACAAATGCTTGTCTCGCACATTTAGGTTAAGGTTAAAATATTTAATAAATAAAGTCAAATTACGAGAGTAAGTCGAAATATTTCTAGAATGAAGTCAAAATATTTCTAAAATAAAGTCGAAATTCGAGAATAAGTCCAAATATTTCGAGAATAAACTCAAAATCTTATGAGAATGAGGTTAAAGGAACCGTATGTAGGATTATGGCCAAAACTGGTACTGCAATCACAAAATACTGTAGAACGGTGTATCCCCTCCCCCTCCCCTCTGACTCGAGGTTGCCAGCTAAGCTGCAGGATCCAGCAGGAACGTAGGCTGCTACAAGGAGCTTCCAATGGCAAGTGACGAGTCCTACACAGTATTTTTTTTTCTTCTGTTAATTATGTTTATGCTTCACGAGAGATGTTTTGCGAAGTAATTATGTATCGCAAAAATTTACTAATGGCGATTAGCCAAATATTTCATAAAGATGTACTGTAATACCACATTTCAGTCGGAACATAGATTGTTTTCATACCCTGCTAGTGCTGCGATATAAAGCTTTTTATGAACGCATTTAGCACGGGCGACCGTGGAAAATCCACTGTTTACGGAAGCAAAGTTAGCCAAACATAGATGAATCTTACCTGTCCAGGAGAAAATTAGCAACGTTGGCGTCTGTCTTCAAATTCATCTCTGTTTTCAGCCGTCTCCATCTTTCAAAGGCATCTTCTATACAAATCCTTGTTTTATTTTGGACTTTGGATTTCGGGTTCATAACGAGGCTTTTAGGTTTCGTAACGTTAAACGTGTTTTATCCGATACGTTCTTAGCTGCAGCTGTAACTAGAGCAGAGCTGGCCACCCGGATGACGAAACTCTACTGACTTTGTGATTAGTCGATAGCTGGAGGGTGGAGCCTCAGACCAAAACACAAAATGACAATAACATCAGTTGTGGGCTGCAACTCTTACTTTTAAATGACAATATCCTGGCCGGACCACTGTTATCAGTGATATAAGTATTTGAAATGAACATGATTTCTTAATGTCTAGTGACATGTCAGGGCCATTTTATGATTAACTGAAATAAATTTCTTACATACTGTTCCTTTAAAATATTTCGAGAATAAAGTCAAATTACGTGAATAAGTAGAAATATTTCTAGAATGAAGTCAAAATATTTCTAAAATAAAGTAGAAATTTCGAGAATATGTCGAAATATTTTGAGAATGAAGTCGAAATGTTTTGAGGATGAAGTCGAAATAACAAGAACAAAGTCAAAGTGTTTTGAGAATAAAGTTGAAATGTTTCAAGGCTAAAGTTGTAATATTTTGAAAATAAAGTCAAAATTTTGAGAATAAGTTGAAATATTTCGAGAGTAAAGTCGAAATGTTTCGAGATTAAAGCCATAATATTTTGAGAATAAAGTAAAAATTACAAGAATTAAGTCAAAGTGTTTTGAGAATTAAGTCGAAATATTTTGAGAATGAAGTCGAAATGTTTCGAGAATGAAGTCAAAATTACAAGAACAAAGTCAAAGTGTTTTGAGAATAAAGTCCAACTGTTTCAAGGCTAAAGTTGTAATATTTTGAAAATAAAGTCAAAATTTTGAGAATAAGTTAAAATATTTCGAGAGTAATGTCGAAATGTTTCGAGATTAAAGCCATAATATTTTGAGAATAAGTTTGAAATATTTCGAGAATAAACTCAAAATTACAAAAATAAAGTCGAAGTGTTTCGAGAATAAAGTCACAATATTCCGAGAATGAAGTGGAAATGTTCCGAGAATAAAGTAAAAATTTTGAGAATAAGAAAAAATATTTTGAGAATAAAGTCAAAATTACAAGAATTAAGTCAAAGTGTTTTGAGAATTAAGTCGAAATGTTTCGAGAATGAAGTCAAAATTACAAGAACAAAGTCAAAGTGTTTTGAGAATAAAGTCGAAATGTTTCAAGGCTAAAGTTGTAATATTTTGAAAATAAAGTCAAAATTTTGAGAACAAGTTGAAATATATCGAGAGTAAAGTCGAAATGGTTTGAGATTAAAGCCATAATATTAAAGTCAGAATAAGTTTGAAATATTTCGAGAATAAACTCAAAATTACAAAAATAAAGTCGAAGTGTTTCGAGAATAAAGTCACAATATTCCGAGAATGAAGTGGAAATGTTCCGAGAATAAAGTAAAAATTTTGAGAATAAGTAAAATTATTTCAAGAACAAAATCGAAATTATGAGTAGTCATAATTAGAACGTAGAAAGTCGTCAAAATAAGTACAAATATTTCGAGAAAGTTTGAGAATATGTTCAAAATATTTCAACAATGAACGAGAAGTACGAGAAGTAGTCAAAATGTTTTGGGAATAAAGTCGAAATATTTCGGGGATAAAGTCGAAAAGTTTCAGGAATAAAGTCGAAATGTTTCAAGAATACGTTCGATATATTACGAGAATAAAGTCAAAAATTCAGAGAATAAGTTTGAAATATTTCAAGAATAAGTATAAATTTCGAGAATAAGTCGAAATATTTTGAGAATGATGTCAAAATGTTTTGAGAATAAAGTCAAAATTACAGTGCTGTGGAAACACATCTCTGGACTGTTGAATATGATGGCAGCTGGTGATTCTCAAGAGCAGGGAAACACAGATGTCACTTAACAATGGCAGCAAAATGTGTCCTTGATTCTATTTTTTATTTAGGTCAATTAGTCATGACGTGTGTTGTTCCCAAAAGCAACACACACACACAGTATACACTGATGGTCAAAAGTCTTACTTCTTTTATGCACTAAGGCTGATTTTCACATTACAATGGTAATACTGTGAGATATTATTACAATTTAAAGTAACTGTTTTCTATTTTAAAGGATTAGTTCACTTCCAGAATAGAAATTTTCCATGATAATTAACTCACCCCCATGTCATCCAAGATGTTCATGTCTTTCCTTCTTCAGTCGGAAAGAATTTAAGATTTTTGAGGAAAACATTCCAGGATTTCTCTTCATATAGTAAATTTCATTGGAAGCCAATGGGATGAAGGTCCAAATTGCAGTTTTAATGCAGCTTCAAAGTGCTCTACATGATCCTAGTCGAGGAATAAAGGTCTTATCTAGTGAAACGACTGGTCATTTAAAAAAATAAAAAATTAAAAAATAAATATATATACTTTTCAACCACTAGCTCGACAAGGTCACGCGTATGACAGCATTTTAGTGCCACGTTAAAATGAAGTCAAAATATTATGAGAAAAAGGTCAAAATATTACGAGAATAAACTCAAAATTACAAGAATAAAATGTTTTACGCCAGATGCCCTTCCTCAAAATATTTCAAGAATAAAGTCGAAATTACGAGTAGTCGAAATGTTTTGAGAATAAAGTCGAAATTTCAAGAATAATTTAAAAAAAAATTCGAGAATGAAGTTGAAATGACAAAATTTGAATATTACGAGAATAAATGTCAAATATTACGAGATTAAAGTAAAAGACTTCAAGAATAAATTCAAAATATTTCGAGAATGAAGTCAAAATTATGAGTAGTCAAAATGTTTTGGGAATAAAGTCAAAATGTTTTGGGAATAAAGTCAAAATGTTTCAAGAATGAAGTTGAAATGTTTTGAGAAAAAAGTCAAAATTATGAGAATAAATTAAAAATATTTTGAGGATAAAGTCGAAATTTCGGGAATAAGTCAAAATATTTTGAAAATGACGGTGAAATGTTTTGAGAATAAAGTAAAAAGTACAAGAACAAAGTTTTTATAATAGAGTTGAAATGTTTTGAGATTAAAGTCGTAATATTTTGAGAATAAAGTCGAAATATTATGAGAATAAAGTCAAAAAAATTTGAGAATAAGTTCAAAATATTACGAGAATAAAGTCAAAAAGAACAGACAACAATATAACTTTTGTTAACAAGTTGGAGTCCACTTCAACCTTTAGAAGGTTTATTGGACAACCTTTATTGTTGTTTTTAATTAAATACATGCAAGGAATGAAAGATTGGATGCCACCGACATTTTTGCGGGGTAGGTGGTGGAATTTTCATAAAGAAAACTGTATAATTTAATAAAACAAATGTCTTATTGTAAGCAAAATATTTTGACTTTATCCTCAAAATATCACTATATGGCGAAAAATCCTGGAATGTTTTCTCAAAAACCTTAATTTCTTTGCAACTGAAGAAAAAATTGCATGAACATTTTGGGTGAGATGGGGGTAAGTAAATGATCAGGAAATTTTTACTGATAATGCTAAACATTTGACTTGACAGCAAATCAGAATATGTGAATGATTTCAAAATCTTACTTTCAAAGTACCTTTTCTTCATTGGAATTGTGAATGATGATGTGCATGCCACAATATCGGTGAAAAAAGGTCAGACTAATAAATAACTAATGATTTCTTGATCGGATGATCTGAGCTATCGTATTCAAATTAATTTTATGGCTCTACTGTATGTCAACAATTGTCTCATTTGTTTCTATTTTTATTCCTCCTAAGGAGCAGACAGGCGGCAGCACACTCCCTGTGTTCTCCTCTGGGGGTTTTCATGGCTGTAAGTGAGAAGAACACTCTAATGAAGATAGCCAAAACAGTCTTGCTCAAGACCAAGCACAACCCTCTTGGGTTTGAGCACTTATCACATTTACACTGACGTCTAACTGAATGCAAGTAACCAAAATCTCAGCTTTATTCATTTGTTTATAGCCAACAAGATCTTATCCAACATTTCTGAGGTTTCTTCTTTCTCAAGCCAGTTTTAGATCTGGAGAGTGTGACTCTTTATTCCCCGTCTCAAATGTCTCAGAGGAGTCTCCGGGGAGGCAGACGCTGAATCCTGCCATGTTTCTCAAGCGCTCGTGTCCTTGAGGGCTCATCATTTCAGTAAAGTTTAATGAAGTCTTTACAGTCTCAGGGAATAAGTTGTCGCTCGTCTGCTCCTGAGTTCAGCGGAAAATATTATCTGGAAAATATTTACTTTGTATTAAGTTGACAGCATATTTTTCCAGCTATGAGCAGAGTGATGTATGAACCTGAGGAGAAACAGAATATTGCCTTAAAGGAATGATTCACCTAAAAATTCAAATTTGCTGAAAATGTACTCACTCTTAAGCCATCCAAGATGTGATTTGGTTTCTTGTTTCAATGTTTCAATGGATCCTTTTTAAGGAGTTTCTCCTCACCACTATTGCTTTTGCTTTGAGGGTTTAAAATGAAACAGTTCACCCAAAAATGAAAATTTGCTGAACATTTACTCACCCTCAGGCCATCCAAGATGTGATTTTGTTTTTTCATTAGAACAGATTTGGAGAAATGTAGCATTATATCACTTGCTCACCAATGGGTCCTCTGCAGTGAATGGGTGCCGTCAGAATGAGAGTCCAAACAGCTGATAAAAATGTCACAATAATCCACAAGTAATGTCTCGTGAAGTGAAAGTGAAGTGAAGTGAAGTGAAGCTGCATGTTTGTAAGAAACAAATTTATCATTAAAGCATTTTAGTTTTTAAATGTCACTTCTGGCCAAAGTAGTAGTTCATAGTCCATAATAACACTTCCTTGAACGAAAGTGGATCAGTACTTGTGAACAGTGCTTGATCTGTGCATATTTCTCTCCTAATTCAGACAAGATGACTGAAGAAAACAGGATTATGAATATGAAAAGCTGCATGTTTGTAAGAAACAAATTTATTATTAAGGTGTTTTAGTTTTTAAAAGTTCATAATCCATAATAACACTTTCTTGAACAAAAGTGAATCCACTTTTGTTCTCTCACATTAAAATCCACCAACATATTTGCTTAGAACTGTACTTGTGAACAGTGCTTGATCTGTGCATATTTCTCTCCTAATTCAGACAAGATTGCTGAAGAAAGCAGGATCATGAATAGAGAACTTGTATTTTAGCCAGAAGTAGGATATGTTAATTATATTTGTTTATTATAAACACATATTTTGGATTGCTTGCAATACTTGTGGATTATTGTGATGTTTTTCTCAGCAGTTTGGACTCTCATTCTGATGGCACCCATTCACTGCAGAGGATCCATTGGTGAGCAAGTGATATAATGCTACATTCTCCAAATCTGTTCTAATGAAAAAACACATCTTGGATGGCCTGAGGGTGAGTAAATGTTCAGCAAATTTTTTGGGTGAACTGTTTCAGTTTAGACCCTCAAAGCAAAAGCAATAGTGGTGAGGAGAAACTCCTTAAAAAGATATAAAAAAAAACCTTGGGTTTTCAAGGAAGATTATAAGTATACACAAATATATGAAAGACTTAATACTCACAGTTGATGATTTTCTTCTAGTCCTAGAAAGCATAATAAATGTTAGCTTTTTTCTTTATACGTTTTATTCTCTGATATTTACTTTTATGCTTTTACATTCAAGCATTCAAACTATACATTAGATTCAATGTTTCAAAGATTCAAGCTTTGCCATTTCATGCATTCCCTGATAATCAAACCCATGACCTTGTTTCAAGCATCCTATTGTAGCAGGAACGGCTCAACTGAATTTCAATGGCGTTTTTCTGCTTTACACTCATCTACTGTAAATGCCCATAAAATCAACACTGGTTGGTCGCTTTACATGTTATTCAAGTGCTTTTCTTCCTAAGTAGGCATTTTTTTAAATCTGTTTTCAGGCATGAATGCTATGGGTAGCTGAAATCAGTTTCATGTATTTAAATATAGATGTTCAGCACATTTCTCCTCACTGTTCAAACATGAACATGATCTCATTTTGGCAGATGCATTACTTCAGCCTTTTGTGAAAACCTATACATCTGTTTCCATTTCTGTGTTATTTCTTCGTTGTCATTACCTTGTCTCTGTCCTATTCTGAGGTAAAACCTTTGGAGATAGATGTCCTTCTTTGCTGAAAGCTGCCATTGTTGCAACTGAAATTGCTCACACATGAAAGAATGCCAGTAGGGTTATATACAGCCCGTTTAATGCGTTTATTCATAACAGAATTCATTATAAACTCTTAAAAATAAAGGTTCTTTATTGGCATTAATGGTTCCATGAAGGACTTTGAACATCCATGGAACCTTTCAAATGCAAAAAGGTTCTTTATAGTCGAGAAAAGTTCTTTAGATTTTTAAAATGTGAACTGTTTACTGAAAGGTTCTTTGGGGAACCAAAAATGGTTCTTCAGTGGCATCACTGCCTACTGTTCTTCAGAAAAATCGATCAGGTCTCACAAATTCTTTGGTTTTCCAGCATTTTTGTGTATTTGAACCTTTTAGAAATTGACTGTATGATTTTGAGGTCCATCTTTTCACATTGACTACAACGGAGGGACTCATATGCAACTATTACAGAAGGTTCAAATGCTCACTGATGATTCAGAAGGAAACACAATGCATTAAGAGCCAGGGGGTGAAAACTTTTTGAATTTGAAGATCAGGGTAAATTACTTATTTTGTTTTCTGGGAAACATGTAACATCTTCTGTAGCTTCTGAAGGGTAGTACTAAATGAAAAAAGTATGATATTTAAACAAAAAAAGAAAAATGTACACACCTCCATTCTGTTGAAAAGTTTTCACCCCCTGACTCTTAATGCATTGTTTTTCCTTCTGGAGCATCAGTGAGTCTTTGAACCTTCTGTAATAGTTGCATATGAGTCCCTCAGTTGTCCTCAGTGTGAATGGATCTCAAAATCATACAGTCATTGTTGGAAAGGGTTCAAAAACACAAAAATGCTGGAAAACCAAATAATTTGTGGGACCTGAAGGTTTTTTCTGAAGAACTGTAGGCAGTTTAACTGTTCAGGACAAACAAGGGACTCATGAACAGCTATCACTAAACAAAAAATACAGCTATGAATCATAAATAATCAGTAACACGCATTTTGTACGATCCGTCTTATTTTGGTAAAATAATTAACATTTTGCAGATTCTGAAAGGGGGTGTAAACTTTTGACCTCAACTGAATATATTGTCTGTGATTTTTGTTCATTAAAACAGGAAAAAGTTAAAATTTCTTGTTACTTAACATCTGGATTTGAACATTTATTAGCGCAAATTGTCTACTCTCTGTGTCTTCTGTACTGTTTGTTCTTGGTCTAACAAGTGAAAAGGTCCCTTGAAGTAGGGCTGGGCGATTAATCGAAAAGTAATCGAAATCGACATTCAGAACCTATAATCGATCAAATTTTTCCAGGTCAATTATTTCAATTACTTTCCCTTTAAAACACTACCGCGTGTGGAGTCACGTGACCCAGCTCCGTTACGTTACGTTATTCTACCGACATGTCGATGGAGAGCTTAAGCAGTATTTATACAGTAAAAAGTATTTACAGGATATACAAGAGTACTTTAATTTAGAAGAGATACTGCTTATTTTCTACTTTTAACATTTATTATTATTTTGTAAATAAGTTATTTTGTTTCCAAAAGTGCAAGTTATTTATTTTCACTAATTTAAGAAAAATGTGACTTTTCGTTTTAAGCAATGTGTGCTTTAATTTCAGTTGTTCAACACTGATGTTCAATAAATAATCATAGATAGTAGATAGTGTGTGCACCCTTCATTCAAAAATCTCTCACTTGTAATATGTGAGCATATTTACTCTACAAAACTTGTCAGTGAACTATGAGGGCAAAAAAATAAATATCATTTAAATGTAATTTTATCAATGAATAAAATAATCGTTCATTAATCGTAATCGGGTTAAAATGTTCAATTAATCGAGATTTTGATTTTAGGCCAAATCGCCCTGCCCTACCTTGAAGGCACATGTAATCTTGCATTTCCCTTTTCGTTTTTTTTTTTCTTTTCTGAGAGAGCGCCGTAACCACAGTCTCGTCTCATGAATGAACTGACATGAAATAAATATGGAAGCTTTTAAACTGCAATCTCTCTGAAAGGACGTAGACTTTAAGATCACATTACAGCTTGTGAAAAAAGAGCCGTGTGCTCTTTACAATGCTCACACATAATAGTGGATTCATTATGGTGATTCCAGCGCTGGGGGGAGATAATGAAGAACATGACACAGGTTTATCACTTGACAAGATGATAAAAGCTAGTGCCTAACAAGGAGCCGGGATAAAAACGGCCTCTCTCCATCAACTGAGCTGCGTGTTAAACGTACAAGTGTGTTTCTTTAACTGTGGCCATTTTTGGACCTATGGACTTGGGAAACAAAAGGAGGGGTAAAAATAAATGTTAAGAAAAAATAAGCTTTATAGGACATAAAAGCACTAATAAAAAAGTGGGATTCACCAAACAGACCTTTAGACAATACACCGTGAGTGTAATGCAGCATCATTACCGCTAAAAGACCTTCATGAAATGTAATCACCTACTCTTGTGTAATTTACCAGCTGTTCAATTATGCATCCCTGCCTTTCTGATTGAGTCTGGCAGATCCAGCGCGAGTCTCTTTTAAGGAAACAAGCTGCCGTGACCCAAAGATGCTATAAAAAGTGAAGTGCTTTCACGGAGGAAAATAGAGATGTCAGCATCCTGCGGTGAAATGAACAGTTTGCTTGATATGTTTTTAGACAAGTGTTCCTCATTCATTTGACCAATTATTTATTTTGTTTGTTTCACATGCCGTTGTTGTGATGGAACCAACAGGATGCAAGCAAGTCAGATATTAACTGGGCTAGTCGAGGTGTAAGTGCCTGACTGCATCCATTTGGTGTTGTAGGACGACGGTAAGCCTGAAGATACCTTCTGTCAGCTCTTGCTCAGGAGCTGAGAGAGATTTCCGGTCGCATGAAATATTTATAAAGAGGAAGTGGACTGGATCGCAGACACTAAAGTGAGAATTAATTCTAGAGGGCTGAAAAACTAGATCTCGCTGAGGGCAGCTGGCACGCCTCACTGAGTGTCCGGCATAGATGCTAGTCTGTCCTGAAAATCAGATTGGAAATCTGGTCACCACTGCCTCTAAAACATTGGATCAAACAGGGTTTCTTTAAAAAAATGAACAAAAGCCAAATTAGCTAGGATATTGATTTATTTCTGAACCGGTAAGACCTTTGTTCATCTTCGGAACACAAATTAACTCGTTGACTTTTACATGTTGTTTGAACATTAACGTGTGTTGGCAGTTTGTGTACACAACCACCCTACAATGATAAAAATCCACTCAGTGGTATTTTTTTAATCTTTAAATGTAATATCCCCTTTTTAAAATCAGGTCATTCTCAGCTTCTTGTTGGTGTGATGGCACACAACAGAGGCCAACGATAGTTGATTGACATGAGCGCTTTACCTTAACCAGCCCTCACCGAGCTGAAACAGTATGACTCCGATCGCCATTGTGTCGACTCAGGTGCAGAGGAAGACAAGAATGTCTCAGATTGAGCGATTGAGGTGTTCTGTTGTTGGATCAAATCATTCCTGATGCAGCTTCACCCACAGCAGAAGTGACTATAAGGGTATGAGTATATTTGAAAATGGCCTTTCTTAATAATGTGCTTGTTAGCAAGTTTCGCCACTAAACGCGGCTAAATGCAGCTAAAGTAAACATTACAGCTCATCATCCCATGGCAGAGAGCGGCGGGGCGAGCAGAGCTTATTTGCATTTAAAGGGACATGCAAGAGAATGAGTTGATTTTTTTGCAGAGCTGATTTTGACAAGGTAAAAGGGTATTTTTTTACACTACTTTTGAGAATTTTAAGCAAAGTATATTGTAGACTTTTCATTAAGACCCTTAAGAATCATATGAACTTGTGGAAAATGGGCATCCGATGACCCCTTTAAAGTATCATGGCATTAGCTTAGTAACATCCTGTGGCCAAACTCTTGAAAAACAAAATGTGACTAAGCAGTTTAAGTTGCTTTGCAAAATTTTACCCACTTGATATTTGCTCTTCTCCAACATATAAATGAGTCTAAAAAAGAAATATTTGTGCCAACTAATTTTTTATTAGATTTTTCTCATGTCCACTACAATGGACGCCGGGTCTGAAGAGAAACAAAAATCCTCACTTTTTAACCATACATAATAAATAGATTTTGGGCACTATAGTTAAACTAGTGTTTAAGATTTTGAAAAGAACACATACTGTAGCAATAAACAATGCAGTAAGAATGTGGAAAAAAGGTAAGTTGATGTAAAAAATCTAAAAAATGTTGTTTGATCCCGTTTTTTTGGTTTAAGTAGGTGAATTGGAGTATATGCATAAATGTCTTTGTGTGTGTGTGAATGGGTTTATGTGTACTTGCTGATTGTTTTGATGAATATATGATTGTGTGTATTACAGCAGCAAGGTATTAGTGTGCATGGAGGGGGTGTGAATGTGTGTATTGCATTGTATTCACTGATCACACATCCACTATAGCTGTTCCTCACTAAAATCAATGAAATATTGATTGTCAGGCTATAGTCAATTCGAAGACATAAATGAAATCATATCAATATTAATTTCATTCATTTACACCAACATTCATAAAACATTAACATTAGAATTTGTAGCTCTGTATTTAGCTTTGAAATGCTTCAACAAATTTCTCAATCTGTTTTACAATTAATTCATGAGGTTCCTGCTGATATCACTTAAGACCTGATGTCCATTGTGATGGACATTGCATTTAAAAAAATCCTGTGTTCTGCAAATCTGAAAGATCTTCAAAATAACTTTGAATATTATCATTTGATAGTCTTAATTTTATAATAGATGCAATTTGATGAGGCTACCATTAACATAACTCTGCATATAAAAGGTCAAATGTGGGCTTCCTCCTCTTCCTGGTGATCATGTCTCTCTCTTGTGATGCCTGTAGCTCAATCAGATTAAGTTAGGAGTCATATCTTTGTTGTGATTGGTTGTTCAGGGACCAATCGGTGACCAGGCATTGCTCATATTATA
This sequence comes from Garra rufa, assembly GCF_049309525.1. Taxonomy (NCBI): domain Eukaryota; kingdom Metazoa; phylum Chordata; class Actinopteri; order Cypriniformes; family Cyprinidae; genus Garra; species Garra rufa. The sequence continues at coordinate 40,325,574 of NC_133368.1, read as the reverse complement.
AAAACATAAAATTGTATTGGTTTAAACAAAAAAAATCATGTGATGTCCATTCCAATGGACGCAGGGTCTGAAGGGGTTAATGGGCAAATTTGCTGTGATGAACAATTAAACTTTTTTTGTTTTGAAGGAGACTTTTATGTGAGAGGTACACTATTTACAGTGGAAGATTGACTTTTTTATCTATATTTTTAGTGATTTGCTCTTATAGTGTTCCAAATAGGTATGAGTTCATCCAAAAATTGAAAATTGAATTTTTTTTTTAATGTAGAATTTTGTCGGAGAAGAATTGTTGACTTAAGTTATTTTATCTTAATTTGTGTTCTGAAAGTGAATTAAGGTCTGACGGGTTTGGAACAACATCAGGGTGAGTAATTAATGACAGAATTTTCATATTTGGGTGAGCTATCTGTTTAAGGCAGCATTGCATATGCCTTGGTAGAGAAAAAAGGAAGTGTCATAAAGAAACTAAGAAAGAAACATTTCATTAAGCTGATTTTTTTTAAGCTTATTTGCTGTGATGGCCAACAGAATGCTACTTTTTTTGCACTGTTTTGTATTTACAGTGGGAAATGTATATTTTTATCTATATTTTCAATGATTAGCTCTTATAGTGTTTCAGAAATGTATAAGATTTAACTTCAGTTATGGTGTTGCTATTCTAGTTTATAAACCACAGCCAGGGACATATACTATTGGTTTCCTTTGCAAAACATTTTTCTTTGCAACAGTTTGCCACTAATGTGTGGTTAATTTGCAGCAGCGCCAAATGTTTTCTAAAGGGATTTGGCAGAACACTCTCATTTTGTAAGGAAAGCTGTTATTTAATAGTGTTTTTTAATCAATTTAAATAATTGATAACAAAGAATAAAGGAAAGGCCTGAAATTATCAATAAAGTACATTCAATTTTTATTCTGTAGCTTCATTGCTAGAACTTGGTATCAGAACCTGAACCAAGGTCATTAGTTCGATTCCCAGGGACATGCAGACTGATTAATTGTATATTTTAATGTGTTTAAAACATCTGTCAGTTTTTTCTTTTTTAGATAAGTTGTGATTTGTCCTCATATTATAGTGCAGGCTCAATTATTAAATTGTTCAGGTGAAATCCAGTCTTTTCACTAGGAACCTGTGTGTGCTTTGTGCATTGCTGTTTATTCATTTTGGAAAACTGACCTTTTTGTCTATATTTGTCTTTTAAAGGGGTCATGAACTGCCTTTTTAATAAATCCCACGTCGAATTGCCTTGTTTGTAAACGTTAAAATGAAGTGAACAAAGGACCAAGTTCTTACTGATGTGGTCTGGAACTTCATTAAAATGAATGTGATGTAAAAATGAAATTGTAATCAACTGTACGAAAAGTGTTCATTTCTGTTGGAAACTACAGTGATATCTACATATTGGTACATATTTCATGTCTTGCGAAAAAGTTCCCACAGGTACATTTTCATCATGAGATAAGGTAGCGTTTTTCTCTTAGGTGAAATTCCCAGATGCGGGTTTAATGTTTTTGTGTGACGCTCAGAAACAGTGTTGTTTCTCATATATACGTATGAGATTTAATTTTAGTTAGGATGTTGCCATAGAAGATAGTTGTCTATGGCTGCTCCGTTGGTAAACCAGAGTCATAGAAACATATGATATTGGTTTCCTTCGCAAAACCTCAAAATCTCATTCTTTGCAACAACTTCCCACAAATGTGTGGTTAATTTGCCGCAGCAAATGTTTTCTAAAGGAATTTGGCGAAACACTCTGTTTTTATAAGGGAAGCCATTTGTAAAGTGTTATGTGTCTTATTTAATCGATTTAAATGTTTGATAAAAAGGAAAAGCCTGATTTTATCATGCAAGTACAAAAAGATGTCATTTCTGTAGCTTAACTGGTAAGCTCTGCATTAGTAACCAAAGGTCGTGGGTTTGATTCCCAGGGACGTGCATACTGATAAACTCTGTAGCATAATGTGTATAAAGCATCTGCCAAATGAATTAATGTAATTTAATGAGTTTTCCGGTTCTAGAGTCTCCTGCTCTGTCTGCTTCAGCATAAATATTTAATAAGTTGAGGAAATATCCTTCTACATGTGAAATCCGTTTGAAAGCCTCAATGGCACAAAGGTGATGTACTTTTTACACCCAGTAATGTATTTGGCTTGAGAAACAATGGGCGCATTATACGCCGTGCCCCTGGAAAGGGGAAAGTGTGCTGGCTGTTGCGTGCGTCTGGTGTTCGCTGTGGCACACAGGCACAGTCGTAGCCCACAGCAGGCCAGGATGCCGAGTAAAGCTGCTTTCACACTCAATCCCTCATGTCGGAATTGGAAAATACAGTTCAAATAGGATACTGCGGGGTCCAAAAACCTGGGATTTTCTATCTTAAGTTTATCTATCATTCTATTGTTCTTTCATTCTATCATTCTGTCTAATATGTATCTATCTATCATTCTATTGAGCATTCTCTCTGATCTATCTATCGTTCTGTCTTTCAATGTCGTTTTATTTATCTATCATTCTATTGTTCTGTCATTCTAAATGTCCTTTTATGTCTATCTATCTATCTATCTATCTATCTATCTATCTATCTATCTATCTATCTATCTATCTATCTATCTATCTATCTATCTATCTATCTATCTATCTATCTATCTATCTATCTATCTATCTATCTATCTGTCATTCTATATGTCATTCGTTTGTTCGATCTATCTATCTATCTAACTATCGTTCTGTCTAGCATTCTCTCTGATCTGTCTATCGTTCTATCGTTCTGTCATTCTATATGTCCTTTTATCTATCTAACTATCATTCTGTCATTCTATATTTTGTTCGTTCGATCGATCTATCATTCTATTGTTCCATTATTGTATCATACTGTCTGTCTATCGTTTAATCTATCATTCTGTCTATGTATTTATCTATCTATCATTCTATTGTTCTGTTAATCTACCATTCTGTCTGTCTGTCTATCTATCTATCTATCTATCTATCTATCTATCTATCTATCTATCTATCTATCGTTTGTTCGATCTATCTATCTATCGTTCTGTCTAGCATTCTCTCTGATCTATCGTTCTGTCGTTCTATATATCGTTCGTTCGTTCGATCGATCTGTCATTCTATTGTTCCGTTATTGTATCATACTGTCTATCATTCTGTCTGTATTTATCTATCTATCATTCTATTGTTCTGTTAATCTACCATTCTGTCTATCGTTCTGTCTATCGTTCTGTCGTTCTATCATTTTATCATTCTATCGTTGTCTAGCATTCTCTCTGATCTATCTATCTGTCATTCTGTCGTTCTATATGTCATTTGTTTGTTCGATCTATCTATCTATCAAACTGTTGTCCTATATGTTGTTCATTCTATCTTTATCTATCTATCTATCATTCTGTTGTTCTATATGTCGTTCGTTCGTTCGTTCGTTCAATCTATCTATCATTCTATCGTTCTGTCTAGCATTCTCTCTGATCTATCGTTCTATATGTCGTTTTATCTATCTATCTGTTCTATATGTTGTTCGTTTGTTCGATCTATCTATCGTTCTGTCTAGCATTCTCTCTGATCTGTCTATCGTTCTGTCGTTCTATATATCATTCGTTCGACTGATCTGTCATTCTATTGTTCTGTTATTGTATCATACTGTCTATCTATTTATCGTTCTATCTATCATTCTGTCTATGTATTTATCTATCTATCTATCATTCTATTGTTCTGTCATTCTACCATTCTGTCTATCATTCTGTCTAATATCTATCTATCTATCTATCTATCTATCTATCTATCTATCTATCTATCTATCTATGTATCTATCGTTCTATCATCTATCATTCTCTCTGATCTATCTATCGTTCTGTATGTCGTTTTATCTGTCTGTATATTCTGTCATTCTGTCGTTCGTTTGTTCTATCTATCTATCGTTCTATTGTTGTCATTCTATGTCCTTCTATCCTTCTGTTGTTCTATATGTTGTTTGTTCTATCTATCTATCGTTCTATCGTTCTGTCTAGCATTCTCTCTGATCTATCTGTCTGTCTGTCTGTCTGTCTGTCTGTCTATCTGTCTGTCTATCTATCTATCTAAAGACACATATGTATTTAAGATTCTGCAGATTTTTGAAAGATATTTAGTGTTTTTTAATAGTAGATAATTCATCTCGCTGTCCATTGTTCCTAACAGTTTGAATGCAACAGCATAATTGATAAACTATTCAGCTGAAAGGTGTGCTAAATTTCCCTTTGTGTTTCTGGCATGAACAGACATGCCGTGCAAAACATGAGCCAGGAGCTTTTCATCGGCACCCTTCTCACTTTCTGTCTCTCCTCCCCACACACACACACACACACACACACACAAACACAGCAGTGACTCTGGGTCCTCACTGGTACCTCTGGCATTCAGAACGCGTCCTGCCCTCCTGTGGTGCTCAGCGCGGAGAACTTCTTTTCCACCCTCTCTGTTTATTGTTAACCTCTTTTTCATCACACCTATTTGTACTAGACATAAATCTCCATTTTACTTGGAATCAAATGTAATGTTCTGATTCAAAGACTTTTTTGAATTCCCACTGGTGAAAATTAATGGGAAAAAAATTACTTTCGGAACCAACGCTGCTAAAAAAAAATCTCACTGTGTAACAAAAAAACGTCAAACCCGCTTGTAATTATGTTGTCTGCTTGCTTCAATATTTTTCTTATTCATTTTTTTTCTTATGACACACAATTGGTGGGCAAAGAGCAATTTCTCCAGGCTGTTTAAAGCTCATCTCATTTATTTCAAACCAGGTGGCTGTCATTGTGCAAATTCTGCTTTGAATGCATTATGACAGCCTACAGCGAGGTATAATACTCTATACCTATTTTAAAGGCTACCTCAGGTTAAACAGATCACAGTACCCTGGGGCAATTCGCCTTATTCACCTGGCGGCCATTTTGAAAACTCGAACGCCGTTGAGGGGTACACAAACCCGGAAGTTTGACTGACGCATACGATTTTCAGAGATTCAGCTGCAATGGAAACTACAGTGTGGACCACCAATCTTTCCTGTCTGCTGATACAAAACGTGGAGCAGTGGGCCACGTTTTGATCTATCTATCTATCTATCATCTATCTATCTGTCTATCTGTCTATTTATCTATCTATCTATCTATCTATCTATCTATCTATCTATCTATCTATCTATCTATCTGTCTGTCTGTCTGTCTATCTGTCATCTATCTATCCATCGTTCTATCAATCATTCTGTCTGTCATTCTATATATTGTTCTGTCATTCTATCTATCAGTTTAAATAGAACGACAGAATGATAGATCTATCATCTATCTATCTATTGTTCTATTATCTATCGATCTATCTAAAACAATTTATAGAATGACAGAATGGATAGAAGGATAGATAGATGATAAATAGAGCAATAGATATATCATATATCTATTCATCTGTCAATCTATCTGTCTGTCTGTCTGTCTATCTGTCTATCTATCTATCTATCTATCTATCTATCTATCTATCTATCTATCTATCTATCTATCTATCTATCTATCTATCTATCTATCTATCTATCTATCTATCTATCTATCTATCTATCTGTCAGTCCAATAGCAAGGCTTAACTATTCAAATATTGCAAGGTTTATAACCTTTAAATGTCAAACTAATCTTAAACTTTCAGGCAAGGTTTTGTCAATCCAAAATTCTAAGTTTTTTTAGACAAACCTTTCTAGTTTTGAATACAAATTAACATCCTGTCAGTGATGGCAGATAGCTTGAATGAATAATATTAAAGCAAATGTGAAGTGTCCCTAACACATCTAAAATTATTCTGGTGTAAGTTAATATCTCACGGTTACATTTTTTTTCTTTTTGGCATGCATATCCCCCTCTCTCAGCACAATTAGCAGATATGGAAGTGAGTGAAACCTGATCAGCGTAATTAGGAGCGTATGGAGTGCTGAGCAAGCTCCAGTGAGAACCTGCACAGTTCACTCAAGCTGTATGATTATTCCAAGCTCACCACATGTGCTGAGACAATTAGTTCCTGCCCTGGACACTGACCGACAACACAGTGTTTGTGTTTAGCAGCTGTAGTGAGAGCTGATGTTTGAAAGAGGTGTCATCCTGCATTAAAGCCTCAGGCTTGTTTTCTCATAAGGGGCTGGATGATAGAGATGCACAAATATATACAATGTGCACAGTGTGTGCATGCTAGTGGTTCCGGATGGTACCCATTTGTTCAGAAATGTACAGTTACTGACAAACAGCTGGACCAAGCTTTGTTGAAAAAGTAAATGAAACCGTCATCATCACAAATGAAACCCTGAGTGAGGACATTCTTTTATTTTCCTTTTTAATACATTAGTTATTTTTGGTCCTGAAATTTGAGATTTTTCACCAAATATTTATGCAGGTATAATGATACACCAGTAGGTGGTGAAGAGCGACTATCCTAATGTGTGAATAACTTAATCGCAGTCAGAATACTGAATTCTGAACCACATACTAGCATACTAATTTTATCATTTTTGCCATACCTTTGGCATACCCAGTTCTGAATTCAACATGATTCAATCAGAAAAAAAGAAGTGACTGTGTTGACAAGCGAGTTACTGAATCATTCATTATATTGATTTGTTTAAAACAAACATGCATTTATGACATTTTGAGTCTGTGAATTGATTCATTCAAAACCCTGATTTATTTGGGGACTAAAAATGTTGCTAGTTGTTTTTATAAATGAGTCACTGAATCATTCATTCGACTGATTTGTTCAATAACAACGATTCATTCAGGAGCGAAACAAAAGTGACATTTATAAGTGAATCACTGAATCATTCACTCAAACAATTTTTTCAAAGACAATGATTCATTCTGGAAGGCATTGTTATGCAGTCAGGAAGAAAAATAACAGCATGGGGTGGATCAATATGGGTAAATAAATTATATTTTTGAGTGAACTATGTTTTTGTAATTACTGAATCATTCACTCACAAGATTTGTTAAACAACAACGATTCATTCAGAAACTAAACAAAAGTGACATAAATGAATCAATGAATCATTCACTCAAACAATTCATTCAATGAATCATGAAACAACACAAGTTGTTGTTATGCAGTCAAGGAGGAAAATAACAGCATGGGTTGGATCAAAATAAGGATGAGTAAATTACATTTTGAGAGAACCATGTTTTTGTAAATGAATCACTGAATCATTCACTCAACTGATTCGTTCAACAACAACGATTCATTCAGCAACGCAGTTGTTATGTAGTCACAGAGGAAAATAACAGCATGGGTTGGATCAAAATGAGGGTGAGTAAATTATATTTTTGAGAGAACTAGTGTAGCTAGTTGGTTTTATAAATGAGTAACTGAATCATTCAATCATTCACTCAACTGATTCATTTAGCAACAATGATTCATTCAGGAACAAAGCATAAGTGACATTTATTAGTGAATCACTGAATCATTCACTCAAACAATTTGTTCAAAAATGATTCATTTAGTAACGCAGTTATGCAGTCACGGAGGAAAATAACAGCATGGGTTGGATCAAAATAAGAGTGAGTAAATGATATTTTTGAGTGAACTACTGTAGCTGGTTGGTTTTATAAATGAGTCACTGAATCATTCACTTAGCTGATTTGTTCAACAACAACGATTCATTCAGGAGCAAAACATAAGTGACATTTATTAATGAATCATTGAATCATTCACTCAAACTATTCAAAAACGATTCATTCAGTAACAGTTGTTATGCAGTTACAGAGGAAAATAATAGGGTTGGATCAAAATGAGGGGCGAGTAAATTATATTTTTGAGTGAACTAGTGTAGCTAGTTGTTTTTATAAATGAGTCACTGAATCATTCACTCGACTGATTCGTTCAACAACGACGATTCTTTCAGGAGCGAAACAAAAGTGACATTTATAAGTGAATCACTGAATCATTCACTCAAACAATTCGTTCAAAAACCATGATTTATTCAGAAAGGCGTTGTTGTGCAGTCAGGGAAAATAAAAGCATGGGTTGAATCGAGTAAATTCTATTTTTAAATGAACTATATCTTTAATATTTATTGAGAACACATCTTTACAGTAAAGCACATTTCCTGAAGTGTTGTGCTCCTTCACTTAATGTCCAGGTTCATCATTTTAAAATCCATGGTTATTAAAGCCGGTTAAATCAAAATGATATGCTTTCCAAGAACTTTACATTTCACAAATTATGTTGTTTATGACGGGCTTCGTGTTGATTGACATCCGTGTCAGGCAGTTTCACTGTGAGAAAACAGTGTTTAAAAAGCTCCTCAAGCCTGCTCAGCGATTTCCTTCAAGTCAGCTCATCGAGCAGAATCATCTATCAGCCTGGGTCGTCATAAGTGGATTAAACATTCTGTTCCAAGTCATTAACGCTATTATTCAAAACTAATGAAATCTATAGCCAGATTACTGTAATGCTTCTGAATTTACTGACATGAAATAAACCCCCTGTCACATCCGCTCAGAGCCGGGAAGCTAACTCGGCAGCCCTGTCTGTCATCTTAATTATGCTGATGGATAGTAATGCACTTTGAGGGTGGTTGGTGTGTCGGTTAAGACTAAGATTGCGCCCTCCAATTAGTCGGTGGTTATTTATGAAGATGATATTGATGAGGATGCTTATAGCAAGTTTATGACAAAGCTAAAATTACCTCTGTCGCGGATAATTACTGGCTGGACACTTTAACAGATTGTAAAGTTCCACTTGATACGAGTTAAAATATGTGGTTGAAAATATCATTTTAACCTTTAAAACACGATCTTGGATAACAATCACGGATTGTTCTTGTGCTGTTGTCGTTACAGCTTGGTTACTGTTGCTAACGCTTTACAGAACTATCCATAGAAAAGAACTTGAGATTTCTGACTGAGAATAGCACGGTTTATGTGTTTATAAAGTGCTAAAAATAAATAGACCTATTCTTTTGTGGGATGAAATAAAGTAAGTCTATAGCGAATCTGACATTTTTCTTCAAATAACAGTATGCATTAATAGATAAATAAGAATTATGAAATGGAAGATGATAAATATGGAGAAAAAAAAAAAAAACCATCCCCCTTTCAAAATCTGCAAAATAAGAGGGATCACACAAAATGCATGTTATTGTAATCACTGACCTGATATTTCACGAAAAAGATGTTTACATATAGTACACAAGAGAATTTATAAAAATGACCCGGTTCAAAAGTTTGCACTCCCTTGATTCTTAATACTGTGTTGTTACCTGAATGATCCACAGCTGTGTTTTTACTTTTTTTCAGTGATAGTTCCTTGTTTAACAGTTAAACTGCATGCTGTTCTTCAGAAAACTCCTTCAGGTCCCACAAATTCTTTGGTTTTCCAGCATTTTTGTGTATTTGAACCCTTTCCAACAATAACTGTATGATTTTGAGATCGATTTTTTCACACTGAGGGCAACCCAGGGGCTCATATGCAACTGTTACAGAAGGTTCAAACGCTCTGATGCTTCAGAAGAAGAAAAATATTACGCATTAGAACTTTTTGAATTTGAAGATCAGGGTAAATGTAACTTATTTTGTCTTCTGGGAAACATGTTAGTATCTTCTGCAACTTCTGAAGGGCAGTACTAAATAAAATAAAAAAAACATGATATTTAGGCAAAATAAGAAAAATGTACACATCTCCATTCCGTACAAAAGTTTACCCCCCTAGCTGTTAATGCATGGTTTTTCCTTCTGAAGCATCAGTGAGCATTTGAACCTTCAGTCCCTCAGTTGTCCTCAGTGTGAAAAGATGGATCTCAAAATCATACAGTCATTGATGAAAAGGGTTCAAATACAAAAAAAATGCTGAATAACCAAAGAATTTGTGGGACCTGAAGGATTTTTAAAAATCCTAAAACAATAAACAAAGCGGGATGTAAACTTTTGACCTCAACTGTAAAAAATAAATAGCATTTAATTTAAATGGTTAAAGTGAGGATAAATTCAAGCTCAGTTGTACTTTAAGTTGCTTTGAATAAGAGCTGAATGCCTGCTTCCCATCTACAGTTTCTGTTGCCTACTTCTTGTGTATAAATGTCAAAAGAACATTTCACTTGCTTCTCATTCTATTTGTTGATCCATGTTCAGGCACACCAGCATATGTTTTGCTTCTGGAGGAACCTCGGGTGACCCTTCAGAAACAGATCTGAGTTCTTCAACACCCTGCTCTTTCTCATGTGTCAGGGTTTGGAATGACGGGACCCCCATCATCCTGCTCCCGCTCCCGACGGTTCATGTCGACCTCTCTCGAGTTATGGATACAGGGTGAATTCTTTCCACTCAAACCTGTTACTCAGCATTACACAATCATAGACAAAAACCAGTAAAGTTCCTCAGGCATTCAGAAGGGCACTTAAGGGGCCTGCTGATTGCCAGAGGCTGGAGATCAGGGCCTTTCACTGATGAAAAGAGTCAGAGCTTCATGGCCAAACGATGAGAAGATGCGGTTTTCATTCCATTTGATGAGATTAAAGGAATGGTTCATCCAACACAGACAATTTGCTCACCCTCAGGCCATCCGAGATGTAAAGTTTGTTTCTTCAACGGAACAGATTTGAAGGAATTTAGCATTACATCACTTCCAGTGAATCCCCTGCAGTGAATGGGTGCTGTCACATTCAGCAAATTTCATCAGAATGTGAACATTTTTGGGTGAACTGTTCATTTAAACCCATTTATTTGGCTGACAGAAGTGTTTGTGCTAATCAGGCCAGTATCTGACATAAAAAACATCCAGTAAATAGGTTTTAGGGTAAGAAATATGACATAAGTTTTATTTTGGGATGAACTATTCTCTTAACCATAGTAAAGTCACATTATGTTTGTTACATTTCTCTCCCTTTGAATCTGCTTGAGCACACATTGTGAATTAGGCAGGAACATAATGGGCCGTTTTAATTATTTATGATGAATTTAACATTGTGTTGAGTGTCATAAGCAATATAGGTGTCAGGTGAGTGTGTGTTGTAGGATTAAAGCAGCGCTATCATCTAAACTGCTTTTGACAGACAGGGCTGTGCTGCCTGAGTAGACATGAATAGACATTTATATCTGTGTGAAAAAGCTAACTGCATTTGAACACACAATGCAGATAAGAGAAGTCTCATGGGCTTAACCACAAAGATGATACTCCCTCCAGACAAACCTTTGCAGGATGACACCACAAATTGTGTTAAATCATGTTTAATGAAAAGGTACCTCCGCAAGGCAGTCAAGTTAGATTACATAATTACAGGAAACTAGGGCATCAGCACAGCAGCCGCAACACACACGGCATACACCGGGAGACAAACACCTCAGGGGATGAAAGGCCCAGAAAACAAACAACGATTTATCATCCTTTCTCAATATTGCTTTTCTTCTCTCGCCCTTTGCAGATTTTCATTAATAATCAACATGAAGTCAAAACTCACCCTGTTTACTGTCTTAATAAATTGCGTCTTGTGGTGCACAATTTGTCGGTTTATAATTTTTCATTGAATGCAGTTGCTTCAAACTCTGCAACAACTTTTCTTTTGTGGATAACACCAAGAGGACTTGCACTTTAAAGCCCTTGCTGTACTAATGCCCACATCAATTCTGAAAATAGGAAATAAAGTCCCACCCTACAATTTTTCAAGTTATTTCTGTTTCGGAAAGAAATACACTGCTGTTTTCTACCGATCTAAGAAAAATTATCTTGTCAGAATCAGGAGAGAAATAAAACACCATTTAAAAGTAAAAAACAGTCCAAACAAGTTATAAACAAATATGCTGGCGAGTTTTAATGTAAGGACAACGGGGATTGGATTTTTTTACAGAAACCATTTTTTAACATTTAACATGCCTTAAAGGAGAATTTCACTTCCAGAATGAATATTTTCTGAGAATTTACTTACCCCTATGTCATATGTCTTTCTTCAGTCGAAAAGAAATTAAGGTTTTTGAAGAAGGATTGAAGGATTTTTCTATATATAGTGGACTTCAATGGTGGCCAACGGGTTAAAGGTCCAAATTGCAGTTTCAATGCAGCTTCAAAGGGCTCTACACAATCCCAGCTGAGAAATAAGGTTCTTATCTAGTGAAACAATCTGCCATTTTCAAAGAAAAGTAAAAATGTATAAACTTTCTAACCACAAACTGACCCCATTTACTGTTTAAATAAATTGAGTTTTGTGGTGCACAATTTGTCGGTTTAAAAAAGTGTTTATAATCTTTCATCGAATGATGTTGCTTCAGACTCTGCAACAACTTTCCTTTTGTGGATAACACCTAAAGGATTTGCACTTTACAGTCCTTGCTGTACTAATGTCCACATCAATCCTCAAAGGGTAAAATAAAGTCCTACTCTACAATTTTTCTAGTTATTTCTGCTTAGGGCAGAAATACACTGCTGTTTTCTACCGATCTAGATTTTTTTTTTTCCAGTAAAAAAAAATCTTGTCAGAAACAGGAGAGAAATAAAACACTGTTTAAAGGTAAAAAAAAAAAAAAAAAAAAAAACAGTAACAAGTTGTCAGTGAGTTTTAATGTAAGCACAATGGGGAATGGATTTTTTTACTGGAGGATGCATTATTTTGCACTCATATTTTGGCCAGAAACCATTTTTTAACATTTAACATGCCTTAAAGGAGAATTTCACTTCCAGATTGAATGTTTTTTGAGAATTTACTTACCCCTGTGTCATCCAAAATGTCTTTCTTTCTTCTGTCGAAAAGAAATTAAGGTTTTTGAGGAAAACATTCCAGGATTTTTTTTTTCCATATAGTGGACTTCACTGGTGGCCAGTGGTTTCAAGGTCCAAATTGTAGTTTCAATGCAGCTTCAAAGGGCTTTATACAGTCCCAGCTGATGAATAAGGGACTTATCTAGCAAAACGATTGGTCATTTTCTAAGACAAGTACAAATTTATATACCTTTTAACCACAAACTGACCCTGTTTACTGGTTTAAAAAAGTGTTTATAATCTTTCATCGAAAGCAATTGCTTCAGACTCTGCAACAACTTTCCTTTTGTGGATAACACCAGAAAGATTTGCACTTTACAGCCCTTGCTGTACTAATGTTCACATCAATCCTCAAAGGGTAAAATAAAGTCCTACTCTACAATTTTTCTAGTTATTTCTGCTTAGGACAGAAAAACACTGCTGTTTTCTACAGATCTAGATTTTTTTCTCCAGTGAAAAAGTCATCTTGTCTGAATCAGGAGAGAAATAAAGCACCATTTACAAATAAAAACAGTCCAAACAAGTTATATTGGTGAATTTAAATGTAAGGACAACGAGGAATGGATTTTTTCATTGAAGGATGCATTATTATGCACTCATATTTGGGCCAGAAACCATTTTTTAACATTTAACATCCCTTAAAGGTGCATTTCACTTTCAGAATGAATACTTTCTGATAATTTACTCACCCCTATGTCATCCAAGATGTCTTTCTTTCTTCAGTCGGAAAAAAAAAAGGTTTTTGAGAAAAACATTCCAGGATGTTTCTCCATATAGTGGACTTCAATGGTGGCAAAAGGTCCAAATAGCAGTATCAATGCAGCTTCAAAGGATCCCAGTCAAAGAATAAGGGTCTTATCAAGCGAAACGATCTACAAATGTATGTACTTTTTAACCATAAATGCTTTTCTTGCACTAGCTCGACCTCATGCACACGTAACATAGGCAGAAGTACCGACCCAGTGTTTACAAAGCGAACGTGCAAATAAAGGCAAACACACTTTACAAAAAAAGGTAAAACAGCAATTTCATACGATTTTGACGTTGAAGGGGAAAATGATGAAAATTAGATGAAGGTTTTTGCCCTTACTTTTTTAAAACAAAGTACACAGATGAAGAACTAACTGCACATGAATTTTCCAAAGTGATTATGTAATGCATAAATATGAGCGTGCGCATCGCAGAGCTAGTGCAAAGCAAGCATTTGTGGTTACAAAGTATGTACATTTTTATTTAAAAAAAGGGAAGATTGACTCTTATTTCTTAACTGGGATCATGTAGAGCCCTTTGAAGCTGCATTGAAACTGCAATTCAGACCTTCAACCCATTGGCCACCATTGAAGTCCACTGTATGGAGAAAAATCCTGGAATGTTTTCCTCAAAAAAAATTTATTTCTTTGTGACTGAAGAAATAAAGATGAGAACATATTGGATAACAAGGGGGAGAGTAAATTATCAGGAAATTGTCATTCTGGAAGTGAACTTCTCCTTTAATGATGGATTTGTTGCAACTTTTCACCTCACAAGACATTAATTGATTAATTGACTGTGATCTTTTTATCAGCTGTTTGTAATCTCATTCTGACGGTACCCATCCATTGTGGAGCAAAATGTTGTAATGCTAAATTTCTCTAAATCTCTTCTGATGAAGAAACAGATACAGAGATACAGTACATCTTAGATGGCCTGAGAGTGAGTCCATTTTTAGCAACTGTTCTTTTATGCTTAAACAGGTCCATTTCAACAGCAATCTGCTGGATTTATGAAATTATGCTGGACCTGCCATACCTTAAAGGCATATTTCACCCAAAAATGAAAATTCTGTCATTAATTACCCACCCTCATGTTGTTTCAACTCCGTAAGACCTTCGTTCATCTTCAGAACACAAATGAAGATATTTTCAATGAAATCCAAGAGCTTTCTGACGCTGCATAGACAACAACTACCATGTTTAAGGCCCAGAAAGGTAGTAAGGACATCATTAAAATAGTCCATGTGACAGTAATGTTATGCATTTACGAGAAAACAAAAATAGTGACTTTAGTCAACAATTTCTTCTCTTCGTTTATGAGTACACAATGTATGCGTGTGGTTCTGCTGACACAGGAGCCGGCGTTCTGAAGTCGCATGTTTCTGGGCCTTGAACATGTCAGTTGCTTTACTGTCTATGTAGGGTCAGAAAGCTCTAGGATTTCATCAAATCTTAATTTGTTTTGTGAAGATGAAGGAACTTACATGTTTGGAACGACATGAGGGTAAGTAATTAATGACAGAATTTTCATTTGTGGGTGAACTATCGCTATAGGCATATGCACGCTCTCTTTCACAGGAAGCATAGAACAAGGCTTTTGTCTTGAAAATGCTCCTTTTGCTTGAGCTTTCCAATCTCCTGTGAAATTGGCAACACTTGCAGCCTACCTATCAGCTTAGACTCCATAATGAGCTGGTGATAGACATGTCCAGCTGCTCAGAGGGGTATAATCCTAGTTAGAATGAGATAAATTAAGCTCTTATTGCCCACTGCTCCCATCAGGTTTTCCTCGGCTTGACGTCATCTACAATTGCCTGTCATAATAACATAATTAGTCCGTTTCAGCAAGTCGTGGGTGTTCTTTGATAGTTGTGTGTGTTTCTACTGCCTCTTTTGTCTATGAATGAAACATTTTCACAAAAATGAAAAATCATTTACTCACCCTCATGTTGTTGCAAAACACATTAAACCGAATGTTAGTACTGTTTTTTTTTTTTTTTCTTACAGCAAAACTGTAAAACATACTGGGTAATCAGATGTTCAATAACTAGGTGAGATTTTAGTCTCATGTGCTGCAGATATTAGGCAAAAAAAAATGTTGCTACATCATGTACAAATCGCTGCCGTTTCCTGAATTTAATTAAAATGTCTGCTAAATGTCGGCCTGTTCCTCCTACAGTTTCACCTCCTACTGCTTCACTTCATCACATCCCCCGTTCATTTAGAAAGAAGGGAAGCGCTGCGGGTTGCCCACAGAGTAGAGGTAGACTTCTAAATAAGCATTGGTATTCAGTTCAGATAGCAGCTGCATCCCCTCTGGTCCAATTGCCCACTATTCAATTTATACAAACACAAGGTTGCAGGGGTTACAAAAATTGTCAGATCTCCCGCTTCTCAAACACAGCTTTGTCAGATGTAAATGACAGACTGGCATTAGATGTCTGCCTCCCAGCATCACCTCTTTCAGACGCTGTGATGTTTAATGGAGTGTAGAACATCTCAACAGGTCGGTCAAAAAAACATTGTGAACTAAATCTTGGGCAGTGCCTAATCTCACATAGAGAGATCTAGATATGGATTATTGACTAAATGGCAAGTGGTCTGGTCCACACTGACACTTATTTTGGCTGTAACTGCCACAAGTCTGAGACTGTCTGACATGCAAAGCAACCAAACACAATTTATTTTGTAATATGTACTGTTTTTACCTTTTTTTTTTTTTTTTTTTTGAACAATTAAACTGCCCACTATTCTTCAGAAAATAGCAATTTTGTGTATTTGAACCCTTTCCAGCAATGACTATATGATTTTGAGATCCATCTTTTCATACTGAGGACAACAAATGGACTCATACGCAACTATTAGAAAAGGGTTAACCGCTCGCTGATGCTTCAGAAGGAAACACAATGCATTAAGTGCCAGGAGTGAAAACTTTTGAACAGAATGAAGGTGTACATTTTTCTTATTTCGCCTAAACATCATATTTTTTTTTTCACTTAGTACTGACCTTCAGAAGCTACAAAAGATACTTGTTTCGTAGAAGACAAAATTAAATTTACCATAATCTTCAAATTCAAAAAGTTTTCACCCCCCCCCCCCCCCCCCCCAGCTCTTAATACATTGTTTTTCCTTTTGCAGCATGAGTGAGCATTTGAATCTTCTCTAATAGTTGCATACGAGTCACTCAGTTGTCCTCAGTGTGAAAAGATGGATCTAAAAATCATACAGTCATTGTTGGAAAGGGTTCAAATACACAAAAATGCAGAAAAACCAAAGAACTTTAACTGTTCAGGACAAACAAAGGACTCATGAACAACTATCACAAAACAAAAAAACACCGCTGTGGATCATTCAGGTAACAACAAGTGTATGTAAACTTTTGAACGGGGTTATTTTTATAAATTAAACAATTATTTTCTCTTGTGGACTATAAACGTCTTTTATGTGAAATATCTTATTCAGGTAAGTACTCAAAAAATAACATGCATTTTGTATGATCCCTCTTATTTTTTTTAATAATTAACATTTTGCAGATTCTGCAAGGTGTATGTAAACTTTTGACCTCAACTGCATTTTTTTGAAAATATGAGAGATAATATTATATATAATAACAGCATAGTGTATATTGTGTAAATGTGTATATTGTGCCTGTTGAAAAGTAGTAACTGTTTTTTTCACAGGCACAATTTGGAAAACAAGATGCATCAGACAGTCAGTGAACGGACAGAGACTATGATGTATCGGTCTCTCTCGATTCAGAGCCGAAATGTACTTTTCATAGAACACCAGGAGCATGTCGATTAGTTTCTCTGTTGGCTCTGAGAACCCCAGAGAACAGTTCACTGGGATGAAAACCAACAATCACATTGTGTATCACGCCATTTATTTACTTTGAGAGCTCATTTCTCCCAAAGGCTCGCCATGGCTCTGTTCCAAAACCTACCGACCCGCCTTGCTATCTAGCTATATAGACAGCAGCCTGTTCAAGGGAACATCCTGACTTAAATTAAACCTTGGAGAGCTTTGGAGAGCTCTATAGAGGGAACAACACATACAGTTAGCACACAGGGAAGCTCAACTCAAAATTGATTTCAATAGAGTCTGACAAGTTAATGATGCAAGACTCACTAAGCAGAAAAACACATGACATAAGTAAAACAGCCGATTGTTTTTTATTAATCTTTTATTAACCCATATTAAGACTGACACTGAAAAAATCCAGGGCTACATTTCTGAGGCCTTGCAACTTGACATCAGTTATGAACAATGTCCAGTATTAAACAAAAATCTGGATCTTTATATGGGATAGTTCCAACCTGATCTCATGGTGAAAATGTACCTATGGGAACGTTTTCGCAAGACGTGTGTTTTGTGACATATTTGATGTGAAAAGTCCACTGAGTGGGGCTAAAAGAGTGTTTAGTTTTTTCCTCTGAACAGATGAACGTACATATGGTACGTTTTATGTGATGTTGGTGTTAAACGTGTCACCACAGTTCTGACTTAAAATATCCATTGAGTGGTGCTATAACTCTAATACAATCTGCACTACACCTAAACCTACCCAATATGAACAAAAGCGAATGTGGCGTAAAAACTAGGGCAGCAAGAGCAATATGACACGAGTGACAGACATTGATTTTGTCCCGATCTATCGCAAAATTAAATGTGATTTTATACAACAGTTCAGTAAATAAGTTGATATTTTGTTATATTTTAAACACAATATTATGTGATTTTGCAGAGAACATATTACCTTTGAAGTCATACATTCTTAAAAATAAAGGTGCTTCATAATGTCATATAAGAACCTTTTTGTCCAAATGGTTCCATAAAGACATGGTTCCTTTAACATCTGAAGAACCTTTCTGTTTCAGAAAAGGTTCTTTTTGGTGAAAGAAGGTTCTTCAGATTATAAAAAGGTAAGGAAGAGTTGATTCTTTAAAGAACCTTTGACTGAATTGTTCTTTGTGCAACCAAAAATGGTTCTTCTATGGCATCGCTTTGAAGAACCTTTGAAAGCACCTTTATTTTTAAGAGTGTAGCAGAATTGTTGCACATCTCAGAGCAACACAGCGGTGTTTAGTTTCTGAATTAATCCACATTTTGAACTAATCATGTGAACCAGTTATTCAAAGGCCCATTCATAACGTAGGTCGTTTACTTCGTTCCTGAATGAATCAGCCATTTGAACGAATCGATGAGACTCAAAGAGATTTACCCCCACCTGCTGGCAGATTTAGTTTTCTATTTAGAGTATCATTACATTAAAATAATAATAATAATAATAATAATAATAAAAACATTAAAGGGATAGTTCTCCCAAAAATGTAAATTCTGTCATCATTTACTCATCCCTCATCACTGCAAAAAATGATTTTTTTGTCTCGTTTCCAGCCCAAAAATCTAAAAATTCTTAAATCAAGAAGGATTTTCTAGACGAGTAAAAATTATTGTCTTGTTTTCAGAAAAAAAAGAAAATCATTTTTTGAAAAAGAAAAAAAAGAAAATCATTTTTACTCGTCTAGAAAATCCTTCTTGATTTAAATTTTTTTTAGATATTTTGGCTGGAAACAAGACGAAAAAAAATCTAAGTAAGAAAAGCATTTATGTGGAACATAAAATAATGTATTTTGTTTGTTGCGTTTTTTTCTTGACAGTAGAGAATTGACAGGAAGCGAGTGGGAGAGAGAGAGGATAGGATAGGGAAAAGTCCACGAGGCGGGATTCGAACTCGGGACACCCGAAGCGCACACCAAGGCTATTGGTGATAGATATTTGAAGACTGTTGGTAACAAAGCTGTTTTGTTACCAATGATTTTCTTTGTATGAACAGAAAATACTGAGATGTTTCTCAAATGATCCTCTTTTATGTTCCATAGTTTAAGTTAATATGTGTAATAAATTTGATGTTGAATCAAATCAAATATTTATTTCTAAATTTGTAATGTCTACTTGATACTTTCTCATTTAACACAAAAACAGCTTTAAATAATCTTTTGTGGGTATTTTCAGTCAAATTTATTTTGCGATTAATTAGATTAATTAATCAAAACATCATGTAATTAATTAGAAAAAAAATTACGTTTTTAATCGACTGACAGGCCTCCCTGTTGAAAAAAACCAGCATATTCTGGTTAGGTAGGTTTTGATGCTGGGATGCTGGTTTAAGCTGGTTCTTTGTTGGTTTATGCTGGTTGCTGGTTCTTTGCTGGTTTATGCTGGTCCTTGACCAGCAACATAACCAGCTAAGGACCAGCTTAAACCAGCATCCCAGCATCAAAACATACCTAACCAGCATATGCTGTTTTTTTCAGCAGGGCTAGTAAAAACGCAATTGCAAGAGTACCGTTTTAACTTGATTTTTGATCTCTTATCTTTCAGCTTTTTCATCGTGAGTTATGTTTTTCACAAGATTTGTACCCAGAGATTCTGCATCCTAAGTCAAATTCCCTGCCAGCTGAGCTACCGAGCAAATTTGTTACGTGCGGAAAGCAAAACATATGGCGCTGTAGTCATAACTGTGTTCAAAAACAATTACAAGTGCTCACTGTTTTACCGCCTCTAGTGTTCATTTCTTGTTTTCGAAACTGCAGTGATATCTACTTATTAATACATATTTCGTGTCTTGCAAAAAAGTTACCACAGGTAGGTTTTTATCATGTTATCAGGTAGGATAATTCACCCAAAAATGAAACTAACAGCTGACTCTAGCCACTGACTTCTGCTGTATTTTTTCCGTACTATGGAAGTCAATGGCTACCGTCAACGGCTACCGTCAACTGTATGGTTACCAAAGTTCTTCAAAATATCTTCTTTTGTGTTCAACAGAAGAAAGAAACTCGTATAGTTTTGCAACAACTTGAAAGTGAATAAATGATGATAATTTTCATTTTTGGGTGAACTATCCCTTTAACTAACAGTGCAATCCAAAGTAGTCTTTGCAAGTAAGGACAAATTGTTAAAACTAATTTTTTTCTCACTTTGGATGGATCTTTTTCCACTCTGTGTTTTTAAAACCAGGTATCTTAGAAGGCTGCATAATTACTTTTGGATCAGTCTTTGTGTCTGACACACAATGCTTACAGCACACAAGCTTCCAGAGACTCTATCTGACATTCCTTTGCTTTTTTCTCTTTACCGCGGTATCCTCTTGCTATCCTTCCTGTCTCCCGCGGTGAAACCAGCTTCAATCTTCTTTGATTTCACATTCAAACATATAAAACTCTGAGCTGTGATAACCTGCCCTCTAAACAATATTGTGTCTCATAACATCATGGCAAGACTGTGGTAATGGCTTGAACTCATGTCAGCTAAAACCTATTAGTCACACTTAATGGAACAGAAAGAAGATCAAACAGGCGAATCGTTTATTCATATCCTCCCTGGACAACTTGAAAAAATCCGACCTTCCTTTTTTTTAATTTGATTTGACTATGTGATATTGCATTTAGAAAGCAGCCAACCCTTTCTATTTTTAATATCCATCTCATATCTGTGTTTGCAGTGCTATGAAAGCATTTCTGCAAACATCCTGTGGATATTTGTTCTGGGTCACATTCTGTGACTTTAGCTATTGTGGCTACGTGGCGTACTGTAAACTGTGAAGTCACTGGTGGATTGGCATGAATATAGAATATAGGATCTCTTAAGGCTGTGTCTGTTGTGAAACATTATTACAATTTAAATCAACTTTTTCTATTTCAATATACACTCTTAAAAATAAAGGTGCTTTAAAAGGTTCTTCACAGTGATGCCATAGAAGAGACCATACTTCTTACCTTTTTATAATCTGAAGAACCTTCTTTCGTTACAAAGAACTTATTGTGAAACAGAAAGGTTCTTCAGATGTTAAAGGTTCTTTATGGAACCATTTAGACAAAAAAGGTTCTTCTATGGCATTGTGAAGCACCTTTATTTTTAAGAGTGTATTTTAATATGTAATTTAAGTCTGTGATGGCAAAGCTGATTTTTTAGCAAAATTACTCCAGTCTTCAGTGTCACACGATCCTTCAGAAATCATTCTAATATGCTGATTTGCTGCTCAAGAAACATTTCTCATTATAAATGTTGAAAACTGTCATGCTGCTTAACATTTTTGTGGAAACTGACACATTAAGGATTTTTTTTATTTGAAATTTTTTTGAAGCTATTGTAACATTAGAAACATTTAAAACATCTTTGCTGAACAGCAGTATTAATTTCTTTTAAAAACTTTAATTATTTTATGTGATGTAAATATATTTAATATTTATACTAATTTATACTAATATTTGTTGAATAGTATTGATCTAATATAGATTCTAATAAAGTATTTAAAGGGAGACACTGTTTTTTCAGACTAGTGGAAAGAAAACACCAAAAGACACTGTTTAAGTGTTTCTTTTATAGCACTTTATCTATTTGTGTCAATTGTATTTCAACTACAATACATATTTTTAAAAGCAATTTTCTCAAAATGTTTTTATTTCTCTAGCACTTAGCACTTATACACATCAAACTTTATATTTTTTATTCCTGTCTATATTTTGTTCATATATATTTGTTCATATATCATTTGCTTGATTTTATACATTTTATTTCCCAAAGACACT
>NC_133368.1:40262957-40302986 GCF_049309525.1 Garra rufa | reverse complement strand
TAAAAGGCCTCATTATCCTGTTTGTTTATCCTGTAGTTCACATTCAGCAGCACTTAAGGAACATTAAATGTGATGTAACTTGTATTGCATGTTAAGCAGAGGCATTCAACTTTTAGCTGTTATTTTAAAACTAATATGAAAATCAATTAAAGTGAGTCTGTCTGTTTCAGGGTCAGTGACAAGACAAGCATTTTTGTCTATTTAAATGATTCAAATTACGATGAAAATACAAGACAATGAGCTAAATACCACATTTAAGTTATGAACATGTATTCAATTGCTAAATTCATATTATGCCTGCATTTAAACTGACGTTTGAAAGAAAATTGTCTAATTGAAAGTTTTTTATTTTAAGAAAATGATGTGTGTATTCAACAGAGAAAACATTTCATTGCCTTTCATCATTTATAGTTGACATTTAAAGTTATTAAATCAAAACTTTAGTTCAGAAATGTATGAAGAACTTAATTAAGCTATGTTTTAGCTTCCAGGTATCTGAACATTTAAATACTGTCATTTAATATGTTAAATTATTCAATAAATTGTGTACTTTGTTTCTGCTCTAATTTCGAATGCAATGTATGAAGTAGAGTCAATGAATTGTTTTAAGTACCAGTAGATGGCAGTGTTGTCTTTTGAATCGGAGATGCAGTTAGTTTATAAGGACACAGAGGAAAACATAGACCTCACCTTATAAAGTGAAAATGATAAATACAAGTTCAAAAGAACAGCAGTTATTTAAAATGTTATTTTGTTACAATGTATAAAAAAATCTAATATGTATATATTAGTCAAAAACACTACCAGTTAAGGGTTTTTGGAAAATAAGATTTTTAATGTTTTTTTTAAGAAGTTTCTTTTGCTCACCAAGCCTGCATATATTTGATCCAAATTACAGCAAAAGCAGTAACATTGTGAAATTATTTTAATTATTTAAAATATCTGCTTCCTATTTGAATATATTTTAAAATGTAATTTATTCCTATGATCAAAGCTACATTTTCAGCATTACTCCAGTCTTTCAGAAATCGTTCTAGTATGCTGATTTACTGTTCAAGAAACATTTTTATTAATATAATTATCAATATTTAAAACAGTTGAGAACATTTTTTAATAGAAAGATCCAAGGATCAGCATTTATCTGAAATAAAAAGCTACATTATGCCATTATACCAAAATCAGTTTTTGTTTTGGGGAAAGAAATTTTAGAAATTAATACTTTTATTTTGCAAATGTTGTTCTGCTGAACATTCTATTCATCAAAAAAACCTGATGTCTGAAATCTACTCAACTGTTTTCAACATAATAAATGTTTCTTTGAGCAGCAAATCAGAATATATATTAGAATGATTTCTAAAGGATCATGTGACTGGAGTAATGATGCTAAAAATTCAGCTTTGAAATCACAGGAATAAGTTACATTTTAAAATATATTCAAATAGAAAACAGTTATTTTAAATAGTAAAAATATATATATTTTTAAATTTACTGTACTTTGGATCAAATAAATGCAGGCTTGGTGAGCAGAAGAGACTTCTAAAAACATTTAAAATCTTACTGTCCAAAAACTTTTGACTGGCAGTGTATAATTAAAAGAACATTTCTTATATATTTTATGATATTTTAGTACATTTTTACTTGTTACATTTTTATCAGTTAAACACTCCTAGACTCCTCCTAGAGATTTATTCAGATCAACTCCAAATTTGATGAGTCTAATCTAAAGGCCCATGTAATGTTTAATTGTGAAGATCTAGAGTTTTCGTTGGAGGGTATGTCCATGGAGGCCTGACTTCACATGTTTGATAAAACTCCTGACCTGAAGACATCTACAGTCATGGCCAAAAGTTTTGAGAATGACACAAATATTAGTTTTCACAAAGTTTGCTGCTAAACTGCTTTTAGATCTTTGTTTCAGTTGTTTCTGTGATGTACTGAAATATAATTACAAGCACTTCATACGTTTCAAAGGCTTTTATCGACAATTACATGACATTTATGCAAAGAGTCAGTATTTGCAGTGTTGGCCCTTCTTTTTCAGGACCTCTGCAATTCGACTGGGCATGCTCTCAATCAACTTCTGGGCCAAATCCTGACTGATAGCAACCCATTCTTTCATAATCACTTCTTGGAGTTTGTCAGAATCAGTGGGTTTTTGTTTGTCCACCCGCCTCTTGAGGATTGACCACAAGTTCTCAATGGGATTAAGATCTGGGGAGTTTCCAGGCCATGGACCCAAAATTTCAACGTTTTGGTCCCCGAGCCACTTAGTTATCACTTTTGCCTTATGGCACGGTGCTTCATCGTGCTGGAAAATACATTGTTCTTCACCAAACTGTTGTTGGATTGTTGGAAGAAGTTGCTGTTGGAGGGTGTTTTGGTACCATTCTTTATTCATGGCTGTGTTTTTGGGCAAAATTGTGAGTGAGCCCACTCCCTTGGATGAGAAGCAACCCCCCCACACATGAATGGTCTCAGGATGCTTTACTGTTGGCATGACACAGGACTGATGGTAGCGCTCACCTTTTCTTCTCCGGACAAGCCTTTTTCCAGATGCCCCAAACAATCGGAAAGAGGCTTCGTCGGAGAATATGACTTTGCCCCAGTCCTCAGCAGTCCATTCGCCATACTTTTTGGCCATCTTCCAAAAGTCTTCTCCTCACTGTGCGTGCAGATGCGCTCACACCTGCCTGCTGCCATTCCTGAGCAAGCTCTGCACTGGTGGCACTCCGATCCCGCAGCTGAATCCTCTTTAGGAGACGATCCTGGCGCTTGCTGGACTTTCTTGGACGCCCTGAAGCCTTCTTAACAATGCAGTGGAAAGTTTTTTGGGGGGATTAAGTTAATTTTCATGGCAAAGAAGGACTATGCAATTCATCTGATCACTCTTCATAACATTCTGGAGTATATGCAAATTGCTATTAGAAAAACTTAAGCAGCAACTTTTCCAATTTCCAATATTTATGTAATTCTCAAAACTTTTGGCCACAACTGTACATGCCCATATTCAGTGACAGTCATAGCACCACCTGCTGGCAACAGAAAGTGATGTGTTTTACGCTGTAACAAATTCCTCCTAGAGATTTAATATCAACATTATATTTGGTCAGTCTAATCTAAAGGCCTTTGCGATGTTAAATTGCCATGGAAAAAGAAGTTGTTATAACTTAGCCATAAAATGTCCAATCTGCCTCAAACTTCACATGTTCGATAAGAGTCCTGGCCTGAACACATCTAAAGTATTCTCTCATAATCGTAGTGACACCTGTTGGCAACAGAAAAATGACTTGTTTGACACTAACTTAAACATGCAATATCTGATCTGCAACAAACTTCACAGGTTTGGTAAGGGTCCTGGCCTGAAGACATCTGAAGGCCAATATTCAGATATAATCATAGCACCACCAGCAGGCAGCAGGAAGTTTGGCACACATAAATGACTTTGACATATTGCTCCTATATTTACTATATTAAAAGCATACTGCCCACCGTTCAGTTTTCCTAAAGCCACCGGTCGGTGGTGAGCCCGGGTGCGAGGACTGCTTGCAGCTTTAATTCTTATTACTATTGCTAATACTACTTCAGTCTTTCTATTTAAAAATGTCATGTTGAAATTAAATGTGTTACTTGCCGTTTCTTTCTAATTTACTAGCAATTTCTGTGTGAAAGTTACGTTAAACTGTAAATCATTTTGTGCTTCATAATTGTTTTACTGTAAACACTTTGCAAGAAAGTGTGACAGCTGGCCCCCTACTACTATACCCTCCCACACTTTATTGTGAAATGCTCTGCTCCTAGAAGAGGAGGAGATGTCTTGAGTAGCCTGAAGCCCAGCACAGATATTTTATGTCCCTTGACATTCACGCGTTTGCCGACTAACTGCTTTGAGAGAGTCAGAGGTGGAAATAACAACAACAGCAGGGAGGCAGTTCAGGTCACTTCACAACAAACGTGTCGTTTTGCTTAAAGAAAATGTCATGGAAGCCCTTAAACAAATGCAGGGAAAATAAACCCCCTTCGGGATAGAATAATATTTAAACAAAACCACTGTCTTAACCTTTACAAAGCAAGCGCCGGATGGGTCAAGAATGCTTCACATGAAGTTGTTAAAAGCTTATGAATATTTTTCTTTGTTATTATGTGCAGGTGCAGGTTATTTAGTATGTCAAACACATGCTTTGAAAACCACAAGCTGTTCATGCATTTATCAGAATTATGCTTCTAAGAAAACATGCAACGTGTGTATTAAAAGCTGTACTGTTAAATTCAGTGCCAGAGATTGCTGTTAGTGTTAATAAACATGAGAATTTGTACAGTAGACCTAATGCAAGACTTGAAATGATTCATGTAAACAATGATATCGAGCCTGTGGAAAATATGAACATTGTGTCATGGCCTTTTACTAAATTACAACCTCTTTTCATAGACATACAGCATCCGTTCTGTTTTGCTCAAGGGGTTTTTCATGTGCCTTTATGATGAGAGAGAGAAAGTTAAGCAGGTCATTGATGCATAATTTTTAGATGCATTTTTTTAAATCACAAAGCAAAGGATAATAATGTGTTTGTGTTTCTTTGTACTTCCAAAAAACAAACATAATTTTTTATACCATTAACCCCCATTAATCATAAACTGAGAGTTTAATGTGAATAAATTTAATGATGCAATATCTCTAACTTTGGAACTTTTGTCCCCATGACAAAAAAAAAATAATTCAATTGAATTGGTTAAATTACACAGAAAAAAAATGCCAGTGTACATTTAACTCAATTTGAGTCATATTTAACACTCCTAAAATGTATATATGACTCCCTCCGTTTTGGAGTTAAAACAACACTTTCAAAAGTGTGAAAGATGTACATTACTCACAGAGTACATTTTAACACTGTAAGAGTATATTTGTAAATCCAGCATATTAATTTCAGTCACACTTCTGTTGGATTACAAATAAACTCTTACAGTGTTAAAATGTACTCTATGAGTGTCACGAACTTGTAGAGATGAGATCAATGATGGCAGGTAAGGCTTATCTGACAGTCCTTTAGCAGTCGTGGGAATAATGTCCTTACAGATCTCAATGGAAGGGAAAAAAATATCCAGGAGATGGGTCTGAGGTCTGTGGCTGATGTCAGGATGTGCACAGTAGACCAGACAAAGAGTCTCTGAAAGTTTGGGCTATATAAAGGGTGTGGTAATTGAGATCAGGTGTTATAATTCAGGTGGTGATGATCTGGTGGGTGGAGCTTCTGTTGTTGTGACAGGTGAAGGTGGCTGCTGTGAGTGCTGACAATGAGTAATGTACACGTTTCACACTTTCGAAAGTGTTGTTTTAACTCCAAAACGGAGGGAGTCATATATACATTTTAGGAGTGTTAAATTTGACTCAAATTGAGTTCATTGCACACTGGCTTATTTTGCTGTGTTTTTAGGTAAAGAAAATATGAAAAAATAATCTACAACAGTGCATGTTTACATTTATTTATTTTAATTGAAACATTGTAAATCTTTTTTCCCTGCACCAAAATGTCTTCATATTCAGTGTAGAGAACATGTTCTTACAACAATTAAAACAATGTCAAAGCAAATCAGTGCAGAAAAAAAAAACATTCTTATTTGGTCCATAAGTATTCTGAATGTTATTAGGATTATAATGATTTCATTTATCTAATGATAAT
This sequence comes from Garra rufa, assembly GCF_049309525.1. NCBI lineage: Eukaryota > Metazoa > Chordata > Actinopteri > Cypriniformes > Cyprinidae > Garra > Garra rufa. The sequence continues at coordinate 40,297,311 of NC_133368.1, read as the reverse complement.
TAAACAACATCATCTTATTCATTACCATCAACACTAAATGCATGTTAATGCTCACTGAACAAAGTCTGTGACAATGGTGTTTGAACCTCCTCAGAGAAAGTAGTCCCTTTCTTTTTTTCAGCATGTCAAGATGTGTTTCTCTACAGTCCACAGCCAAGCAAAAATCCACTCCCATTTGCAGCATCACAAAAGTGCGCCTGTAAAATTGGAGGAAAAAAAAACAGAATCATTTCACATTAACTTATCAAAACTATTACCAGGTGAAATGTCAGAGACAAGTATTAATTACAATACAATAATAGTTTACAACATTTACCCAAAAATGTTTTTTATTCTCATGTGGTTCCAAACCTGTATGACATGCTGTACATGGTGTCTGCGGAACGGCATTAGTTTAAGTAAACAACAATTCAAGTGAACAGTTTGTTTTAAGAGATATTTCACCCCACAATAATAATGATATATATTTTTTATTTATCTTTGTGTTGTTCTAATGCCATTTGACCTTTTCGGAACATGAAAAGTAATTTTTTGTCCCACTTGTGTTTGTTCATATAATGGCAGTGCATAGCAACTAACATCAAAACTTTAAAATAAGGGGAAAAAAAGACACAAAAGTATACAAAGTGGTCCCATGTGACACATGCTGTGTATTCACAGTGTTCTGGGTATGATAGGGCCTGGTGAGAAACAAACTGAACATTTACATCATTTACAGAATATCCTGACCTGACTGTTGGTCTTTGTGCATTCAACCAGGACAAGCACACAAGTTGTGAACAATCAAGATGAATAAAAACACAGCACAATACAAAATATGGGCTTTTTTCTCTGAGGTAAATATATTACATTCATCTGTCAGCTGTCATTTTGACAGTCACAGCAACTGAAGCTTCGGTCCGGAGTCAGTGAAGAAGGTTGCACTTGCACTAATAGTGTCTCATAAACACGCAATCGCGCACAGAGACCAACAACCAAATCAGGATATTTGCTATATAATATGTAAAATTTTAGTTTGTTTCTCACCAAAATGTATTGTGTGCCTGCAGAACACTTGGAATATACAGCACATGATGCATGAGACCACTCTATTATACTTTAGTTTCTTTTTTAAAAGCCTGATGTTAATTGCCATATACTGACATTATATGGAAAAGCACATTTGAATATAATAATAAACTAAATTTGGTCAGGAGACATAAAAACCAATTACTAATATTGCCATTTTAGATCTGGTCAGTTTATCATTATAGTGGTTTGATTTGACATCAATTAAAATCTGTGAGAAACGTTTCGGATCACTTAGACACGAACAGCATAAATATATTATTAACTAATATTATTTTACAAAATACATATAGTAAATGAATTAAAAGACTTACTTTTCAGAGTTTTCCTTGTTTTCCTTGTTGTCTGCTCTGCATTTGTGAGTGAAAGAAAATATCCCTCTGAGAAAAATGTAGGACCGCACAACACATACACATCGCTAAAATACATATCTTAAATGAGGTAACTTACTTATGGTGTTTCTCTGTTAAAAGCGACCTCCACGTCTGCACTGCTTATCAATTCAAATCTGCAAGAAACGTTTAGGCCGACAGCATATCAATATCATCATGAAGTAATATAATTTTATAAAATACACATTATAAATGAGGTAAAACACTTACTTTCAGTGCTTTCTTTGTTTAAACCAACTTCCCCGTCTGCTTTGCATCACGAGTGAAAGACAATATCTCTCTGAGAAAGTGGAGGACAGAACAACACACAAATATTATTATAAATGAAAATTGTTATAAAATACATATTTAAATGAGGTAAAGCACTTACTTCTGGTGTTTCTCTGTTAAAAGCGAACTCCCCGTCTGCACTGCATAGCAGTTAAAATCTGCAAGAAACGTTTAGGCTCGTTTAGGCCGGCAGCATATCGATATCATCATGAAGTAATATTATTTTATAAAATACACATTGTAAATGAGTTAAAGGTGCCATAGAATGGAAAACTGAATTTACCTTGGCATAGTTAAATAATAACAGTTCAGTACATGGACATGACATACCATGAGTCTAAAACACCATCGTTTCCTCCTTCTTATATAAATCTAGTATTTGCAGAAGACCACTGAAAAATAGGTCAATTCCAACATAACACCGACTGTTACGAAACTTTCCCGAGATCGTTAATAGTTACGCCTCTAGTCTCGTGTAGCCAAACCTTCAGACTGACGGCTGAAGGTCTGGAATTCATGGCAGCTTTTGTTGGCCAAAGCCCGCCCATAAGACCGTTTGACCAACATGTCAAACAACCAATCACAGTTCGTTTTGTTCAGCGTCACGTTTCGGGGCGTGGAAACATAGACATAATAGAGATAGACGCCACATTGGCTGCTGGAAACGAGAAATGCGGCCGCCATCTTGGACCGGGCATACTCTGGAATTCATTACATCGCGTAGCAGCAGCAGAAGTGAGAGAACATGCCTGAACACTGTGTAGGATAGGTGTGTGTGTGTGTTATATGTGTGTGAGCGAGAGAAAATGAAATACTCCAAGTAGACTCTAATGTAATATAGTATTTCTTCAACTCATTAAAATACCTTTACCGTCACTATCTGTTTCTGCTTCTCTATCATATTTATAGTGTGTGATTTGCAAAATTCCTATCATAGCCTACACCTCATATGGTTGGTTGCGCTTTTGTCCAAAGTGACATAAATACAAAACAATATAATACTTAAATTTAACAGGGAACAGAGATGTCAGATTATAGCTAATAAGGAGAATAGCAAAAATGAACAACGTCAATTCAGTCAATAGCATAATGAAATAAACAATAAAAATGAGGGAAAACAGCAATAATCAACAATGTCAATTCAAGCAAAATATTAGTGATGTGACGTTTAACACCGAAGCTTCGAAGCTTGTATCAAAAAAACGAAACATCTCACAGTGAAGCACTGTACCGGAGTTTAAGCAATAGACGTTATGCGCAACATTCTTCCGGGTTCTACAAAACAGCCTTAACTACTTCCGGCCGTCCGCTACTGGTACAGCGAAGATAGGGACGTTCTAAAACACTTAACGTGAAAAACGCTTAACGTGGCTTAAAAAACGACCAGGAAACCCCAAATTTATGTCAAACCTTACTTCTAACAAACACTAACTACTGTCAAAAGAACGAGCCCTTATTCCACAGATAAAGTGAATAATATCACGTTAAGCGTTTTCTCCCCCATTGAAGCCCATAAGGAGACAGCTTAACGTGGTTTAACGTACCTCAACAGCGATCAGGGAAGACCAAATTTATGTCAAAATGTTACATTTAATAAACACTTGCTGCTGTCAAAAGAATGAGCTCTTATTCCGCATATAAAGTGAATATATCACGTTAAGCGTCCCCCATAGATAAGGAAATAACGTGGCTTAACGTATATAACATTAGAAATTTCTGGAGAAAATGTGATGGTACGCAAAGTTGCTCCAAATTCATGACTTCTTTATAATAAGTAAAATTTGACAGAAGGTACGCTAAACCAGCCTGAGTCCATGCACTATGGGGAACGCGTAGCTTGATATTATTCTCTTTATGCTGCTCGTTCTTACAAAATAAGCTGCTGTTAAAAGAATGAGCTCTTATTCAGCGTATAATGTTACGCGTTATTCCCCATAGAAAAAAAACAAACAAAAAAAAACACGTTCTGCTGTCAAAAGAACGAGCAGCATAAAGAGAATAAAGTTACGCGTTCCCCATAGAAGTCCATTATAAGGACTCAGCTTAGCCTGGTTTAGCGTACTTTAACCACGTCTTCTGTCAAATTTTACTTATAATAAAGAAGTCATGAATTTGGACCAACTTCGCGTGCCATCACATTTTCTCCAGATATTTGTAATGTTTTACGGTAGAGAAAAAAATAAAATATTCATTCTATTCTATTGGGACAATCGACCACACAAAAACGGAGCTGCGGTTGGCAACAATAGATTTATTTTTAAACTCTGCTGCCAAGCAGGGTGAGAGGGACATCACTGCATCGAATTGTTTTTGTTATTTCTAGGAAGGGGAATTAACGCTTAACGTGATATTATTCACTGTATATGCTGAATGAGATCTCATTCTTTTGACAGCAGCAAGTGTTAATTATATGTAACATTTGACATAATTTTTTTTTCCCAGTCGTTGTTAAGATACGTTAACGTTAAGCTTTTTTTGTAATGGAATAGGGGAGCGATTACTTTATATGCTGAATAAGAGCTTGTTCTTTTGACAGCAGCAAGTGTTTATTGTATGTAACATTTGACATAAATTTGGTCTTCCCTGATCGCTATTGAGGTAAACCCACGTTAAGCTGTTTCCTTATAATGGGCTTCAATGGGGGAGAAAACGCTTAACGTGATATTATTCACTTTATCTGTGGAATAAGGGCTCGTTCTTTTGACAGTAGTTAGTGTTTGTTAGAAGTAAGGTTTGACATAAATTTGGGGTTTCCTGGTCGTTTTTTAAGCCACGTTAAGCGTTTTTCACGTTAAGTGTTTTAGAACGTCCCTATCTTCGCTGTACCAGTAGCGGACGGCCGGAAGTAGTTAAGGCTGTTTTGTAGAACCCGGCAGAATGTTGCGCATAACGTCTATAGATTCGTTTTGCCATAACCACGTGACTGCTTCATATTCTGATTCAAATAACGCGTTTCAAGTGTCATTCGCTTTTTGTTAAGAATACATCATAATACGAATAAATATGTACATGTGTAGTTTTGTGCATCATTTTGTAGTTATCCTTGCTTCACACGCACTTCTAAATAATAATATTAGTCAACTTAACAGTTAATTCACTTTGAACATATATGCCTACATAAACCATGCTTATACTTTTAGAATTTTATAAAAAAGTTTATTTACAGATTAATTCAAGTAAAATTACATTTATTTTTTATTTCTGACAGTTTTCGTAGCACAAATTGATGTATTTGATGAAACTGTCCAAAATCGCTTTGAGATCTGGGACGCAAAGGCAACTTTTCCCACCTTTGACCACAAGATGTCATTAGTGTACAACGTGTTGAAAAGCTTCGAGTAATGAACCTTTTTACGATACAGTTGAGGGGAAAGCCTCAGTGCTTCGAAAAGCTTCATTTTACCATCACAACAAAATATAACAACAGCATGGTAAGACTACATTAAGGAGAATATCAGTAATGAACAATGTCAAATGAATAAACAGCCAAGTGAAAATAGAATAAAACTATACAAACCATAACGCATTAGAAGTGCTTAAGTCCATGTTGTAAGTCTTTAGACCCTTTTAAAAGACCCAATACTATCACAAGAACGGAGATATTCATTATATTACTGTTAAGCTCACTATCAATATTAAAATATGCCAAACCATGTGTCATGTTTCACAGCTATATTTATGACCTTTGCAGCAAATAAAACCGCGTGAAAATCAGTTCGATATTCCGTGAGGTATGATTAATTAAATGCGTTGACAGCTCATTACACCTGCCAAACAGATTACACTGAGTGGAGCGGGTGACCGGTCCAAGATGGCGGCCCCACGTCTCGTCAGCGCCAGTAGGCAGTATCGGTCGATGGGGCGTCTACTCTCTATATATGTCTATGCGTGGAAATGCCCCCACAACAACAAACTGGCATGCAACAAGTCAGTCACTGAAATAACCAGCATTGGAAGTTAATTAAGAAGAGGGAGAACCAGCATTAAGTCAGTAATTTGTTCGCGAACGTCGCAAGTATGTATAACAACAATGGCGCCTGCATAAGCACATTTTAGCAAAACGCAAGTAAATCAGTCTGCGTTTTGTTTCCCGGCGGACCGAAAATAAACGCGACATTCGCGTCTCCCGGAAATCCGGTCAAATTCAACTAATCAGATGACGACTTCGACATTCCTGAAGTGTTTCCAGTTAAGTGTACCATATGCATCAGACGTTTAGCCAGAGGCTGACGCCTCCAACATTTGCATCGCCCAATCATCAGTAACGTCAGCACATCAGTTAAACAAGGCGAGTCCAAAGACTATAGAATCACTGAGGAGCAGCTCAACTTGTGTGGTAAGTACTTGTGTCTCTGCATTGTAACTTTACACAGAGCACATGCATCACAGTAATCACACTAAAATATCCGCGATTCAAATGCTAGAGTTTAGGTAGGTAAATATTTTAAACTGCCCTATAATAAATAGATACAAATTTAAATAAATAAATAAGGATTTTAGCGTTTTTCATGAATTCTGATACATTTATTTTTTTAACATTTATTTTATTTATTTTCATGCCAAGCATTTTAGACAGCATATTTTAATCTCCTCCATAATAAATGGATACAAATGGAAATAAATAAATGGATGAATGAATAAATAAATGAATAATTATTTTGCATGAATTCTGATATTTTATTTTATATATATTTTTTATTTAATTTAATTTTAATGACAAGCATATTAGACAGCATGTTTTAAACTCCCTCATAATAAATGTATATAAATATAAATAAATAGTGATTTTGCATTTTCCCTAAATTCCGACATTTTATTTAGACAGCATCGTTTAAACCCGCCATAATAAATGGATACAAATGAAAACAAACAAACAAACAAACAAATAAATAAATAATGATTTTGCATTTTTCCTGAATTCTAATATTTTATATTTAATTTAATTTAATTTAATTTAATTTTCATGCCAAGTATTTTAGACAGCATATTTTAAACTCCCCCATAAAATGGATACAAATGGAAATAAATAAATAAATAAATAAATAATGATTTTGCATTTTTCATGAATTCTGATATTTATTTAATTTTTAATTTTTAAATTTAATTTAATTTTAATGACAAGCATTTTAGACAGCATGTTTTAAACTCCCTCATAACAAATGTATATAAATGTAAATAAATAAATAATGATTTTGCATTTTCCCTAAATTCAGAAATTTTATTTAGACAGCATCATTTAAACCCGCCATAATAAATGGATACAAATGGAAACAAACAAACAAACAAATAAATAAATAATGATTTTGCATTTTTTCTGAATTCTAATATTTAATTTAATTAATTTTCATGCCAAGCATTTTAGACAGCATATTTTAAACTCCCCCATAAAATGGATACAAATGGAAATAAATAAACATATAAATAAATAAGTAATGATTTTGCATTTTTCATGAATTCTGATATTTATTTTATTTTTTATTTTTAAATTTAATTTAATTTTAATGACAAGCATTTTAGACAGCATGTTTTAAACTACCTCATAACAAATGTATATAAATGTAAATAAATAAATAATGATTTTGCATTTTCCTTAAATTCAGAAATTTTATTTAGCCAGCCTCATTTAACCCCCCCCCCCCCCATAATAGATTGATACAAATCGAAACAAACAGACAAACAAATAAATAAATAAATATTTTGCATGTTTCCTGAGTTCTGATATTTTATTTGAATTTATTTTCATGCCAAGCATTTTAGACAGCACCTTTCGAAAATAGTTCAGACAAGGTAAAAATTTGGCTTTGATGGAAATAACAGGTGGCAATTGAACAGACAGGAGGGAGAAAGGCAGTGTGAAGCATAAAAATGTTGTTCATAAAATTTTTTTTCTCATGATCTGAGGGTAAGTTTATTAGTCATCAAATCAAGTTGTTTTGAGAATTGTGATTAAAAAATGACACTACAACATCAATTTACATATAACACCAAAATATTATTAGTTTAAATATTGTTCGAAGGCAAAGATATGATTAGATCTTTCTAAGATGTGTGATAAATGAATTAATTGAAGAATATGGCATATACACCTGTGATTCCTGGAAACAATAGCCTACTTGTAAAAAAACAAGTATTAGCATTAATCATTAAATTTCTCGGCGTGGACATTAGCCTTAAGACATTAATATAATGTAAAGTAATATCAAGACAACCTGACTCATAGTTGTTTTTTCCATTAGTGATAATCATCCAGCATATGTTCAGTAATGCAGTACGACTGCTGAGGAAAAACGCGTTGCGCACGACTTGTGGAACCTCGCGGGCATCCGTAGCATCACTTCCGGAAGACGGCGGGAAATATGGCGGCCGAGTCAAACGAGTCCGAAACGGCATTGAATATGAGTCCTACATCCAGAGATGAGGTAGGAACATCATAATTATACTCGCGGTACAACGTGAATATAAATGCTTGCCACAGCGGGACAGATTAAAGCGGGTCGTGTGTGTTTTAAGTGTGGTTTTACGGGGGTGGGCCTGCACACATGGAGCAGATGGCGCTGCTTTAGTGTGTGTGAGATTAGTTGTGTGTAACGTTTATATAAACGCCAATTAGAAACACTCATATTGTTTCATGCAAGTACACTAGTATTTTATGAGTCTCTTGATTCTCTCTAAAGTAACATTAACTTCCCTTGACAAGTTATTAAAAACACAAGGCTTTAAACAATAACAACGTGATCAAGTCTCAAAAACAATTATATTTAAACGTTTTCTGTCTTTTCTAGAAAATATAAGGCATCATGTAGTCTGTTTGTTTACCAAGTATGTCAAAATGCTTATATAAATAGTGGCTGTTTCTTTGAAAACATTCATTTTACAAGCATAGGCCTTTCTCAAGTTATATTGAACCTTTTATGCATTATATTAATGCATTCATACATCTTTCTGTTTCCCTGGCAGCTTCTCAATGCACTATTTCATTTACTTATTTGTGGGTTCATGTCATTTCAAAGCTTTTTGATTTGACAGAGCTCACAGTTTGCCTGTGAATATTAACAGACATTGACTGAATTGTCCTTTTGTGATTAACAAACCAAATACCCTAAATTATTATTCTGGCACAAACTATATTAAAGCATTGTGTTGTTTTGCTTTTGCTTGTACGTACAGTATTCTTGCAAGGAACTTAAAACGTCAAGCTTGGGGTGCAGCATGTTACCGTCTTACATTACAGCAGAGCTATGTTTATGTCACAGTGAGTACGTTTACATGGACAACAATATTCCGATTTTAACGCGATTAAGACAATACTCTGATTAAGAAGCAACCATGTAAACTGATATTTTTGATTAATTTAATCCGACTAAAGTCATAATCGGAGTAAACACAAATCGAATTAAGACAGGTGGAGTATTCCTATTTTAGTCGCATTATGGAAGACATGTACACACCTTAATCACACTATTCCCCTTGTGTAGGACTTTTCGCCACATTTTGTGACAGGATACACACTAATGCTGCGTTCCAGGCAGGTTTTTGAGCTCGTAAATCACGTCTTCAAACCACGACTCAGGACCTTGTAGCGTTCCAGGCAAGTCACGCCAAGCATGTATTAATTTTAGCTATATTATTAATAATTTGATTGCAACGTTATATTGTCTTACACATAAACACGCACCCCAGAGGCTTTATTGTTGTTTCGCGGGCTATGTCACCTCAGAACTCAGAACTGGGAGTACGTCGATCTAGTACGAGTTCACGAGTGGGAATTCACGGGTTTGAGTGCCTTTCCAGTGCACTTTCACGGGTAGAAGTTTGGAAAAACATGGGTAACGGGTTGCCTGGAACGCGGCACGGCGGCATAACGCTCTCAGTTGATCGCACGTGCTTGCTTTGGTTTCATTTTTATTTATTTATTTTTTTGCTACAACATGGGATTAATCAATGCTCATTGCTGATAAATGGTTTGTCTGTTATCATAATTTATAGTTTTATGGAAACGTAGTTAACATTCAACCCGTTCTTTTTCATTAGTATTATTTGTGATTTTAATTTTGTGAACGGGATTTCCGCTATTGGAATGTCTTAGTATGCTTTTCACTTTTACTATCGAATTCATGATCTTGGTTTTGCTTACATATATAGGCTACACCTATCAATTTTAAGATTAAAACAATTTTTTAAAAGATGGATTTGTTATTTTTAATTAAACAGCATAACCACAATAAAATAAAACCAGCTTATATCATTTATTAACAACAACTAATAAGACGAGGCATGGACTCCATCACATGCTGTGTTATATGCCGACTAAACAATTTATTACAGGGCACGCAAACACTGAGCAATCAAATCAATCAATAAAAAATAAATAAAAGAAAGCCTCTAAAGCGTAATGTGAGGTAAACGGCAAAGATAACAGGGTTTTCAAAATGAAAAAAGAAAAAAAAGAAAAAGTAAAACTAAACTGGCTTTCGACTTGCGTGTGTTTTTTTGTTGTTGTTTTTTTTCCCTAAAAACTGACTGCCTCTGAAACGCTCGCTGTATGGAGCAGACGATTTGGAGCAGCACAGCATGCACTCGCACAAATGCGACCACGGCAAATTTTAAATCACACATTCTAAAAAAATTGTTGCATATGTCCAGAGCCACCGAAACATCCAAAAGTCTATAACGAAGATGAACTGATAGTGTCGCGTGTGGACCTAATGATGTGTGTCATTAATCGATCTATGTACTTTAACATGTAAAACGGGAACATGAAAGGAATATTTTAAAAGCAACTCATGTAAACAGCTTAATCATATTATTGTCTTATTCAGAATAAGGTCATTAATTAGATTACTGGTGTCCATGTAAACGTAGTCAGTATAGAGTGTTTGTCCAATCAATTGGCCACATTGGCCACTGAACGTAAACAATGCCAGTGAACTGAACTTTTATATTTTGCTGATTATTGCTGCTGAAAATGCTCAATTATTGTCTTGATTTGGGCTGTACTAAACCAAAAAACATTTTGGAATACTATAGACTGCCAAAAGTTATAACAAAGCAAGGAGAAGAGTGCAAAAGATGTCTGAGGAAGAAAAGGCATTTGTGGTTTACCAGACTGAACTAGGATTTCCAGGCCAAGGATCTTGACAACATTTGTGTTTTTTTTAATCATTTTCAGTCAGTTAGGTCAAATGTAAGGCTAATATCTTGATTAATACTGCTTGTATGCATCTTTACTAGGGGTGGCACGATTCACAAAACCCACGGTTCGGTTTGTATCACGGTTTTAGGTCACGGTTTTCGGTTCTGTACGGTTCTTGTTTTTATTTTTTTTTATTTTAATCTTTAACACTCCAGAAGTTTGTTTTGGCATATGAAATGTAGCTTTATTATCCATAATTTAGGATACATTATTAAAAAAAAAGTTTTATCATGTAATCATGCACAAACTGAATTGGACTTGACTTTAAGCACATTATTGAGACCATCTCTGAGGAAAGCTAGGGGAGATTAGCATATTATATGCATTTTCCACAATGCTTGCACACAGTCTCAGTTCGATCTATTCTTTTATTCCTGTCTTCATCATAGGTAACATGAAATCCAAAATGTTCCCACACAACTGACCTGGCTAAGGGGCCGTTCACATGAAGCCTCTTTTGCGTACTCAAGTTTATTTCAAATGTAGACGCGTGGTATGCGCGCTCGTAATGGAAGCGACGCGGTGCGACACGCTCGTTTTTTCCAGGCGCGTCCGCGCCGCATCGAGATAAAAACATCTCAACTTTTCAAAATTCCGCAAGCTCACCGCAGGCCATGTGACATGAACCAACCAATCAGCTTCATCCTTTCCTTTAATAAAATTGAAAGCACAGCCAAGTTGGATGAACAGCGTATCGTAGCTGGCGCATCCTCCAACTCCGGGCAGCCTTCCTTATCTCTCCCACTTGCCATTTCTACACGTGACGTAACCTGCAGCCCTCCACTTTTACTGTCTCTATGTCTACACACACCTCTTATTTCGTGCAAAAAGGACACTCATGAGGCTACATTGCACATGCGTTGAACCGTGCGACGCACACACGCACCGAAGCGAGACAAGCGAACCGAACGGTTCAGTTGTTTATCATGTACTGTGCCACCCCTAAGATTACCTAATAACTTTTGTTTGTCAAAATATTGTGCCCTTTTCTGCTTACTAAGTCCTTCTCTATATGATTTATCAGCTTCCACATGCTTTTTCCCTATGTTTTAGACAGCGTAAATTAGCAGAACGATTGTAATGTAAGTGTAATGTAAGTGCAAACTCTCTATTGGTACACTACAGTTAAACATATTTTAAAATGTATTTAATTCTTATGATAGCAAAACTAAATTTTCCGTTGCACATGATCCTTCAGAAATCATTCTGATATGATGATTTGCTGCTCTAATTATTATCAATGTTGAAGTTGTTTTGCGTCTTATTCTTGTGTAAAGCATGATAAATATTTTTCAGGTTTTCTTGAGTGGAAAATGTAAAAAAAATATATATATTAGTTTAATTTTGCGATTTTTATCAATTGAATGTGTCCTTGCTGAAGAAAAGTATGAACTCCTACTATTTTAATGGTAGCGTCCATATCGTGATATTATATTGAAATGTAGTTATTTATAATAAAGTAATGTGTTAAATGAAATAACCATGTGATAATGTCTAATCCAGTGAATTAACTACTTAAACTTGACAAATAATAGATACTTTACATTTTTCATTACACTTTAAACAGATGCAGTATGCTCTGTGCATTTGGAACCTAATGTTAAGATATAATAATAATAATAATAATAATTATATATAAAGTTTTTGAACTGTAAGATTTTGTTTTTTGAAGAATTATCTTCTGCTTACCAAGCCTGCAATTATTTGATCCAAAATACAACAAAAGCAGTAATATTGTGAAATGTTTTTCATATTTAAAACAACGGTTTACTATTTAAATACATTTAAAAATATAATTTATTTCTGGGATTTTTAACGCTGATTTTTTTTAGCATCATTTCTCCAGTCACATGATCCTACAGAAATCATTCTAATATTCTGATTTGCTGCTCATAAACATTTATTATTTTTATTATGTTGAAAACAGCTAAGTAGGATTTTTTTCAGGTTTATTTGAATAGAAATTTCATAAGAACAGCATTTATCTGAAATAGAAATATTTTGTAACATTATAAATGTCTGTATCATCACTTTTGATCAACTTAAAGCATTTCAACCCCCCACCCCTCAAAATAAATTATACTGACTCCAAGCAGATAAATGTTGATGTGAGGATCTTTCTATTCATCAAAGAATCCTGACAAAAATGTACTTAATAATAATAAAAATAAATTCTGAAGGATCATGCGACGTTGAAGACTGGAGTAAAGATGCTGGGAATTTAGCTTTGATCACAGGAATAAATTATAGTTAAAAATTTATCAAAATATATATTATTTTAAATAGTAAAAATGTTTCAACATTTTACTGTTTTTGCTGTACTTCGGTCCAATTAAAACCGACTTTGAGAGCAGAAGAGACTTCTTTAAAAAAAGATTAAAAATCTTACTGTTCAAAAACTTTATTTTTATTTTAGTTTAAATTTTTCTGGATTACATTTTAATTAAATGAAAAAAAAAAAAAAAAAAAAAACATACTTTTTATAGTAATAGGGCCCTAGCTCCAGCCCCAGGTAAACACGCCTGAACCAGCTAATCAAAGTCTTCAGGACCTCTAAGAACTTGCATGGCAGGAGTGTTGGATCTAAATTCTGCAGGAAGATGACCCTCCAGGAGCAAGATTGAACACCCCTGGCATTAACCATAATCTAGCTGTTGGTTATTTGCTGCATTTTTTTATTCTATAGTCCTCCTCCAATGTCACTCTCTTCCTTGGCATTGAAAGTAACCCCAGTTCAGCTTTTTTTGGCTTTACTTAAAGTGCTGATATGGCTCTCGCTTCCCTCTCTTACTTACTATCCTTTTCTGTTGTCGGCCAGCCACTGTGTTTCTGAATGATTTATTCCTCAAGCGCTCAGCATTCTCAGTGTGTGTGTAACTTTGAAATACCAGCCTACCTGCTGAATGGCAGATCCATGTTTGAAAGACCAGTTTCCCATAAGCTCGCAGAAATCACTTGAGTCGCCCACCCCGTATGGCCTGGGATTAGGCTCAGTGGGGACAAATAGGATGTCGAGAGCAAGACTATGTTTTATATACCGAGGAGAGCAAGCTCATGGCTATTCTTTGAGTGTCCTGCATCTGTCTGTGGCCGATGCAGAAACAGCAAGGAGAGTTTCGCATTACCAACACCCCAGAAAACACGCATCTGCTTCCTGCCTGTCCTGCTGAAACAGCAAATTGAATTTTGATTGAAACGGTGGCCGTGGCAGCTGTGAGTGGCATATTCAGTGAAATCGAATTTAGAGAACGATGCTTTACTGCTGCTGGGAGGGAATCAGGCTGTTACAGCAGCTCCAGATGTTAATTCACTGATAGCTCCTCTGCTGTCTGATCGCTTCTCAGTGCCGCTTGTAATTGAAGCTGCAGAATACTGCATTACTGTCTGAAGTGTTTTGCCTGACCTCCAGTTCTGCAGTAAAAACTAATTTATCTGTTTTGTAACATAAGGGTCATTTATGCATTATATTAAACGGATAGTTCACCAAAAAATGAAAATTCTGTCATCATTTAGTCACCTTTATGTTGTTCCAAACCTATAAGACCAGGGCTCGAAATTAACTTTTTTACTTGGTAGCACTGGTGCTCCCAACTTTAAAAAGTTAGGAGCATCCCAAAAAATTTAGGAGCACCCAATTTCTTTTTAGTTATGCGCCGATCTTGATTCTTCATGGGCGATTCTGATTAACAGATTTTGATAGCCCAAAAATTAATTTAACTAGCCCAAATTAAAAAAGACATTTTTTTTTAAATATAGAAAATCAGATAGGAGTCTAAATGTTAATCAAAAATGTTTTCAATACACAAATATAAACAAATATCAAGGAAGGAATTTTATTTCACCATTTAGTGTCGCTGCAGCATTTTAAAATATCAATTTAAGGCAATTTATGACCCCCTTTTTTTTAAAGAGCTGGGGTTGGACAATGTACGGTAGAATATTAAGCCATAAAATGACATGATTTATAATTCAGATACAGACACAAAAAAAAAAATCTAATAAAATGGCATTTCAACCTTTATACCATTAAAAGGGATAAATCAAGTTTATAATTTCTTATATTTATATAAGATATATAACATTAGTATTACTTAATTGTTTAGATTTTTAAAAGGCACATTAAATTCTTTCACATTTACACATGGATCGATAATTGCAATAATTTGACCATAAACAGTTGAAAAAATGTATTAGAAATAAAAATTAATGTTTGTCACGAGGGGGCGCTTTAGGAGCGCTGAAATAATACGGTTTCCATGGTAACAGCTGTACACAAACCAGCCTTAACGCAGTTTTATCAGACATGAATTGACAATGCAAACGACACGTTTCTGAGGACAGTCGGTTCCCTTCAGATACATTCATATAAAGACATCCGTGCCGCGTTTTGACTTTGAAACGTACAGCTTGCATATTTATTCAATGACATCATTGCCTTTTTGAAGATTTATCCAGCCCTATCGCGATCGACTTTCCGTCTCTTAAACTTATACGTTAATCAAGACTTTTCTTACACCATTTTACATGTTTATAACTTTTTATGGCCTTGCATTTGATACAAATAAATTGAGGAGTTTTAAGGACCTGCAGAAGTCCTCTACTTCACGATAGTACGTCTGACAGTCCGGTGAAACATTCTGGTAACGTTAGCCTTACTGGAAACACAAGAGCCCAGGGACGTCGGGCTAGCGATTTTACGAGCCCTGCCGGCTAATATCTCAAATCTGCATTTAAGGTAATAATGTGAAGATTAACTTAAATAGTTATGTAATGTTGGAGAAATCGGCGAAACCGTCACTGTATCAGCTCACAGCAGTCTGTGCAGTAAGGATAGCGACAGTTTTGAAATCGAGTCGCACCACACTCATTTCTCTCACTCGCACAAATGCTTCCAAATATAATTTGAGGTCGCACAGGTTAATTTTTGGTCGCATATGCGACCAAAATGGTCGCAATTTCGAGCCCTGAAGACCCAGCGTTCATACAAAGTGCTTAAAGTGCTTGAAGTACTTGAATTTGACTTGAAAATCCTTAAAAATAGCAATATCCCTGAAGAGGTATTTGAAAAGTGCTTGAGCTATTGAAAGACAATGTATCTATAAAATAAGTGTTTTTTTCTGTATATATCTTTAATATCTTTTTACACAAAATTCATGCAATTCAAAAAACATACTTTTTTTGCTTATTTTATTTAATGTAATAAAACCAGCGACATGGCTATAGATGCAAAATTGATTGTATGCTCCAATTGATTCAAACTTGTGACTTCGATCATTAATTTCAAGTGATTCACTAGCAAAAAAACCCAGATCGAATTAAAAGAGCCATTCATTTTCCAATTTCGACATCGCTTGTAACGATTTTAAAAAGCGCGTAGTGATGGGTGAAACTGAGTTTTCACTAGTTCGAAGCACTCCATTCGGATCGCATATTGTGAATCATCTGATTGAAACTTTGGAGTGGGTTTGTGAATCATTTCATGAATTGAATGATTCACTTTACCGAGGTTTTGAGTCCTAATCTGAAACATTGGTTCACGAATCATTATTTAGATCGGGTCTTTAGAGCGTGGATCGGGAATCATTTGATTCAGATAGGGACTTCAGACAGCGTATCGTGAATCATTTGATTTAGATCGGAACTTCGGAGGTTGTGAATCATTTCACATTTCGAGTCCTGATCTGAAATGATGGTTTGCGAATCATTATTCAGATCGGGACTTTAGAGCGCGGATCGCAAATCATTTGATTCAGATCCGGACTTCGGTGCGGGTTCAAGAATCATTTGATTCAGAACGGGACTTCGTACCGCGTATCATTTGATTCAGTTCAGACTTCGGTGGGGTTCACGAATTATTTGATTCAGATCAGGACTTCAAATAGCGCATCGCAAACTTTAGAGTTTAGTGGGACTTTAGAGTGCAGATCGCGAATCATTTGATTCAGATACGAACTTCGATGTGAGTTCGCAAATTATTTGTTTCAGATCTGGACTTTGGACCGCGTATTGCGAATCATTAGACCAGAACTTTGACGCGGGTTGGTGAACCATTTCACTGATTAAATAATTCACAATCTGTGTTTCGAGTCCTGATCTGAAATTATGGTTTGCGAATCATTCAAATCGGGACTTTAGAGCGCGTAATACGAATAATTTGATTCAGATCGGGACTTCGGAGCGGGGTTGTGAATCATTTCGTGAATTAAATGACGCTTGTGAATCATTTCGCCAGTTAAATGATTCGCAATCCCTGTTTCAAGTCCTGATCTAAAGTAATGGTTCACAAATCATACAGATTGGGACTTTAGAGCACAGATTGCGAATCATCTGATTCAGATCAGATTCGTTGTGGGTTTGCAAATCATTTGTTTCACATCGAGACGTTGGACTGCGTATTGCGAATCATTTGATCAGAACTTTGGTGATTTGGTGATTCATTTCGCCAATTGAATGATTCACGATCCGCTTTCCGAGTCCTGACCTGAAATTATGGTTTGCAAAACATTATTCAGATTGGGACTTTAGAGCGTGGTTTGCGAATAATTTGAGTCAGATCGGGACTTTGGAGCGGGGTTGTGAATCATTTCGCGAATTAAATGATTCACGGTCGCGTTTTGAGTCCTGATCTGAAATGATGGTTTGCGAATCATTATTCAGATCGGGATTTTAGAGCGCGGATTACGAATCATTTGGTTTAGATCGGAACTTCGGAGCGGGGTCGTGAATCATTTTGCAAATTTAATGATTCACGATCTATGTTTTGAGTCCTGATCTGAAATGATTATTCACAAATCATTATTCAGATCATTATTCAGATTCGATATTGAGCACGACATGGCGTTGCTTGTCAGAGATTTACGTCTCTGTGTATTAATTGCTGCTCCAGCGGAACCTGAGCGGAACGCACGTGATGGAGATTTACTACTAATTAAAGTACCTACAAAAGACTATTAAAGACTAAACGCGCCTCACAATATCGTGAACCCTAGGTTCAACCGTAATTTTATGAAGCTATGAGAATACTTTTTATGTGGAGACTGAAACAGAGGAGAAGAAATTGTTGGAAAAAGTCACACAGAAGTTGTGCGAGTATAAACAGGGCAGTACAGTGACACACAGTTTTTGTGCTTTATTTAAAAATCCATTCCTTTGCCTTTGGCCTTCTTTTCTGGAACACTGTTCTCACGGCGCACACTAGTACCTACTGTACTTGTACTTTGTTACAGCACTAGTGTTTTTACGCTGTGTCCTCTCTCTGTCTTCCAGCCTCCTAGCCCAGGAGAAATGGAGCAGCGTGAGAGAAAGGCCAGCACAAGTTCATCTGAGGATGAAGACAGTGATGTTGATGACCGCAGGAGGGTTGTTGGTAAGTTTGTCTTTTGATTTAGTTTTTCTATTGCCTTAGAATAAGTCATATAAAATGCATTGCGACACCATGCTTTATAGTGAATAAATAGTGCTAATCATGAATCATGTTTTGCCATGGATTGTTACAGGGAAATTCACCCTAAAATGAAAAAGATAATTTACTCATTTTTATAATCAAAAGATCAAATGACGATCCGGAACTATAGGTCTTCTGGGCTGATAGTGTGTTTTTTTAAAATGTATTTAAATGTGTTATTCTAACACAAAAGGTCTTTAAATTTGTGTTTTGGGCCATTATGCTTTGGCACAGTATCTGTCAAATGAACTAAAACCAAAAGCACCATATGGTTTAATTAGTTTTTGTAAGCTGTTTTCACTAAAGCTGGAGTTTTCCTGTCAAAATAAAAGCTTAAAAGTGCAGTGTGAATTGCTGACAGCTAGCAGTTTAAATGGGCAATGTTACTGCAGTCCAAATTCAAAATATATTTTTCAAGTCTAGAAATTAGAAAGGAAGTATTGTAATTTCCCTACTGTAGTGTAAAGCAAAAATTTAGACTGAGACAGTATAACACAAATAAAAAAGAATGTTGAGCCTCCTTTAGAGTTCAGGTATAAGTCAATTCACTGACTTTTTTTCTGACTTAAGTTTTCTTAGTTGAAAACATGGGTTGGAGCTCTTAATTTTGAAATTAAGAGCTCTTAAAGTGCATTAGAATAATTTAACTTTAAAATGTACAAAAGTTTAATTTTTTTTTCAAGTCTTCATTTTTTTTAAACATTGCAATAAATATTGTATCATAGACTTCACATCGAATTATTATTGTATCGTGATATTTTGATATTGTTACATCTCTAATATTTAGCTTTAACTTTATTTTAGTTTTTAGTAATTTTAGTACTTACAATTTTAATTTTAGTTGTTTTAATCTAATATTTAGATGTTATTATATTTCAACTTCATTTAAATAAATGAAAACATTTAAAAGTAATGAAAACAATTTTGAATAGTTTTTAACAATAACATCAATTCAGGAGTGATTTTTTTTTTTTTTTTTTTTAAGAAAATTAAAGAAATCAAAATTATGGTTTATAAAAATAAAATTTTTTATAACAATTTTTATTGTCCTCTTCTGTTATTAATCACATTTCCACAATATCTCATTTAATACCCAATAGAATAATTGTTTGTTTCCACAAAAGAAAGCATAGAGGTTTAGAATGATGTGAGTAAATTATGAAAAGTTACTTTTTGAGTGACCTGTTCCTTTAAATCATAATGCCACTGAACCTATATCCTCTGAATATTATGGTTAAAAATAATTCAGCTCCGGTGGAGCGAACCGTACATCCAATGACCAGAAAACTGTTTCCTCAGCACTAAACTGGCACATAAGCCTGCTTGTTTCCTCACAGCTGAGACCTACTTCCAACATTTCCTAAGTCAGCACAAGGACAAACACCGTGACAGAGCAATGCTTCACTGTAGATGCACCTGTTGTGGGTGAACACACAGTTTGTGTAGCTAGCGAGTTTCATTTGACGTGAAAAATGACCTCAAACAAAAGGCTTGTTTCTAACAACTATGAGGAGTAAAATTTTTTTTGGTTGGACTGTAGAATTAGGATTCATTGTGCTGCTTTTTTTTTTTTTTTAGTTCTAGGCATTTTGAACTAGTTAGATCTGACTTAAAATACCTTTAATATTATAAATAGTTTTTCAGTCAATAGTTTTTTTTAAGTCTAAAATGATTTTTTCCCCATGTGTAATGTGAGTAAATCAATGCGACAGTCTTGCAAGTCTTCTCTTAAATCAAAACATGTACACTACCAGTCAAAAGTTTTAGAACAGTAAGAGTTTTAATGTTTCTTAAAGAAGTCTCTTTTGCTCACTAAGCCTACATTTATTTGGACAGAAAAATCAGTACAATTTAGAATTTGTTTTACTATTTAAAATAAGTTTTCTATTTAAATATTTTCAAATGTAATTTATTCCTGTGATCAAAGCTACATTTTCAGCATCATTACTTCAGTCTTTAGTGTCACATGATTCTTCAGAAAACATTCTGCTGATTTGCTGTTCAAGAAACATTTATTATTATTATCAATATTTAAAACAGTTGAGTGCATTTTGTTTCAGGATTCTTCGATGAATAAAAAGATCCAAAGATCAACATTTATCTGAAATAAAAAGCATTTGTAACATTATACACTATACCATTCAAAAGCTTGGAGTCATTATAATTTTTATTATAGAAATTAATAATTTTATTTAGCAAGGATGCTTTAAATTGATCAAAAATGATGGTAAAGGCATTTATAATGTTACAAAAGATTTCTATTTCAGATAAATGCTGTTCTTTCTATTCATTAAAGAAACCTGAAAAAAATCTACTTAGCTGTTTTCAACATAATAATAAGGATAATAATAAAAAAGTTTTTTTGAGCAGCAAATCAGAATATTAGAATGACTTCTGAAGGATCATGTCAGTAATAATTCAGCTTTGAAATCACAGGAATAAATTACATTTTAAAATGTATTCAAATAGAAAAGTTATTTTAGATGATATAAATATTTCACAATTTTACTGTTTTTGCTGTACTTTGGATCAAATAGAGAGACTTCATTAAAAAAACATTGAAAATATTACTGTTCAAAAACTTTTGACTGGTAGTGTATAGTGTTGTCACGGTACCAAAATTTCAGTATTCGGTACCAATACCATTGAAAATCCACGGTTCTCGGTACCAATTTCGGTACCAAAGCAAAACACAATAACATATTAATTGAGCAACACACTATTTTTTATTAATAAAGAAAATAAAATGTACAAAAAACAGTGCCATTCTTTATACTAATGTAAAATTTTGTTAGTTTTTTCACAGGTTAAAAAAGTATTTGTAAACATTTTAGTAATGAAATAACATCTAAATAAATTACAGGCATAAAAAATGTAAACAAGCTTCACCCAAAACTTTTTGTCATATTTCTGCTGCTGTTGCTGAAAAACATCTGTACTGTTGTCTGTTTTAGAGCTCGCTGGGGTCTTTCATGATCTTCCTTAAAGCTGTAGTCTACGATGTTGAAAATCAGTCGAGAAAGCCTGAATTTTTAAAAAACTCATCCCGCCCCTCCACACGCACACCCCTCCCCTCTGTGCTACCTGATCCCTCCCACCGGGAAACGACCTGAACAACGTCACCCAGTCAAGCAGGAGTAAACATAGAACAGAGATGTACCATGTGCGATGTCGGATTCGACACTTGAACGTAATTGCTTCATCAACAATGCAATGTCACCATTGTCCTAACAAAATAGCTCAGAGGCACACGTTTGAGTTCACGCACACGCAAGATTAGCAACACATGCAATGTTCTATCGGCTCGAACAGAAAACCGCTAAATAGTCAAGCACTTCAAGAAATATAATTACTTTGACCCGTGATAGGCGATGCTGAACGGCTAACATTCCAATGCCGACCGGTAGCATGATCATGTTGTCAGACTGATAAAAACCTATTTATGTAATACCCCACACCATAAAAGTATAAATAAATGCTTACCTGCTCAACAAAAAGTCAGCCATGTCAGCGTCGGTTTTAAGTCAAAGGTTTCTCTGAAGCTTCCTCCAACGGGCAAAGGTGGACCCTATATTGATTCGGCTTTGAGTCCGGCGTTCTTCACATTTGTTTTTAAATCTCTGCTCTTTCCTCAATTTACTTTCTCTTTCTTCCAACCTTGACTGTTAGGGCGAGAAGGGGCCGCTTGCTGCTGTCTGTTTGTTGGTTTTTCTCCATGCTGAGTTGATGCTGCCTAATTTCGCGCAAAATTTCATGTCGCAGGAGGGGGCGGGGTGGAGACGCGAGTGGAGCAGGGGATTGGATGAGAGCAGTTAACCAATGTAAGCTGTCCGGCCGGACAGCTTACATTGGTCAATTTCTCTGCGGGTGTACACCCAATAGAGTGAATGGATTTTTTTCATTCTTTTTTCTCTTCATATTATTAGGATTGTACTGTAGAACCATAACCAGCATCTAAACGAGGTTATTAATAATGAACAATCTTTGAAATTGTAGACCATAGCTTTAATCTGCAACTGTAAAAAGAAATATAAGTAAAGCCATGGCCTAAGTCTGACCAGATGCAACATTAGATCATTGACACCAGCAAAATATGAATTTTCAGTAAAAAACTAACCTCAGCTGTTATAATAAATTAAGATAAGATTACATATATTAAGACAAGTGTCTATCACAGATGAAAACTGCAGTATTAAAAACACTTTACAATTTTCATTTGTTAGATAACATTGCCTAACAATAAACAGTAGTTAACATTACATGGCAATTATTCTTAGTGAGGTTAGGCTAATTTCAACATTTACTAATGCATAAAATCATATTAATCTTGTCTTTTTGTATTAAATAACATTCACAAACATGAATTAATGTTGTAAAAATATGTTTCACTTACTTTAAGTTTATGTTAGATGATGCATGAATTTGATCTTATTTTAAAGTATTACCAAACTAAACAGGGGATAAAACGTGTTTTATTTGATTGTACTTTTATTCAATCCAAACTGCAATTATATTTATCCAGTCAAGAATAAACCTAGAACGTTTTCTGACAGACTCATATTAAGGACATAAACATTGTTAACGACACATTTGTACATTCTCTAACACATATATTTTGGATACACATGTCATTTGTGTAAAAAATAGTAAATAAATGTCCTTATTTTTTTTTACTCTAACAAAAGTTATAGGAGCGTTGTTTCAAATTCATTCTAAGGCCCAGCATATTAGCGTTAGCCGCGCTTATGCTAACGATTCACTACACAAACGGTGATGTTTATTTCAGTCTGACATTCAAATTAAAATATGCAATAATGCTCTAAATATGAAATTAAAATGAAACTTACCTTACTTGAACTCTTTCATTTGATCCCGGAGTCGATCTTTGAGGTGTTTTAAGTTTGATGTGTTTCCTCCTTTCGAGAGAACCTAGACGACATCTTTTGCAAATAGTTTTTTGATGATCTATGATGTTCGCCTTGTTCAGCCGCAAATCCAAAATATTTGGAGCAAGCCTGGCTCTTCTTTGTCAACAAGTGGATTCAGAGCCGCGGCATCAGCAGCACCGCTGAATAGAGCGCAACTGTGCAGTGCGGGTGAGAGCGCACCTTTTGTATAGCGTATCAAGAACCGGGTTGACCGGATAGTCGGTACCACCGGTACTTAAGAAAACCTGGTACCGTAACGTTTTAATTTTTTTAGTACCGACTTGGTACCGAAGTACCGGGACTTTTGACAACACTAGTAGTGTAGTAAAAATAGTTATATTATGAAATGTTATTACAGTTTATACTTGTTTCAGGATTCTTTAATGAGTAAAAAGTTCAAAAGAACAGCATTATTTAAAATAGAAATCTTTTGTAACTTTATAAATGTCTTTACTGTCACTTTTGATCAGTTTAGTGCATACTTGCTGAGTAAACGTATAAATGTCTTTATGAAATAGTCTTACTGACCTTTCAAACTTTTGAACAGAGGTGTATTTGTTAATATTACTGCTGATATTTGCCTCGGGTGTCTCCTAAATCAACCTTGTACGGCAATACCAAGTCAGTAATCACTGTTTTCCCATAGAGGTCTTTATCTCAGGGCTCATCTGCATCCGGCCTCGGTGTAGCGCTGCGGACACGTATAACCTTGGCACTCATGCCTGTTTATCTGATCTATTGCTCCCTGGTCTCTAAAGCTCATCACCAACAGTCTCACTTCAGTAGCTCTCATAGTCTGTGTTATCATCCATAAAATGCTTTCAATCATCCTTTCTGCTGAGCTCCTGCAAATCCAAAATCTGCCAGAGTGAAAACAACACAAGTCTCTTCCAGTCTCCTGACACCTGCGCAATGATACTTGACCACACATGAGTTTAATTTGTATGATTTGACCTACAAAACCCAGGAGCATATCTCACCTGTTGTTAACTGTCCAATATGTATATCAGTACAGCATATTGTTCATTTGGCATGAAATCAGAGAACAGCAGAATATTCGATAATGAAGGACTCCTCTGAGGTAATAAGGGCATTTTATGCTTCTCTGGAGTGTGTATTCTGGGACTAAGTGCTTTTCTGAACAAGAATATCAGGTCTGATTTACGTTTTCGAAGTTTTTATCCAGTAGAAAAAGCAGTTTTCTAGGAGACATTAAAAAATATGGCCAACCACAAACTTTCAAATGACTATTTTATTATTATTACTATTTTTTTATGCTTGCCATTTATTTATTTGTTGCTGGCCCTCTAATTTAAATATTTAGTTTGTAACCATATTTATACACAGTTGTACCATTATAATGTAACATTACTTTCACAATAATTATTATATTATATTTCATTGCAACAGATTTTTTTTGAGGAATACTCCACTTATGTGGTGCCATAAGAGAGAACAAAATCTCTGGACTCTTTAAAATTGAGGTTACATTATTATTATTTCATTATTATATTTTACATTATTTTCCAGTTTTATTTTCCAAATTCCATTTTTTTCAGTTTTAATTTTTGATTCAATTTTTTTCCCTTTTAATTTTTCTAGACTGTGTTATAACGATCAAAGGAAAAATATTAAACAGTTAATTAATTTAAATCAAGAAGCTTTCACCCTTTAATAGCAATTTATTAAAAGTTTAACAAAAATAACATTTAAAATCCCCCCTAAAATTTAGTTTTATTTTTTCTCAAATTCTGTTTTTTTTTTTTTTTTTTTTTTTTTTTTTTTTTTCTTTTTTTTTTCATTTTAATTTTTCTGGATTCCATTTTTTTCCTTTTTAATTTTTCTAGACTCTGATTTAATGATTAAATGAAAAAAAAGCATGTGTTATTGATTTAAATCATGAAACTTCTACAATTGAACAGCAATTTATTAAAAGTAAAAAAAAAAAATTATAATAATTTTAAGTCTATATGAAATGTTTTTTTCCCTCAAATTCAGTTATATTTTTTTTCCCAAATTCTGTTTTTTTCCGTTTAATTTTTTCTGGATTCCATTTTTTTTTTTCTTAATTTTTCTGGACTCTGTTTTAATAATTAAATTTAAAAAAACAACTAGTCATGTCAAATTAATTTAAATCATGAAACTTCCACAGTTTAACAGCAATTTATTAAAAGTTTAACAAAATTAAATTTTTTACACCATATGAAATGTTTTTTTTTTCTCCCTCAAATTCAGTTTTATTTTTTCCCAAATTCATTTTTTTCCATTTAAATTGTTCTGGATTCCTTTTTTTTACCTTTTTAATTTTTCTAGACTCTGTTTTAATAATTAAATGAAAAAAAATATATATTAATCAAAAAGCATGTGTAATTGATTTAAATCCTGAAACTTCCACAATTTAACAGCAGTTTATTAAAAGCTTAACAAAAATTAAGGCCATATTTATTAATTTTTTTTCTTCTAAAACTTCAGTTTTATTGTTATTATTTACCAAATTCTGTTCTGTTTCATTCCTCCTGACCGCCAGAGGCGGTGCTTAGCACTAGTGGATAATAGCTATGCCAGCTAGATAGGTCGAGAAGAAATACCAACAAAGTCATGTCATGACGTAGACCGAGATGCGAGGATATAAACCACAGCAGCTCGGCACTCGGCCTCTTTAGCTTTCTCGCTTATGATAGGTTGTTGATTAGCGCTGTTCCATGCAGCTTACCTGAGTTGCGAGGACTCGCCCTCTTAAGCTGTGACAGCGCGTTCTGCACTATCATCGGATATTTCGGATCCTTTTTCTTCATTGCGTGAGTATACATTTACATTTGATTGTGGTGTCGGCGATAACCTGTGCTTCACGGTACTATCCAGTGGCTGGTTTCGACCGCACTTATGTAGCGTTTTCCCGCTGACCTATATATATTTGAATTGTTGCGTATTTTTCGTCGTACAAGCTTTCGTTTGGCCCGCGGTTCTATCCGAAGGCAGCTCTGATATTCACGTGTGATTCCTCTCACTTAATCTTTCGGTTCTATCCGAAGATTTTATCAACGCCTGATCTCCTGTGCATGTATTTTATCAGTTTTGAGTTCCTACGGTGCTACCGAGGACCTGTTTTTGACTGAGTCATGGCTCACAGCTCTCATATCGCCATCTCTCCACCCAGCTGCAAACTGTGCCCAAACACACTACTTCCCGATGACGGACACGATCGTTGCGCATCGTGCTTGGGGATTCAGCATCTGAAAGAAGCATTGACTGAACCGTGTTTGAATTGTGCTATGCTGCCGCTATCAGAAAGACAGCTTCGTCTTGCAGAGCTAGATCCTAACTCGTCTGCTAGCCTTGCACAGTCCCATTCAGCGCCACGGCGCACTCAAAAACGTTGCGCATCAGCGGCTGCTGGTGCTCTGCCGACTAAACAGAAATCTTCACCGCAGACAGAAACTTCACTATCGAAGACTGTTGCCACTCTCTCCTCAGAGATGGCAGAGTTGAAACGTCTTCTTCAGTCATTACAACCCCCAGTATCAGCTACACCTATTGAGGACGCTTCAATGAATGAGTTTGATTTCCAACCTCCAGATACTGTCGATTTAGACGTTCTATCCATGAGTGCATCTAATTCATATTTCCTTGATGAAGCATTGGTGGAACCTGCCATACAGTCTGCCCCCCCACAGGATGTTCTCTCCAGCCTGTCTGCTGCTGGTGGTTCAAGCTGTGGGTCTGTACATTCATCTAATGCAGACCAATGTTCTCCTGATGACATTCTTTCGATTCTGCAGATGGCAGTGGCTCGTTTGGGTCTTGATAACGGTGTTCAGCCTGCTCAAACTAATGCGTTCTTCAAGCAAAATGCTGATAATACTTTGCTATGCCTCCATGCAAGGGCTTTGTGACTGAATTCTGCAATGCATTAACAGGCTCCAATGTGCCTAAGAGGAGGTCAAAGACAGCCCGCACTCTTGCATCAATGGCTGAGGCTACTCTATTCAGGTGCCTGACTCTATTGGTCAGGCACCTGAAATTGAACAGCTGGTGGCAGCTTTGGTGGTATCACCAGATGAAGCACTTCGAGGCAATGTCCGCTGCTCAACGCCCAATGTAATCGTACTGACACGTTATTGAAAAGAGCATACGAGTCTGTAGCTTACATAACTCGGGCAGAGAATACTATTTGCCAGCTGCTGCTTGCCTGTAACACCACATTAGAGTCTGTGAATGTTGACCCCTCTGTATCTCAGTTCTTACAGACTGCCCTATTGACTATAGGTCATGTGACGCGTGAACTTGGGACGCTTTCGGCAACCCTTCTAACGGCCCGACGCCAGGTATGGCTCGCTCAGGCAAGGTTGTCTGAAGATTGTAAGAAGACTCTGAGGGAACTTCCAATTGTGCCGGGACATCTTTTTGGCTCCAATGTTTCTGAACTATTAGAAAAGAGAATGAAGTTGTCAGAGGCCACCCGACAGTTAACCCAGGCCCCACAGGCTCCTTCTTTTAGGATGCCATTGACGCCAGCTCACCCACGCTACTCAAGCTTAGAACAGCGGACGCGTCATCATGGTGGTCCTCAACTTCAGACGTCACAGTGACACAGAGTGACCGAAGAGGCTCAGTCACGTCGCCCTTTTCTCCGTCACCATCAAGGGGGGCCACGTCATCGTCCCCCCACAGGTTCAAAGGGCAGAAACCAGAAACCCTGAAGTTTCGGGGCTGGCAGTCGGTCTTTTCACTGCACAACACCTACATTACTGGGAAACATCAACATCCGACCCCTGGGTTCTGACGACTCTGAACAGGGGATACACATTGCTTTTCCGACACCGGCCTCCAAAGTTTTCAGGAATTCTTCCGACAGTCGTCAAAGATGCAACCAGTTCAATGGCCGTTTCCATGGAAATTCGTTCGCTGTTGTTGAAGGAAGCCATAGAAAAAGTTCCCCCTCTCAGACAGAGGGACGGTTTTTACTCAACGTACTTTCTTGTTCCAAAAAAGGATGGCCGGTTCTGACCAATTCTGGATCTTCGAAGCCTCAATGTGTTCCTAAAGGGTCTTCATTTTCGGATGTTACACACAGTCGATGTTCTTCGGTCTGTCTCTTGCTCCTCGTGTTTTTACGAGGTGTGAACCCATCTTTTTCGACACTATCTGACTATCTGAAAAAAAAAAAATTTCTTCTTAGCCCGTACTCATCTAACAACGCCTGACATATGGTATTTTTGAGCACTTCCTATGTCGATCTGCCTCCTTAGGATGAATCATTTGTTGTATTCCCAATTGTAAGTCGCTTTGGATAAAAGCGTCTGCTAAATGAATAAATGTAAATGTAAATGTGTGTGAGTGCAGCTCTATCTCCTCTTTGGTCCAAGGGCGTGAGGATTCTGTCTTACTTGGACGATTGGCTATTCTGCGCCCCAACGAGATTGCATGCTCTACGCAACACCAGGATTGTTCTGGAGCATAGGCAGAAGCTAGGCCTTACTGTGAACAAGACAAAGAGTCATTTGGTTCCAGAGCAGACCATAACCTTTATAGGAATGACACTAAATTCTGTCACAATGTCTGCCACACTGTCTCACACTCGGACCGTCAGTATTCTTCAGTTGTTGACTCGTTTCCGTCTGAGGGCAAAGATACCTTATGGTGTTCTTTTACAACTGATGGGGATGTTAGTGGCCGCCACATCCGTGATTCCCTTAGGGTTACTTCACCTCAGGCCTGTTCAGAGGTGGAGCAACAGCTTAGGGCTAGACTCAACAAGGCATCGCCGTTGCATGATTGTTGTTTCTTCCGTTTGTGTCAGAGCACTGAAACCCTGGAGACGGGTGACATTTCTGAGGGCTGGAGTGTCACTAGGAGTGGTACCTTCTCGTCGGGAAGTGATCAAAAACGATGCTTCACTAACAGGATGGGGGGCAACATGGAAACAGAGGGGGATTGGTGGCCACTGGTCAACAAAGGAGGCCTTCGAACAACATTCTGGAACTGAAGGCAGTGTATCTAGCGCTACAACACTTTTTGCCAAATCTGTTAGGCCGCCGTGTACTTGTCTGTTCTGACAACACGTCCACAGTCTTTCATTTGAATCACCAGGGTGGAAACAGGTCTCTTGCGTCCTTACAACTAACTCGCAAGATTCTCAAATGGTCTCAAGGCCGACTGGCTTCATTAAAAGCAGTTTATCTTCCAGGCTCGGACAATCAAGTGGCGGATGCTCTGTCCAGGGATCTGCTGCTTCCAGGTGAATGGAGGCTTCACCCCGATGTGCTGCAGCTGATTTGGCAACGGTTTGGCAAGGCAGAGGTCGATCTGTTTGCCTCGGAGCTAACCACGCATTTCCGTTGGTGGTTTGCAAGGACGGAAGCATCCAGCCCGTTGGGACAGGATGCGTTAGTTCACGAATGGCCGAACTGCCTATTGTACGCATTCCCTCCTTTTCCACTTTTATGGGAGACCCTACACAGAGTACTCTTGTCCAATCACAGGGTGCTTTTAGTGGCACCTCGTTGGCCAGCAAGGCCATGGTTTCCTCTTCTTCTGAGTCTGCTACAGGGCGAGCTGTGGCAGCTTCCCATCAGGCACGACCTCCTTTCTCAGCTGAACGGCCGTGTTTGGTACCCAGATCCTGCTCGTCTTCAGCTTTGGGTTTGGCCAGTGGGTCCACTTCTCACTTAACTGATTGTGAGCCAGCAGTTTTGAACACTATTTGTAACGCTAGGGCTCCTTCAACACAACAGCTTTATGCGGCTCGTTGGAGGATTTTTTTCATCTTGGTGTGGGGATCAAGGACTTGACCCAGTTCATTGTACTGTTCCAAAAGTATTGAGTTTTTTTACAGCATCTGTTGGATGACAACAAGGCGGCTTCTACTATAAAAGTTTATGTTGTTGCCATCTCTACTTATGCCCCGGTCGATGGTGCATCCTTGGGGTCTCACAACCTTGTATGTAGTTTTCTGAAGGCAGCAAGGCATTTAAAGCCTGTTCGTTCAACTTCCTTTCCTGTTTGGGACTTGCCGCTTGTTCTAGAGTTTCTTTGTACACCACAGTTTGAACCATTGGAGGTTGTGGATATTAAGTTTCTGTCCTTGAAAGTGTCTTTTCTGTTAGCCATTGCTTCTGCTAAACGTGTTGGTGAGCTTCATGCCCTGTCAGTGAGTCAGTCGTGCTTACGTTGGTTACCAGAAGGTTCTGGGGTCATTCTTCGGCCTAATCCAGCCTTCCTTCCTAAGGTCTTGTCACCTCAATTTGTAAACCAGTCTATTCATCTGGCTGCATTTCAATTTGCTCATTCTCCCTCCGATGCAGGTGGGCGGAGTTCTCATCTGCTGTGTCCTGTACGGGCTTTGAGGGCCTATGTGAAGTCTTCTTCTTTCAGACGAACAGATCAGTTATTCGTCTGTTATGGTGAGGTATGCAGAGGCGGCCCTTTGTCTAAGCAAAGACTAGCACGCTGGATTGTCGAGGCGATAAAGTTAGTATATAGCCATTCTAACCAATCTTTACAAGTGGGTGTTACTTGTCATTCTACTAGGGCTGTCTCTTCATCTTGGGCCACTTTACGGGGAATTTCTTTGGCGGAGGTCTGTGCAGCTGGATAGGGGGTTGGATGCCGGTAGCCAACGTTACTTTTTTTTCCCCGGTACTTTACCCTACTTTGTGAAATAACGAAAACATTATTATAGACTTATTCAGTGGAAAAATAAGTCCAAAACTCTCTATTTTAACATTTTGAACAATAGGGCTCTACCAACTTTTGCTTTTTTTTTTTTTTTTTTAATTCTTGTGTGTATTATTTTTTCTCATAATCAAATTAAAAGTATAAACATTTATTTATTTTTAATCAAATGAAAAATAAACCCTTTTAATTTTTGGCAAACAAACAGAGGTTTACTGTTAAAATCAATAAATAATAATTTAACATTTAAATAATAATTGTAGTATTTTTTTCTACAATTAAGTGGTTAATCTTGTTATATTTATTTTTATCATATATATTGTTTCATGTCAATTATTTAAATAGGAATATATAAACAACTACATTATACTGTACAAAAGTAATACAAGACTAATGTTCTGTTACATGTTACTTTTATTTTGACAGGTTGCCTTGAAGTTTCTGTGTGTGTACAGCATGTTATGATGCTAGTTTTCTCAAATGAAATGGTAAAAGTGACACTCACAGCAGCTTTGGATATTGAGTTTATCTGTTCATGCGAGATGCAAATGCCCAAAATTAGCGGGAGCGTCACGTGTGCTTCAGTATATGCGTGTAGTAAAAGCGCGTCTCCACCATTCATACATACAGAGGCAAACGGAGCATGCAGGATTCATATTGAAACGGTCTTTTTGCATTTCAGTTTTCACAGACACTAGTCCATATCGCGATTTGAATGAAGTAACAGACCAACTTTTGATTTATTAATCCAAAAATCGACGAATTTACGTGGCATTTCGCGCTATAGTAGATTCGGTTTTTATGAATGGAGTCCGCGATCCCGTCTGTGTTTTCGCAGATGAGACATTGTAAACACGCGATCATGTAAAGACAGAAATGACATGCCTTCGTGTAAATAAGATAAATAACACAAGGCAATTTAGTTTGTTTAATAAAAGAACAATGTATAGCCCTGTTCTATAGGAAAGATAACCTTAATGACTTCTATTGTGATCTGACGCTATATCAAAAATAAAATGAACTTGACATTCAAGGGGGGCGGGGGGTGCCGTTGGGGGGGCGGGGCGCCCCCCTAAGATAATGGTAGGGGAAACACTGCTCTGGCTGCGTTTGTTCCTCAAAGTCTTCTAAAATGGCAAGATCACTGTTGAAGCTCAACATTAGGAGTGAAACTGCCACAGAGATTGAGCTCCATATCTGGAAATGATACCAGCTGTCCTGGGAGCCACTTCACACTACGACTGCAGCCATTATATATTTCAAGATCGTTTAACAATAATCATCCGTTCATGCATTTTTAAAGCGCTGCACTGTTGTGTGCGTGTTGTGATAAGTCATTATCGCAAATGCCTTCGAAGAAAGAGTGGAAACGGCATTGATAAAGGCTTCAGTGGTTTTGTTCTCTTTATTTAGTGGCTGTGTTTGAAGTGACAAAAGGATCCACAGGAAAACAGCAGGTGTTGAGTCGCAAGCCCACTCGCGAGCTTGGCAGAATGATCTGCTCTTTATGATTATTTCATGGGCTTTCATGCTCCCCGGCACTGATTCAACACTCAGTTATTGAGCTTTTGGCTTCTGTTGTTGTGAATGTCACTTCAGGTTTGCAAGAATCATGCACTGAATCGTTCTCCCAGCAGCGATTTAACTTAAGTAGAAATGTAAATCAGGGTTTTGCAGATGAATTCCTAATTCCTAAAGGTTAATAATTAAAAAAAAAACTGTTAATAATTTTGGATGCTGTCCTCCTCTCCTACTCTTTCTTCAATGCCTAACAAATCTATTTCTTTCTCTCCCTGACCTTGTCTTTCTGCTTGAGCAGCACTAGTTGAAGCCTGAAAATATTGTAAACAATAACATAACTAATTACACTGGTCGGACTAAGCTCTGTTTCAGACTGATACCTCCGGTTCAGGATGGTCCTCATCCTTAACACGTGCCTTTTTCAGTCGCGGAAAATACTTTTCAATACTCATCTGGATTGGAGCAGCAAACATTCAGTGTAAGAGTAAAGAAACGACATAATTTCATAATACGTTTATTTGATTCACAGCTGCTACATATAGTGTTTTGACCTCGACAACCCAACTAGGCTAGCCTACATTTTACCGCAAACTTGCGACTAGTTAACTTTCTACAGAAGGCGCAATCGCGTTTGCTAAGGGTCGGGACTTACAGTAACATCAACACACTGAAACTATTGTATTCAGAATATAAAATATTTCATAGCACTTTTTAATCTGTGATTGTGTGTTAAAAGTTTTCACAAGATACCAACCTTTCGCCAGCCGTCTTCTCTCCACAGATGATCCAGACAGATGTGGTGTGCACGGAGGGGAGGGGGTGTGTGCGTTTGAGGGAGAGAAGCGTGAGTGACAGAGAGATGAAGACAGAGCAGGGAAAGGAAATGCAGTTGAACGAATTCGCTGCATGTTTTAAATAGCATACAAAAGAATAACGAAACGCAGGACAGGAGCAGCAGTTTATATCCCAGAGTTTCAATTAAACAAAGAACTCCAGATCATTTATCAGTTTATTCTGTGGAACTTTTTGCTATTTTATTAGCATTAATACAGATAGAAGATTTTAAGCCAAGTAAGTTTGTTGTCTGT
Organism: Garra rufa; assembly: GCF_049309525.1. Taxonomy (NCBI): domain Eukaryota; kingdom Metazoa; phylum Chordata; class Actinopteri; order Cypriniformes; family Cyprinidae; genus Garra; species Garra rufa. The sequence goes on along the minus strand of NC_133368.1, from coordinate 40,263,733 downwards.
TCAGATTCTATGGCAGCATTGGTCAGTATTTTAAACCTCCAATCTTCATGTAGACTTGACTTAGTGTATGAAATTTTTCAGAGCTTATATAGACTGAGTCATAGGGATACATCTGTGTGTTTTATTTGGGTTCCAGCACATGTAGAAGTGGATGGCAATGAAGTTGTGGACTCCCTGCCCAAAAAAGCCCTTAGTTTGAATTCAAGTCAGCTAGATGTGCCATTAAGTAGAAATGAAATTAAAACTATAATTAAAGCTAAAGTAAACAATTTATGGCAAAAACAATGGCATACAAACTCAAAGGGGAGGTTCCTTCATAAGATTCAGCAACAAGTTCCTTCAAAAAGACAGGGTAACTGGAGCATGAGGGGGGAAACAATAATCACAAGGCTGAGAATAGGGCACACTAACCTTAATTATAATCTCAACATTATAGGGAAACATAATAATGGTCAATGTTCATCATGCAATCAAGCAGAAACTGTGATGCATGTTTTAATAGACTGCCCAGCGTATAATGCTGAGAGGGAAGTCCTGCTAGATCGTGTCAAAGCGTTAGGATACACTGGACTAGCAGTAGAAGATTTGCTTTCCTTTTCTGCAGTTAAACCATCAGTATGGAAGCATGCTATGACATTTCTAAAGTCAACTAGATTATATGAGAGAATTTAAAAGTTTAAGGTCTTATTTATTTATTTTCTTTTATTTTTTATTATTATTATTTAACATAAAACGTCTAAGTCCCCACTGATACTACACACCCACAACAGTTGGTG
>NC_133368.1:40180661-40262457 GCF_049309525.1 Garra rufa | reverse complement strand
CTGAATTTTTAGGATCAATACTCCTGTCACATGATCCTTCAGAAATCATTCTAATTTTCAGATTTTGCTGTTCAAAAAACATTTATTATTACGTTGAAAACAGCTGAGCAGAGAAAACATCCTTCCTTGATGAATGGAAAGTTCAGAAGTACAGAATTTATCTGACATAGAAATCTTTGGTAACATTATAAATGTCTTTATCATAATTTATCAATTTATAGCGTCCTTGCTAAATGCAAGTATTAATTTCTATAATATTCCTAGCTTTTGAATGGTATATTGTGTAATTTTGCAGACACTTTTTATTTCAGATAAATGCTGATTTTTGGATCTTTTTATTCAAAGAATCCTGAAAAAAAAGAATAATAGTAAAAAATGTTTCTTGAACACCAAATCAGCATATTAGAATGATTATGTATGACGACTGGAGTATTAATGCAGAAAATTAAGCTTTGATAAATTGCATTTAAATTTTTGCAAATAATTGCAAATTTCATTTAGAAAGCTGTTATTTAAAATAGAAAGAAAATCACAATATTATAGCTTTTGCTGTATTTTGGATTAAACAAATGCCTGCTTGGTGAGCAGAAGAGATTTCTTTAAAAAACATTAAAAATCTTACTGTTCAAAAACTTTTGACTTGTATATTTTAATTTCAATCAATGCTCGATAATCTAATTTAATTCATATCTGTTGTGTAGATTGTCAGCCAATTGTAACAGTTTGTAGTACATAGAGATATTAAAAAAAGTAAAGCAATTCACTCACCATTAAAATTATCTCTAACTTAATTAAAATTTAAAATCAAAATATAAAATATCCAGTAAAATTAACCTATTGTAATGTTTGTCTGACCAACATATGAAGTTACCAAACACAGTTTGTTGTGTTTTAGTGTGCTGTTTGATAAAAATATTTTTAATAAAATAAAATTGTTTTTAACAACAATTAAATTTTCATGTTTACAAGATTAAAGGAACCGCATGTAAGAAATTTATGTCAGTTAATCATAAAATGGCCCTGACATGTCACTAGACATTAAGAAATCATGTTCATTTCAAATACTTATATCACTGACAACACAGGTCCGGCCAGGATATTGTCATTTAAAAGTGAAAGCTGCAGCCCACAACTGATGTTGATGTTGTCATGTTGTGTTTTGGCCTGAGGCGTAACCACTGATCTATATAATGACTGGATTGCTCATTGCGTTCTAAACTGCCGTTAGGCAGTGAAGCCACCGGAAGTGTTCGATCCGCCATCTTACTATTCCCTACCGGCAGAGTGCGCCACTGATTTTGCATGTAAACCACAGACCTAAAATCACCCGATTTGAAGCGTTTCATTCACACAGCATTAGTTTTTAGGATATGTGTATGTAAATAAATTATACTTAAGATGTTATCTGGAATGTTTATGGTCTTTTCGTGCTGGATAAGCAATATATAGAAATCGTTTAGGTGGGTGTGTCAGCCGCGCACTTGCAGACACAGGTGAGTTAACTGATCCAATACGAAAATATATTTCTTTATGTACCTAATTATGCAGGAAATTATAAACAAAACCATGTATATGGTATTAGTAGCCTATCTGAAATTGTTTTGATTGTACAATAAGTAATACAAAACAAGCCTCTGTTATATTGCTCGTTGTAGGCCTACTATAAATTCAAATCTTTGAAATAAAGCTTCATGTCTTTAAGTCCGTACCATATGTATCCAGCGGTATAGTTATGGTATTTACTATATTTTTAATGGGCAGCATCTATTTCAGACTCTTCAAATCAGCAAATTCTGTAATGATTTACTAACATTACCGTTTCCATGTGAGTAAAATGCTGCGTATATATGTTGAATTAATTATTAATTTAACGAACAAATCATTACCTGCTTCAAAATTAATACTGTTAATAACGAATATATAATAATATAACGTATAATAAACGAATTAATAACAAAAGTATTGTTGAAACATGCAGTTAGCACGAATAAAAACAACAAAATGACATAAACAGTGAATAACTGTACTAAGATGAATTAAGGTCTTCATTCAAATTTTTGAGCAGGTTGTCTTTTGTAAACATATGTTGAACACCCGATATTCATGTTTATCTGATGTACATGACTGTAATGTAGGCTATATGAATGTACATTTTTAATTAGCAGAGGGAATTCCCGACAATAAACAAATAACCGTTTACATGCTTAGGACGTTTGCGTTGTGAAAATGTAGTGAGTCTTCAGATATAAAAACGCTGACTTGTTATGTGATGTTTTCTCAATAAAATCGTATAATTTCCTATTCATTCAATAGAATGTATGCGAATACTAGGGAATACTAATATGGCGGCGCGGTGGCTTCACTTTTATGACGTCATGAGCAATCCAGTTCTCTATTATAGATCAGTGGGCGTAACCCTCCAGCTATCTACTAATCACAACGTGTCGGATAAAACATGTGTAACGTTACGAAACCTAAAAGACCTGGTTATGAATCCGAAATACGTTGTGACAAAATCACGTGCTAAATGCGTTCATAAAAAGCTTTATATCGCACCACTATCAGGGTATGAAAACAATCTATGTTCCGATTGAAATGTGGTATTACAGTACATCTTTATGAAATATTTGGCTAATTTAAAATTCCTTTAAAATTGAATTTCTCTCTCGTTTTCGGCCCTCAGAAATTCTCGACGAAGGGAGCAGTGATTCCGGCGACGACGCTGATGGCAGTGGAGATGATGATGATGACGATGATGAGGAAAATGAAGAAGAGGCAGGTGGAGAAGGTATTTATTTATATAACATTTATCACATGTCACATGCTCCACCAAATACTTAGAGAAAAACAGGCACAATTGTATTAATATTCTGTGTTAGGATGTGGCTTGGTGGTGCTATCCTCTGTTTCTATGAGCCTTGTTCTTATTCCGAGTTCTTATGCGGGTGCCAGTGTTTGGGGACAATGCTTTGCATTAGCTCACCTAGATAATCCTGCTCATATGGTCTCTTGGGTCTTGAGCTGAGGAGAAACTGCATAAAACACTATGGCTGTCAGGAGACTGCCTGTTCCAGACTGTAGCACATTGTGTTGCAGGCATTAAAGGGATCATAACTTTTCTTTTCCCATCTCTGAGGTCCACTAACAATGTTTCTTGCACTTAAAACAGCTGTAATGTAGTCTAAGGTAGAAACAACTTTATAGAAGTATGCAAATGCAGATGCTTGAGCAATCAAATGCAAGAATGCCATCCTGTTGAACATTTGCGTCACTGTGCCAGTAAGAAACCTACTTTTCTGATGTCTTATTTAGCTGCTATATACAGCTCAGTCAGTTTTTAACTTTTCTGTTTTCACTTTTTTAAAGTATTTTTGTTTTTGTTTATTTATTAGTTTTAGTTATTTTATTAATAAAACTGGTAACACTTTACAATAAGGTTCTTTAGTTAACATTAGTTAACCACATTAGTTAACATGAACTAATAATGAACTGCTCGTATACAGCATCTATTAATATTTGTTAATGTTAATTTCAACATTTACTAATACATTATTAAAATCTTGTTAACATTAGTTAATGCAGTGTGAACTAATATGAACAAACAATGAACAACTGTATTTTCGTTAACTAACGTTAATGAAGATTAGTAAATACAGTAACAAATGTATTGCTCATGGTTAGTTCATGTTAGTTAGTACATTAATGTTTAACTAATGAACCTTATTGTAAAGTGTTACCATAAAACTAAACGAAAATGAGAATTTTTCTGAGAAGTTTTTTTTATTAGTTAATTATTTTATATTTTATTTTTTCCATCTTTTTTTTAAATAACATTTTTGTAATGGTTTTGGATTTAGTTAACATAATAACACTAAAATATTTTTTTATATACACTACCAGTCAAACGTTTTTGATGATTTTTAATGTTTTTAAAGTCTTTTCTGTTCACCAAGCCTGCATTTATTTGATCTAAAGTACAGCAAAACAGTACAGTTTTTAAATAGGTTTACTATTTAAAATAACTATTTTCTATTTGAATCTATTTTAAAATGTATTTTTTTAGCATCCTTCAGAAATTTTTCTAATATTCTGATTTGCTGCTCAAAAACATTTATTATTGTTATTATGTTGAAAACCGCTGAGTTTAGGTTTCTTTGAATAGAAGGTTCAGAAGAACAGCTTTTATCTGAAATATAAATATCTTGTAGTATTATACATGTATTTATCACTTTTGAGCACTTTAAAGCATCCTTGCTAAATAGAAGTATTAATTCTATCATTTCTTCCCCCCCCCCCCCTAAAAAAAAATTGTACTGACACCTTTTTATTTTAGATAAATGCTGATCTTTGGATCTTTCTATTCATCAAAGAATCCTGAAAAAAATGTACTTAACAAAAATGTTTCTTGAACAGAAAATTAGCATATTACAATGATTTCTAATGGATCATGTGACACTGAAGCCTGCAGTAATGATGCTAAAAAATGTAACTTTGATCACAGGAATGAATTACATTTTAAAATGCATTCAAATAAAAAGATGTTTTTTTCAAATAGTAAAAATATTTCAAAAATAATAATGCATTTGCTTTATTTTAGATCAAATAAATGCAGGCTTGGTGAGCAGAAGAGCCTTTAAAAACATTAAAAATCTTACTGTTCAAAAACTTTTGACTGGTAGTGTGTATTATGTTTTTTTTATATTTTATTTTATCAATCAACTTTTGTCAAGTAACAGTTTTTTTATGGTTTTGGTTTTAGTAAATGCAGCAATAACACTGAAATATTTTTATATATACATTTGTAATTTATTTTAATTATTTATTATGTATAGTGTTTTTTTTTTTTTAAGAAACTTTTCATAGTATGTAGGGGTGGCACGGTACACGCATACCACGTGTCTACATTTGAAATAACAAACTTGAGTACGCAAAAGAGGCTTCATGTGAACGGCCCCTTAGCCAGGTCAGATGTGTGGGAACATTTTGGATTTCATGTTACCTATGATGAAGACGGGAATAAAAGAATAGATCGAACTGAGACTGTGTGCAAGCATTGTGGAAAATGCATATAATATGCTAACGGCAACACTTCTAATTTGTCAGTTCATCTGAGAAGACATCACACCAGTGTGTTGGTAGACATGCAAGTTAATTCTTCAGTTCAATCTTTATGTGCTAAAAAGGCACATAAATTCCTGTGGAGATACACATTGTCCTGTTTTTGCCAAATAAATGAAAAGCATGTCATCAATGTCTTCTCTATTGCTGTATCAAATCTCCCCTAGCTTTCCTCAGAGATGGTCTCAATAATGTGCTTAAAGTCAAGTCCAATTCAGTTTGTGCATGATTACATGATAAAACTTTTTTTTTAATAATGTATCCTAAATTGTGGATAATAAAGCTACATTTCATATGCCAAAACAAACTTCTGGAGTGTTAAAAAGATTAAAATAAAAAAAATAAAAACAAGAACCGTACAGAACCGCAAACCGTGACCTAAGACCGTGATACGAACCGAACCGTGGGTTTTGTGAACCGTGCCACCCCTAATGGTATGACTCCTTTACACCAAATACATCATCTGCCACTATATACTGATTTTAGATGTTCTGGAATTTGTCATTTCTGTCGGATGTCTCACCGATTATAATGTGAAGGTTCAAGAGCTCCCTGATATAGAGCGCAGACGGTGTAAGCTGTGTCTCTCTGTTCTTTTAGTTCTGTTCCTGTGATCAGATGAGCTTAGCTGTGTTAATTGCTTCATCAAAGAAGGCTGTGAGCCTGTGTATTAAAATAACTCTGTGAAGAACAAGTGCTATTGACCTCTGGAGGGAGACATATCATATGACACAAACTTCAGCCCTTCTCTGTCCTGTTTAACTGTACTGTCTTGTTCTTCTCTTTATTTAGAACAAGAGAAAGTCACCATATTCGACCAGACAGAGGTGAACTTGGTTGCGTTTCGTCGAACGATTTACCTCGCCATCCAGTCAAGGTGAGTGCGTGCGTCATGTGACCCAATGTGTGTCGTCCTCCGTGCTTCCGTCAGCAGAACGAGAGCAGCTCTAAATGGCACCAGAAATAGTCTGAGCAAAGACTTGTTTTGGCCGGGATTGAAAAACAACCTATATTTGAGATCCCATGTGTAAAGACGAGGCTGTTTTTGAACCCAAGCTCCTGATCCCCTGAGGGCCACAGCACGCAGATTGAATTAATAATGTTTCAGATTAGTTGTTTTTAATTGAATTTCACTGGCACTAAGCAACAGAAGTGCCGTCACTGATCAGAAGTCGCTGTGGTGAAAACTTCAAAATCAGTTATCCTTTGATACCAAGAGGGTTTGAAAAATGTTTGAACAGCAATTCAGGGACTGATTGATGAGAGTAGGAGGAAGCAGCACAAGTCTGTTTCCCTTGAAATCCTCAGTATAAATGTTCTCCTCATGGGCATTTTCAGCTTTTTGATTATGTGACCCTGGACCACAAAACCAGTCATAAGGGTCATTTTTTTTTAAATTGAGATTTATTCATCATCTGAAAGCTGATGATAAATAAGCTTTTAGTTGATGTATGGTTTGTTAGGATAGGAGAATATTTAGCCGAGATGCAGCTATTTAAAAATCTGCAATCTGAGGGTGCAAAAGAATCGAAATGTGAGAAAATCACCTTTAAAGTTGTCCAAATGAAGTTTTTAGCAATGCATAATATTAATCAGAAAATTAGATTTTCAAGATATCTTCATGGAACATGATCTTTACTTAATATCCTAATGATTTTTGGCATAAAAGAAAAATCTATCATTTTGACCCATACAATGTATTTTTGGCTATTGCTACAATACGGTAATTACGACTGGTTCAGGGTCACATATGTAATACATATTTTGATATTAATATTTGGGTTATTGAAGCGTAACCTGTTCATGAGTTTTTTTTAATCTCAAACATTTAATTTTATCAACATCAATTGTAGATTAGTTGAGACTGTTTTTGAATGTGTTAAGGACATTCAACTGATGTAGTAGGTTCTGTAATTGTTTTTTCTTTCTTTCTTTCTTTTTTTTTACTTATTCAGTGCAAATATTTAATGTATTGTCTCAATTATTAATAATACTACAACAGTGTTGTTTTAGTATCATTGAAGTATGATAATAGTTTTTATTGTTATCTTGAATACTTTTTATATGATTAAGTTTGTCATTTTGTTGTATTTTGTTATTTTTTATATATATTTTTAATGTTTATATATTTCCGTTTTAGTTTGTTAAACTAAATGAAGATAAGAAATGTTATTTTATTTTCATTAATGTTTATTTAAATTTATTTTAAGTTAACGATTAACTTATCCAAGTCTTATTTAGCTATATATATCTCAGTCAGTTTTTGTTTTTATGATTTGTATTAGTTGTTTCTTAAATGTCTAGAATTTATTATTTATTTTTAGTTATTTTATTACTTAAACTAAACAAAAATGTGAAATTTTGGCAACTAGATTGATGATTGCTATTATTAGTTTTTTTTTAATTAGTTTATTTTATATTTTATTGTTTCTATCTACTTTTATTTAAAATAACATTTTTGTAATGGTTTTGGTTTTAGTTAACATAACAATAACTAATTTAGATAACATAACCAATAACTAAATATTTTTTAATATACACTACCAGTCAAAAGTTTTTGAACACTAAGGTTTTTAATGTTTCTAAAGAATGTTTTAGAAAATGGACCAAGCCTGCATTTATTTGATCCAAATTACAGCAAATACAGTACAATTTTGAAATATTTTTACTATTTAAAATAACTTTTCTATTTGAATATATTTTAAAATGTAATTTATTCCTGTGATATCAAAGCTGAATTTTTAGCATCATTACTCCACTCACATGAATGATCAGAAACCATTCTAATATGCTGATTTGCTACTGAAAAAAACACTGCCAAGTTAGGATCAGTAAGATTTTATAGGTTTTTTTTAAAATAAGAATTTTCTGCTTATCATTATTAAAAATACAGAAAAAAACTGTAATAGTGTGAAATATTATTCCAATTAAAAAAAAACGTTAGCTATTTTAATATACTTGAAAATAAAATTTATTTGTGTGATGAAATGCTGATTTTTTTTTTTTAGCATCATTTATTTTTTGGGGGAATCTGTGATACTTTTTTTCAGAATTCTTTGATGAATATTGAATAAAACCTAAAAAGACAGCATTGACTTAAAATGAAAATCTTTTCTAACAATATACACTATCGTTCAAATTTTGGGTTCAGTAATTTTGAAAGAAATTAATAATTTTATTCAGCAAGGGTGTGTTAAATTGATAAAAACTAATAGTAAATACTTGCATTGTTAGAAAATATTTCTATTTTGAATAAATGCAGTTCTTTTTCATTTTATTCATCAAAGAATCCTGAAATATATAATTTCCAAAAAATATTAAGCAGCACAACTGTTTCAAACCTTGAAAATAAATCAGCATATTAGAATGATTTCTGAATGATTGTTTTACACTTTTGAAAAAAAGAAAATTAATTCTTTACCATTTAAAACATTTTAATACTAATTTACATAGTTTCAGCTGATTTGTATAGATGAACTGAGCTTAAAAACTTTACCTATGAGTGCAATTATTGCTACTGAAGTTTAAATCAGAGGTGCTTTAACAACAATTAACTTCACACTCTTAAAATTCTGAATTTTGAGACCGTGGGGAATGTTTGCAAAATTGCCTAATGAGCCTTAAGGAAACTAAATGGTTAAATGAAAAGTGCTAAAAGTAATCACAATGTGACTTTTCTATCAACTGCAAAATCACTGTGAATCTAGCATGAATATTCATGCATCCCTAGCAGGCACTAGATCACACTCTGTTCTCTCTTTCTGTGTGTGTGGACTCACAGGCATCCTCACAGCTTCCCTTTTCCATTTCTATTGACCTGGAGCTTTAAAAAGGCCTCTATTGCAGAGAATGTTTGAAAGCACTAAACCTCTCAGCGCCTCTGGGCTGCCGAGCACTCGCACGTTAAAGATGCAGCAGAGGCTGATTCTGTGCCTAGAACTTAGCTGTCAGAAGCAGGCTTTGCATGTGTACTAGCTTCATTTAACCTGCTTTTCTTTAAGTGCATATACTCCGTATGTGATCACGGCTGTATGGTAACGCATCTAACATGACACACAGCTTCCACTGAGGCTTCATTCATACATTCAACTGCTGTGTAACAAGCTTTTAAACATTTCACCAGCTGGGAGTCAACTAGCTTCCTTAATGTCTTTAAACTTGCCTGCTGGCAGCTATATTCACCTCTTAAAACAAACCTGCTCTCTCACAGTGCTCTGAGGGGTCACACAATGCTGCTGTCTCTCTGTTAACTGGCCTGAGTGCAGAAAGAGGGCAGAGCTAAAAGAGAGAGGCACTACAAAGGTTCTCACTCTGCCTTCCTACAAACTGCCTTTGAGGATGGGATGAAACTGATTTGGCCCACAAATCCCCCGCCCGAAGGCGAGGCTCATGTATGGACAGGAAAAAGTATGACCCAGTAGGAAATTAGATTAGCCCTAGCTATTTTTCTTTTGAAATCAAGTGCATTGGTTTTGTGGCGCAACCCTGTGATTCCCATTGTGTGGGTTTCTTTCTTTTTATATAGAAAAGAAGGGAAGGGATGGGAAGAGAGTGGAAAACTAGCTATTTTGACATTGTCATACACTGCTGTTTGAAAATCTGGGGTTAGGAAGGTTTTTAGTTTTTTTGAAAGGAACCAGTGCTTTTATTCAGCAAGGATTTTGAATTTTTACATTTGAAGATCAGGGTAAAATTAACGTAATTTGTCCTTTGGGAAACATTTAACTATCTTCTGTAGCCTCTGAAGGAGAGTACTAAATGAAAAAAAATATGATATTTAGGCAAAATAAGAAAAATGTGAACATATCCATTCTGTTCAGAAGTTTTAATGCATGTTTTTTCCTTCTGGAGCATCAATGAGTGTTTGAACCTTCTGTAATAGTTGCATAAGAGTCTTTCAGTTGTCCTCAACTGTGAAAAGATGGATCTCAAAATCATACAGTCATTGTTGGAAAGGGTTCAAATACACAAATGCTAAAAACCAAAGAATTTGTGGGACCTAAAGGATTTTTCTGAAGGATAGTGGGCAGTTTAACTGTTTTTTTTTTTTCTGATCGACTAGTAGTCGTTCATTTTAAGCATTAGTCCACTTGGTCGCGCATTCTTTAAAAAAATCATAATAATGAGCCTTTAATGAGCCCAATAAGCACTCAAGCACACACAGAAGAGCACATCATGTTTGCTTTAATTATTTTACAAAAGCACAAGGTTTTGTTGTTATTCTGAGTGCACACAAATAAATGTCTTTACAGATTTAAAAGATGTATTACAGGGCTCCAGACAAAAACATTGAGTAAGGAGCTATTGGCTCCTAAAAGAGAATAACTTTTATTTATTTTTAAACATTTTAACATTTCAGTCATACTGTCGCGTTTACGTCTTATCTTTTCTTCATCAACATTTTAATCAAGTAAAACATGTAGATGTCCTGGGAACTAAGTTTCCCTTAAAGTGGGAACTAAATGTCTTTTCCAACTTAAACTATATACAGTCACAAAGAATTGTTTATTACACAAAATGTGACCCTGGACCACAAAACCAGTCTTAAGTCGCTGGGGTATATTTGTAGCAATAGCAAAAATACATTGTATGGGTCAAAATTATTGATTTTTCTTTTATGCCAAAAATCATTAGGAAATTAAGTAAAGATCATGTTCCATGAAGATTTTTTTGTAAAATTCCTACTGTAAACCTATCAAAATGTAATTTTTATTTAGTAATATGCATTGCTAAGAACTTAATTTGGACAACTTTAAAGGTGATTTTCTCAGTATTTTGATTTTTTGCACCCTTAGATTTCAGATTTTCAAATAGATGTATCTCGGCCAAATATTGTCCTATCCTAACAAACCATACATCAATAGAAAGCTTATTTATTGAGCTTTCATATGATGTATACATCTCAGTTTTGTAAAATTTAACCTTATGACTGGTTTTGTGGTCCAGGGTCACAAATCTGTGCCAATATCATGGACCATAAGCATCACTTGGCCAGTGTAGTTTGGGTTCATTCTTAATGCATCCTATAAATGTTGTCACATGTCTTTCACACATCCAGTGTTTTTTAATTAATAAAATGCAATAAGGAGGTGTTGAATTATATCTTTAGCTTCTTGCATTTTTTTAATCATGTAGTGAACAGGTTAGGTAAAAATAGTAATATGCAATACCACACAAATATAGCAAAATGCTCCTCTTTCAATATTTTTTTTTTCTAGCTGAATGATAAGCTTATGGACTCTGAATGAATTAGTAGTGCACGGTATATAGTGCTGTGTACTGCTGTGTTGATGTGGATAGGGACTGGGTTGACTGACAGTTATATGGAGTTGTCCTGGTGGCTCACTGTGCACCATGGGACCTGTAGTGTCAAGTCTAGCCATCATGTCCCTTTTTTGGCTGCTCCTGCCCTTTGAAGTGGTCATGGCACAGCATTCAAACATTAAAGAAGTAGAGCAGAGTGAACTTTATTTAGAACAGAAATACTCAGATTTTAGTCTGGTCAGACTTAACCACATTTCCACTCGGTGAACTAAAGCATTTAGCCGAGTTTGTTTCTTGTGCTATTTTGTTGTGTGTGCAGGAGAGATTAGTATCTGTGGGTGTCACATGACTGTGTTTGTCAGCAGATTGTGAAAGTAACTGATAAATGCAGAATTCTGGAAGAAATGTATGAAAGACATGTGAGACTAATGACCACTGCTTTAGTTTGATTTGCACTGGCAAAGTGTTAGAAAGACTTTTGTTTAATCAAATCCTGTTCAATTTAAAGGTCAGTATTGAGTTAAACATGATGGGTATAGCTAGGGCTGCACGATTTTTGCTAAAATGTGAATCACGATTTTCCTTTATGGGAATTGAGATCACGATTCTCTTAGACGATTCTCATTTTTTTAACCAAAATTTATTGCACTCAAGAACAAAAATAAAACACAGGACGTTTAGTTTAATAAAGTGCTGGTGTAACATAAAACAGTCTCATTAACGGTCTCATTAACAAAAAAATATAAAAATAAATTTGTAAAAATAACTAAATGGAACTTTAACAATAACTTAACTGTACTTAACAATAACAAAAAAAATCTTTGTGCCAATTGAGCCAATTCCTCGCCAGTGTGATCAGCAGGGAAGAACACCGTCTGTAGGCAGCGGCTTTTCATTTTGAAGTCCCTTGTTATGAAATGCACTGTCAAGCTTAAATAAGGCTCCATGGTTCGACTTGACCATAGGTCTGTTGTTGTGAATGAATATTCTGCAGTATTCTCGACTGTCGTACGACACCGGGTGTATAGATCTGGCAGTGTAACGGATGAAAAATAATTGCGAGAGGACAAACAGTAGCGCTTGTCTAAAGTCTTCATCATAGCCTTAAATCCCTAATTTTGAACAGTGTTGATTGGAGCCATGTCTTTAGCTAAATGATAAGCGATGGCGTTTGTTATCTCTTTGTGCCGCTGTGAACTTGACGGGTATGGCGATGCTCCGTACAACGTCTGAGTTATGGAAGTTTGTGTTGTCTGGCGACTGGTGCTTTGAGTTGTGGCTCCCTTGTCTTTCATGGCTAACTCGTACTGTATTTTGTGGTGACGTTTGAGGTGGTTGTACAGATTAGTGGTATTACCTTGCGGTGCTGCGACGATGCCAAAACACTGCTTACAAATGATCACTGTTTGCGCATCGTCTTCGGGTTTAAACCCGAAGAAGTTCCACACAGTGGAATGTGCTCCTTTTTTCTGTACTAATTTTGTCACATTCTCACTTTCGCCGTCGCCACCAGAATTTTACACACTTTGGCTCATTTTTCTCCCTCTTACCGCTAACTTACAAATCCACCGAGTAAACTGACGTTTAGGTCTGAGACCTTGTGACACGTCACGTGAGTGACAGCGTAACCTAGCCAATGAAATGAGGGTAAAGAGAGAGAACCGCTCGATATTTATTACTGATTGGTGAACACTTGAATGCAGCATGATCTGTTCTGTATACAGGGAAATACACGGAAAAGAATCGCCTTCATTTAGAAATGAGATCGCATTTATGTGTGAATCGAGATCGTGATTTTTTTTCGATTAATCGTGCAGCCCTAGGTATAGCACATAGATGAATTTTCTATTTATTTTATTTTGTTAATTTTGTTATTATTATATTTTATTATTTTTTAGAGACCTGTTTTTGGGTCATCTTGACTGATCCATACATCAGGCTTTATCCTTTATATTTAAATTTTTTGATTTTATTTTTATTTAATTTATATTTTTATTTACATTTCTACGTAATTATATTATAATTATTTATTTATTAGAAACCAGTTTCTTGAGTTATCTTGAATATTTCATTTTAATTTTTGGAGACCTGTTTCTTGATCCATACATTAGACTTTTTCCTTTATATGATTTTATTTTATTTTATTTATTATTTTTATTTAATTTTATTTTGAGTCCCGTGAGTCATCTTGACTGATCCATACGTTTACACTTTTTCCTTTGATTTTATTTGATTTTATACCTTTTTTTTTTGTTATCTTGACTGTTTCATTATAAAGAAATGGCCATGAGTCATTTGCTTGCATTTTATTTACTAATATTAATTTTTATTTTTATTAATTTTTTTTTTTTTTGGAGACCAGTTTCTTAAATCATCTAAACTGTTCCATACATTAGACTTTTTCCTTTATATGATTCAGTTTTTATTTTATTGTATTTATTTTTAAATTAAATTAAATTTTTACTTTTTTTTTTTTTGTAGTAAGAAACCAGTTTCTTGAGTTATCCTGACCAATTCATTATAAAGAAATGGTCATGAGTCATTTGCTTGTATTTTATTTAAAAATCTTTACCTGTTTATTTTATTTTTTTTTATTTTAGAGACATTTTTGAATTGTCTTGACTGAGCATCATAATTTTTCCTTTATATGATTTGGTTTTTATTTGATATATTTATTTTTAATTTATTTCTTAGTTTATATATATATATATATAGTTTTAGACTTTTTCTGAGTCATCTTGACTGATTCATACATCAAAGCTTGTTCATCAAACTTATTTTAAATTTTATATATTTAATTAATAATTTTGAAAACCTGTTTCTTGAGTCAGGTTCAGGTTGACTGATTCATAAATCAAATGTTTTATTTATTTTTTAATTTAGTAGTATTTGCCAGACACCTGTTTCTAGTTATCTTGACTCATAATTGTCATTTTTGTGTAAAATGCTTCACTCTTCTGAACACAATAGAAAGAGGTTTTCTATTTATTATTTTTGTTCACATTTAGACTGCAAATTCACAGCTCAGCTATAATATAATGTCTTTATCCATGCTGCTACAGATCCAACAGCTTTACAGTAAACACTAGCCCAAAATGGGTCCCTATAGGCTTTAAAGAGAATCTTGGTCCTTAAATGAAGCCCTGAAGAGCCAACACAATCCCAGGACAAGCAAAAGGGTTAGCCTGCTTAAGACAGACAGCCTCAATTCTCCTTAGAGCAGACATATTTTGTAATACCTTTGGGGTATTAGGACTGCATTATTATTCTGATCATGGTGTTCCCCTTGTTAACCTTCAACAGATGATGCCCTCTGGTACTGTGATAAGTTAGCTTAATTTGAATGCAGTCTGGTTCATATTTAATACATATTGCATTTGATTTATTATGTGCTGAAGTTATATGTAATCCATTAAAATCGTATGCATATCATGGGATCGGTTGAACTCAATGTGTTATATTTCATTAGCACATGAGATGCAGAAGGTGATGTTTTCATGTTTTATTTTCACAGCTTGGACTTCGAAGAATGTGCCCACAAGTTGATAAAAATGGATTTCCCCGAGAGCCAGACGGTACGTAAATAAACTCTGCTGTTCTCTCTAAAATCCTGCAGATCTATGTTGCTTTTCGTGTCTCTGCACACAGCTGTTTATCAGAAGCTTTTAACTTCATCTAAATATTTGTTTTCAGTCTCAGAGGTAATTTGTGCCTTTGTGGTCACTTGGGAAGCATTTGTCATCTTAATATCCTTGTTTTGCAGTTTCACAGTAGGGAAAAATGGCTGTTTTGGCTAATGGCAACTGGGTGTTCCCTCCTGTTTAACTGATCAAATGTCTTTCTCCAGAAATGGCCCGTTTGTGATTGTCACCCTGCTGTTTCATAAAACACGAATTCAGTGCCAGAAGCTCATCAGTTTGATGGAAATTTCTGTATTTGTCAGCACCTGAGCTCTGCTTTGCAGATCTGCCATTACAGCACTGGACTAGGCGATATGTCGAATACTCACAATGTCTCTTTAGCAATTTTTTCTGACGATATAAACGTTTTTATGTTGCAGTTATTTAAATGCCCTTTTTATTCAGCAGATAACAATGTTTATAGACTATTAAATGAATTTAACGACACTAATATAAAAGGATATCTTAATAATAACATATAATAATTAAAAATGCCATGTGAGTGGATTAAGCAAATTATTAGTTAAATGAGGCTCTGTTTTTCCATTTCACTTCTGTTGTTTTTCTATGTAAATGCAGTAGATTGACGTGTTTGATCTCTTGTGGCATTCTAAAAACGCAGCTTTTAATTTAACAACTTTTAAAGCACATCAACAGTATTACATAAACAGTAAATTTATCAACAAGGAAAATACAACTAAAAGGTAGGCTAATAAAAAACATAGAAGCATACATGCAAAAATAAAATGTATTAAAAATTAGGGCTGTCACTGTCAGAGGAACAAAGGGCGTTTGGCCAAACTGAACAAGGATTTCCTGGGCAAGAATCTTGAAAACATTCATGTATGTTCTTATCATTTCCAGTCATATAGGTGAATATTAGTCTAATATCTTAATTAATACTGCTGATTATCTCCGTTATGGCCGTCCACATATCTGGGTAACTGACTAAATCATAAGCCGTAAGTTAAAACCCTTTATTAGATCATTTTCTAAGGCTGCATGATATATTAAACCCATTTAAAAAACGTATTAAAGCATAATACTATTATGATTTCACAAACACTACGATTAAATTAAATAAATATATGCAATGCAGGTTTACTATATGCACTTGCATATGCATGTAGTTTACCCATGTGTGTGTCAGAGTGACTCTGTCACAGTAAATGCTGTTCCACACAAACAGTTATTATTTACATGTGTGGAGCATCTCATTCTCCATCTCTGCTTATTGCTGTGAGTTTAGGTTTATTATAACATTCATCTGGGAACACAATGTGCGCCATTTCATCAGATTTGTAAGGTAAATAATTTAAAAACCTATGCAAACACAGGATAATACATCAGTATCTTTCTCAATATACTAACTTTTCATTGCAATTTTAAAATAAAAGTTAAAATCCTCACTCTGACTTTATACTTCAGCACTTTACACTTGATGTCCACATGTTTAGAAAAATACAGTGGCTGTAGCATTTCTGTCATAAAGAAATGGCCCAGTATTAAAGATTAAGTGGACATTTGAATTAAATGTTGTTTAGTCAGTATTATCCAAGGATTAGATCACGCTGTAAAGTGTAAAAACAATTGTCAGGCTGTCGGCAGCCACTGATATAATGCGTAATGTGCGTTAGTTCTATTGTTTATAATACATTATGCATTCAGTTTTGTTCAATAAAACCATATGATTATTTGCTTTAGATACTTTATTTGGACCAGTTATTATTGCCTCAGTGCTATTGTATATGTATTTTAATTAATTTATAGCCTATTGTTTGTCTATTTTTATTACCTCAAAAAAAAATAAAAATCCAAATACCAGATTAATTGTCAGAATAATCGACTGATTACTCGAATATCAAAATAGTCATTATTGACAGCCCTATTTAAAATAGTAAATATTGTTTGTTAAAAAAAAAATTGTAATCAATTTTATTTGTATTACCTCGGGGAAAAAAATCCAAATACTCGATTAATCATCAGAATAATTGACCAATTGCTCTGTCACCAAAATAATTGTTACTGACTGCTTTTTAAAAAATATTAAATATTGTTTGTATTAATGTTTTTATTTGTAATGATCCATTTTATTTTTACTACCTCAGAAAAATCCAAAAACTTCATTAATCGCCAAAATAATCGACTGATTACTTGATGACCAAAATAATTGTTATTGACAGCCCTATTTAAAATATTTAAAAAAAAATTGTTTTGTTTTTTGTTGTAATGATCCATTTTATTTGTATTACCTCGGGGGGAAAAATCCAAATACTCGATTAATCGTCAGAATAATTGACCAATTACTCCGTTACCAAAATAATTGTTGTTGACAGCTTTTTAAAAAATATTAAATATTGTTTGTATTAATGTTTTTATTTGTAATGATCAATTTTATTTTATTTTTTACCTCAGAAAAATCCAAAAACTAATCAAAATAATTGACTGAATAATTGATTACCAAAATAATCGTTATTGACAGCCCTATTTAAAATATTAAATATTGTTTGTTGTTAATATTTGTATTTGTAACGATCAAGTTTCCTTGTCTTTTTACTTTTTGACCAGTCTTGTGAATCTTATCCGCTGTAGTCCTCCTCTGTTGGAAAAAACAAAAATCAGCCATTTAAACCTTTTGAGAACAAAAATACATAAATATCAAGCTATATATCAAATGTCATCGAAAAAAGCTGATAAGTATAAAGATAGATGTGTTTTTTTTTTTTTTGGCTATATCCCTCAGCCCTGCTCTGCACACATTGGTTTTCTTGGCTTTCAGCCTTTTAATCGGTCCGTTTGACCTTTTAAGAGAGATGTGGATGATAACCAGGTTCAATCCCCTGGGTCCACTCTGCTTTCTTATTCCAAATATGGACTGTCTTGTTTAGCTTGTGCCGTACAGATAAATCTGTATGTTGTCCCTGGAGCATATATGTAATGTCAACAAAAATGCACAGTAGGGATTATCATGTTTTGTCCTCCTTTTGAAATGACTTCCGCTAAGACGAACTGTATCAAATAAGATGGGATTGTAAAAATGTCCCGAAATGGAATAGAGCCCCTTCACCCTCACTACCACATCTACTGCTTTTGGCCTTTTGAGAAAAGAGCCAGTGAGGTGCACAAGATGGAAACATTGTGTTTGCAAGCCTGAGGGAGATTGTGTAACAGGGGTAGCATCCTACAAATGCCTTCTTTATCGCGTCGCTCCAGCCCTCTGCACAGACTGAGGAGCGAGAGCAGGTCAGGAGGGGGAGAGGCATCTACTCACTCCCCAGCATACAAACATATGTCAGCTGTGCTGTGGGTGACATCACTACAACCCACTGTCACCTCCAAATAAATCTGCTATGTCTTAGCAAAAAGGATTTATTTCTGTTGGTGCCAGTAGCTTAGCTTTTTCACTTCCCTTGCCACTATTTTAACTCCACATTAAAAATGCCACAATTACTTTTATCACTACCTGAATTTTGCTATATTTATTCAGTTTAAATAATTAAAAGTATATAAATGTTGGCTGGCTTTTAGTCTTCTAGGCACTTTTAGGCTGCACTTCCAACATTATTTGCACAGGATCAGCATCACAGGAATAAATTACATTTTAAAATATATTCACAGAAAACAGTTATTTTACATTGAAATATATCACAATATTACTGTTTTATCTAGATTTTTAATCAGATAAATGCTGCCTTGATGAGCATAAGAAACTTCTTTGAAGCTAAAAAAATCTTACAGATCCCAAACTTTTGGTTGGCAGTGTATATATATATTTAGAATATTGTCACAATGTCTTTTGATGAGAGTACTGTTTTCATACATTGTTTAGAAGCATTAAGCATAAAAGTGATTTAAATCATGAAATAAATGCATGTGTAAATGATTACCTCATTGCAAAGAAGGGCTCATGTTTGCCAGTTTGTTAGCAGTGGGATGTACTTGGATCTGTCCCTGAAGCCAGAACTGGCAGAACATGGCTCACGTCCAGACCTACCACAGCCCTCTGCGTCATCACATACACACACCTGAGCCTGCCTCAAACCCCCATGTGTCTCTGCAACATGAGGAAACACGTCAACTCCTCTGGTTTCCTTAACATCACTGTTTGATAAATAAGTTATTATTGGAACTAGACATCTGAAACTGGGAATCTGAAAGATTGGCTGGGGTTTCGTTTGTCCAATTTAATGTCCTAATGATGTACACATATAACATGAAACATGAGACATTTCTGCCTAATTTGATGTGTCAGCCTGATTATTTTTTCAGTAGTGTCATTGCTGTACTATGGCGCATCTGTCTTTAAAGGTCGTTCCTTTTAATGGGAGGCAACAAACGCAGTCCCTTGTTTAGAGCTCATTTTAACATCACGGCATGCGCTGTTTCTTTCACACATATGGGTTCACGTCCTTGGAACCCACTGCGTTTTGTCCCTCCTGAGTTGTCGCTCTAGAATAAACCGTCCTTGAGTGTTTAGTGATGTCTCTTTCTGCCCAGTGATCTGGCTTTGCTCCTAAATTGCAGAGTTCCCACAGTTATGGAGAACCTGAAAATATAAGGGAATTTTCAAATGGTTTTCCAAGACTGCAAGAGTCATGGGGATAATCAAAGCTTGAAATACATGGATATATACAGTCAAGGCCAAACTTATTCATACTCCTGGCAAATTCTGAGTTACTGAATTACTGAGGTTTTTTTATTTTTTTTATTAGAAATGACAGACCTCAGATTCTCAATTCTCAGATCCTCAGATCCCTCCTCAGACTCTCAATTGGATTTAAGTCAGGACTCTGAGTGGGCCACTGCAAAACATTAATGTTTTTGCCTGCTAACCATTTCTTCACCACTTTTGCTGTGTGTTTTGAGTCTTGTCGTGCTGAATTTTCCACTGGTGCCCAAGGCCAAGTTTCTCTGCAGACTGCCTGATGTTGTTGTTAAGAATTTTGATGTATTGCTCCTTTTTCATGGTGCCGTTTACTGTGATTGCGTTCCCTGGTCCACCGACTGAAAAACACCCGCAAAACATTAGGTTCTTAGGGTTGAAGGCTTCTCCTTTTTTATGCCAAATGAAGGCTACATCATTGTGGCCAAACAATTCAATTTTTGTTTCTTCTGACTATAAAACAGAAGACCAGAAGTCTTTGTCTAGATGAGCATTTGCAAAGGCCAAGCGGGCTTTTGTGTGCCTTATCTGGAGAAGCGTCCTCCTTGGTCTGCGTCCGTGGAACCCAACGGTGTGCAGTGTCCGTTGGACTGTCTGCCTTAAGATGTTGCCACCAGCAGAGCCCAGATTCATCAGGATGGCCTTGGTGGTGATCCTTGGTTTCTTTTTTTACCTCTCTTACTATCCTCCTGGCCAGCACAGGTGTCACTTTTGGCTTCCGACCACATCCTCTGAGATTTTTCACAGTGTGGAACGTCTTGTATTTTTTAATAATGCACTGTATAGCCACTGGAACTTCAAAACATTTAGATATGGTCTTATAGCCCTTTCCTGACTTGTGAGCAGCCACAATGCGCAGCCGCAGGTCCTCAGTGAGCTCCTTTGTCTTAGCCATGACTGTTCACAAATCAACAGCTCAAGTTTCTGTTTTTCACCTGTTGAGTTGATTAAAACAGCTGTTCCCAATTAATCTGGGTAATTAGGATGCTTTAGTACAGCTTGGACTATTTGGAATGGTATAGATCTTTGGATTTTCCTATAGACTGACAGATTGCAAAGGGTATGAATAATTTTGGACATGCCACTTTTTGTTCAAATGTAAATAAAAGCTGAGAAATATATTGTTGCACAATGATGCCTCTTGTACATCGTCTTATTATCTTTTGGGAGAAGCCTGTGTCATTTCCGGTCAAAAAAAAAAAACTTGCAGGTTGAATAAAAGTAACTTTGTCAGAATTTGCCAGGGGTATGAATAATTTTGGGCTTGACTGTATATACAGTTTTCTTTTCTTTTTTTTTCTTTTGATTTAAAATATTGCACAGCTGTGAGCAACTGATCTGGTCACAAGTGAATGGTTTTTATTGATTTTACTTATTCTCTTACCTGTTTTCATTTATTCATGCAATCATTTTAATGGAAATGCATTGGTTAAAAAGTGTGGAAACCCTGTAAAATAACACTTAATTTGCAATTCATAGCTGTAATTCCAAGCTGAGCATTTTTGGGGAATGTTTTTGTCATTATTAAGAAAAGGAACTTCATTATTTTAAGAAAATCCCTCTGAATGAGGTCATTCGCTTTCACGTGTTCTAAAGATGACTATAAAAAGGTGGAATGTAGCTTTAAATTCCGTACAGCTGCTACTGATTGGCAGGTGTCTCTGTTAGGGTGGAGCTTGTTTATAGTCTGTATGAAGGCCACCACATGTTTGGTTTCTAGTTTCCACACAAGATGTTGATGAGCTGAAGATCTGTGCTGAACTCCCATCAGTTCCAAGGTTCTACATGTCCTTTACCCCTGTTGTGTTTAACTGTGTGGCCAATTTGTTGGTTGTATTAGTATATAGTACCCTCAACTTCATTGAACGTATTTACCATGTTTTCTGTTTGCAGAAAAGTTGTTAAAAAAAACATCTAACAATCAATATTGTTCAAAATTTGGCGGTTGTTAAGATCCCTATGAAATTGGTTTTATTTTTTCTCAAATTAATTTTTATTTCTAGACTATGTTTTAATGGTTAAATTAAAAAATATATTTGTTAAATTAATAAAACTTACACAATTTATCAGCAATTTATTAAAAGTGTAACAAAATTACACTTCTAAGGCCCTATGAAATTTTATATTTTTTCTCAAATATGGTTTTATTTTAATTTTTTTTTTTTTTTTTTTTTTTTTTTTACAAAATTCTGTTTCCTATTAATTTTCTAAACTCAATTTTAAAGCTTTCATTAAATTTGAATAATCTCTAATTAATTGATTTTAATAAAAAATATTATTTAATTATTTATTTTCAAAAATACTGTTGTGTGTTTCATTTTTTTCCATTAAAAATTTTTGGTAAATAGTTTTTCTGGTAAATATCCCTTAAAAATAAGTTCTATCATTACATTAAGTAATATATTTTTGTCACAGTTTCTTTAAGTCAAACCCAACTTTTATTTTGATGGGTTGCTGTGAAGACTTTCCATTTGTGTATGATATGACAGTAGTTTTTTCTCAAAAGAAACATTAAAATGGTCATGAAGTGTCTCTCAGAGCAGTTATATTTGTGTTCATATACTCATATTTTGAGGTGGCTGAGGCTGAAATCACTGTGAACATCACGTGTATTCCATTGTAATCCTTCAATTCCATCGTGCTTTATTGTAATATATTTTAAATTGTAATTTATTACTGTCCAACATGTTAATTACTAATGTTTTTTTTTTAAGTTAATTACTTAAAAAAAAAAAAAACTTTTAAACAGTAGTTCAACAGTAGGTCAGTCCTTCTAGTAGAAAAAAAATATGTGGGTTTTAAAAACTAGGAAGCCTCATTTTCATTCACATCACATTAAATATTCTGTCTGCACTGACTGAGGTCCATGAAGCAGAGATGATTCACTCTTATTCAGCCTTCAGTTAAAAGTGATCATTTCATGAAGGCCAAACCTTGGCGTCTGAAAACATAAATGGTTTAACTTGCTGTGTGGATGTTTACATTAAAATGTCGAGGGCAGAAAGTATTAAAAACATCACAGCCAATCTCATAATTTCCGTGTCGCCACATCAAAGTTTCCCTTTTAGAAGAGGATTGTAAAATGTTTCATAGTGCACAATTTCGACAGTTTGTGTGAAAATGAGCAAAGGCAATGACAATTGATGCTGAGCAGCCGCTGTCTGGCAGTGGAGTTGATGGCGCGATTATTAGTCTTGTGAGCAATAAACACATCACAAGTGCAGAATGAATCATGGGACTTCACAGATGGCCTGTTCATTATTCAGCCACATTTCTGCCTCCGCCAGCCTCAGCCACATGGAGCGCAAACGTATGGATCGAGTGCATCAGACTGAATCACAACTACATTCAGTTAGCGGATAGATAATTCAGCTGCATGAGATGCTAATCGAATGATGATTCATTTCACAAAGAGCTTCTGCTGCCATTGTGTTTGTTACTGAGTGAGAGTGCAGAGAGGGATATGGATGATCGTTCAGCATTGTGTTTAGTATTTATAACTAGCTTTCGCTAGTTTGCTGTTTTCATTTAGGATAATTGCCTTGGATTATCATTTAGTTTTTTGTTTGATCAAAACAATATTGAAAGGAAGAAACTGGATGTTGTAGTTGGATGACAGGGCATTGCTTGTAAGTGGTTGTTTACCAGTCTAATTTAAATCAATTCTGTGTCTGCAATTTTACTATTATACCTGTTTATTATATCTCCGTTGGAAATACTAAGACTAGTCACTTAAAAAAAAAAGGTAAAAGACCACCTTAACTTCAACAAGCTGTGAGGATACACGAGTATATATTGTAATGCCACCCTAATGTCTTATTGGTGCTCATACTAATGGTTAGGGATTTGAACACACACCTTAAGGAGTTACTCTATCGTTCAATATTTCTGTGATGCCACAGAAATGTCATTTTGGATTCCTAAAAGAACATTTACGCAGCCTCAGAAGATATTTTGAAGATGATTAAGAATGATGGTAGGCTTAAACCAAATGCTCTAACTATCGATTTTCCCCACAAGGAGTCTAACCCCCCCCCCCCCCCCAGATATCAAGTGAAATTCATGCTGAGAAACTCTTTCAATGGTTCCGGCATCATGACAAACGTTGGCATTTTAACATCATGCCAAGATGGCATCTATCATTTCTTGTCTCTGCCATTTGTAAGCTCTTTCAGTAGTTGTGGTCTACTAAAAGCCTCAAAGGCATCAGTGCTAAAGTGGAGAGAACAAAGACTCAGTATTTTATTTACCGTGTTGTGTATTCCCAAATGTGTTACGGTAAAAATAGCAACATGTAGCGCCAAAACTAGTGAAAATTCATGTATTTTGATATTACACCAAAAACTAACAATGGAGATTTACTATTAATAGTTATTAGGGGCCAAGCACTGAAAGTGCAATGGCATCTATTGTATTCGTTGACGTTCTTCTTATTTTTCTGCTCTGGAAGTTGTGAAATTTGACACATAAAGGACAGTCTCAACAACCGCTGTAAGTTTAGAGTCTCTAACTCAGACTTGAGCCGCCACTTGTTCAAAGTTTTAATCATGTTTATGCTAATAACTTTTGAACCATAGATGGTTTGTCTGATTTTTACCAAAATTGTCTGAGATCATCTTCAGACCATGCTGGCAATAAGTTATGGAAATAAAGTTGGTTAGTTAAACCGTTCTCGAATAAAGACACGCAAAAAAGGATTTGTCCCTGTATCTCCACAACGGCTTGGCATGTTGAGACTAAACTTGATGTGTGTTACAACAACCATAACCTGAGGCTACCTGCTAACTTTTGGCGCAGCACCACCTAGTGGTCAGGAGATATGAAAAATTGCTATTTTTGCTTGTAACTTCTGAACCGTTTGGCCAAAAATAAAATTAAAACTGGTAAAAAAAAAAACAAAAACAAAAAAAAACACTCTTTTCCACATAGTTCATAATTCATAATATTGCTTCCTCCAGTGTAAAAGTCCACCTCCTGTTGTCTCACACATCAAAATCTAGACAGATTATTTGTTTAGAGCCGTTTTGGCTTGTAAATGGTGCTTGATCTGTGCAGATTTCTTAAGAATCCCTCTTAACTTAATGTGAAAGTACTTAAATGGCATTTTCAAACTTTCAGAAGTTACTTGCAAAAGTGATAATCTTTAGACTACACTGATAAAAGAAAATATGGATTTTGCATCAATATGCTTTGTTTAACGCATTGATGAACTGCATCTGAGACTATCTCTGCGAAGCTTTGACATTGACACCAAACTTTGTATGTGCCATTGTCACCTAACACTGACCATACAACCTCAATTTGGTAACAGCACCACCTATTGGTCAAAAGTGATAAACATTAATTAACCATTAAAAATTACATTTTCAAAAATGCTAATAACTTTCCATTACATTAGCCTATTGTAATCAAAATCTCCAAATATTCCTTGAGTCATACCAAGAACATGGATACCAATTTTGCCATAGTTGGCCGAAGTTCCTGTCCACCATTTTTATTTATGTTGAAAACCTACTTTTTCAAACTCCTCCAAAATCGAGATCATCTTTAGACAGCCAAAAAGATATGGATTTCGTGTTAAAATCCAACAGGCTGTATATCTGCAAAACTTGATATTGACACCCAACTTTGTGTATGGCATTGCCACCTTACACAGAATGCGCCACTTCGATTTGATAACAGCGCCACCTATTGGTCAAAAGTGATTGCCCATTAAATCACATTACTACAGGATTTATTTGTGATTGATTAAACCATCTTGAAATGGCTTTAAAGTCCCCCTGAAATCAAAATTAAAGTTTTTTGGCTTTTAGTATGAATGTATTATCCTTAAGATTATCTATAAGCTAGTGTGCTTCAAAACAACGACAAAATTCGCGTTTACAAGATATGGGCATTCAAAACTTACAGTCTCGTCACTTCCGCCAATATGAATCAACAATTTTGATGATATCACCGTGCACTTCAGTTTCTCATCAAACGTTCTGTCCAATCAAATGCTCTCTAGAGTCCGCATTGTCCCGCCCCCTAAACAGAGACGCAATACACGGAGCAGATCATATGCGCTCATTATGTGCAATCGGCATGTATTAAACTACACAGCCTCAGCATGATTATGAGTTTCATATTGAATCTATGGGGTAATTTATTAGTCTGTGGCTGTATAAGCTACAAATGCGGCTTTACCGAGCTGAACGGCTCTGGCCCGAAGAGATATAAATGAAACGCTATTGGCTATTCAAAATAAGTGGGCGGGGGGCTGGGCGATATGTTTTTGTTTCAGTTAAAAGCACGTCACCACATAGAATAACGCTGCGTGTTTCAAGGCACTTCAGTGGACCTTTAATTACTCATTGTTGCAGTTGGTCTGATGCTCAATGCCATGCTTAGCTCCTCATTTTGCCTTTGTTGTACTTGGCCCCTTAATTGCAATATTTACTAGTAATACATTCTTTTTTTTGGTTCGCCTGTGCTTTTGACATCTTTATGAAGATTATGAAGAGTATTTTTCACACCCGATACAGGGGTAATGGAAAATACATTTCTCCTGCACAGTTCTCTTCACTGGAGCTTTCACTCCTTAGAGTTATTGATTAAATCCTCCAGCTTGGTCTTGATGGGCCAGTTCTTCAACCTGACTTTTTCTGCCTCTCCCTCAGGTAGATGTGTAGGCTCAGTCTGCACTCATCCACACAAAAAGAAAAAGGTTGTGGTGCTGAGCCCTGACTGAGTTCACTCAACGTCCCATGTGTGCAAGTGATTCAGTTGAGCCAGTTTGTTTCTGAAGTTTCAACTTCTAATTTTTTGATACTGGGTTTTAGCAACATGATAAGACATTTTTCTCTTTTTTTGCTCTCAATATAGAAGTTTTATTGTGTTGTGGATCTACTGCAGGTAAGTGGTTATTGATTGTCTGGGTGTGAGTCTGGGTTTCAGTCCTTGTGCTGTCGATTTGACAGCATTGCCAATTTCTTTTGAGAGGAAATGAAATAGCCTGCCGTGGTTTTAAAGTTTCTTTAAATGGTTAAAGCCCTTCATTTGTTTCTTTTTGTTCTTCATGTGCTGCAGCTTTAATAAAAGCTAATAGCATTTCATCATTTCTTTTCCATCAGTCTTTGCAGAGCAGATGGCCGGTCATCTGTGGCAACAGTCTTGCTGCGCACGATTACAGATTTCACATCACGGATGCTCCGCTGCGCTCCCTTTCCTCTCATATCTCTCTTCAAAAATTACTAGTCTGTCCTGAGGGGAACGCTTCTATCAGCTTCGTGTCAATCACAGTCCGTCCATCATTCTGTAGTTCCTCTAGATATAATACATCCAAGCAGTCAAAGCAGAGGGGAGAGGAATAAGATGTTGCACTTACAGTGAGGGCATGCGGGAGATCAACCAGGTCACAGGTGTGAAGAAGGAAGTGCTAAAATGGCTGTTTTGAGCGTGTAATCCCTCTAGTTTGCTTTGCTGGTAGGATCAGCGCAAAGGGTCACTATGGGATTTCTGGCCTTTTGGGCTGAAGAGATTTACCTTACATCTCCCTTGACAGAATCTCTAACTGTGCGTTCACACCGCCGCCGGCGAGAGCGTCAAAATTCGCTCTGGCCGCCCTGCAAGCAACGCTGTAGAAAGATTCATTGACGCTCTGACGATCGAACGCTTGGTCTTGTATTTAAAGCGGCCGCAAAGCAAACAAGCATTTCGATCTTGTGCAGACTGACAACAAGTAGGGTGTAAGTTAGTTAACCTCATTAAATATTTTAAACATGAAAATAAGACATTGAATTTAATTGTAGTTACATGTTTGCTAACGAAATAAACCAATTAAAAGCCATTTGTATGGTGTGGGTTTTGTGTTCATGGTTAAGTGCAAACTTAAAAACAGGGACACGTCGTAGATTATGGGGAAACCCGCCACAGCAATAATTAACTTCGCCTCCATTTCTACTAATGTGGCCGGAACCAAGTTTACACGACTGCGTTCTTTGGAAACCTCTCAGCGGTGAACTTCTACATTCCGATTGGTTGCCGCCGAGCCGCGTCATAGCTCATTACCATAAAGCTGACCTGACTTCAACTCTCCCCGACGCCCACACCGCCCAAAACGCGCCGCGCCGCTTCTCGCTGCCGGCTCACATTGAAAATTAATGACTTCCGGCCACTTTGACGCTCTCGCCGGCGGCGGTGTGAACGCACAGTAATGCTCCACCATAGTTTCTCTGCTTAAGACAACGGGATGATGCTAATGAGCGAATCTGAGAATGATTCACCAAAGTGCGGATTTGTGCTCCTGCTTGGTCTGCTGCACAGTAATGCTGCCGGTGTTATTAGAGCAGTTCAATTAACAGGGATTTCCCCGTTCATACATGAGAAGCAGGTATTAGCCAAGTTGGGGAACCGTAGTTGGATTTCTTCTGGAACTGGAAGCTGAAATGATGGCTGTATTACCAATTTCTGAGATATGTTGGAAAGGCAACATAAAAATCACCCTTGTTTTGTGGGAGCCTGTGATTTCGCCGAGGCAGGAAAAAGTGGACAGAATGCAAAATCCAGTCATAAAAATGGAATTTACTGTATAATGTAAATTGTCACAGAATTTGCCAAATTTTGGACAGATACATCAAAAGTAGGTCAGTACACAAATCAAAATGCGATATGGACTAGTGTCTGTGAATATTAATCTGCAAAAATACCATTTAGATATGAATGTTGCATGTTCTGCGTGTCTCTGTGTGAATGAATTCTGCAAAAGCATAGGATTACTAAAGTGCACATGACGCAGTGTTTTCTGTCTCTGCTGCCTCAATATATGAGTAGATAAACACATTAACATAATGTCTAGAACTGGTCTGAGTATTTTACCATTTCTATTGATTAAAAG
Source organism: Garra rufa (assembly GCF_049309525.1). NCBI lineage: Eukaryota > Metazoa > Chordata > Actinopteri > Cypriniformes > Cyprinidae > Garra > Garra rufa. The sequence continues at coordinate 40,233,857 of NC_133368.1, read as the reverse complement.
TATCATCATATCATATACAGACAGAAAGTTAAAGGTCTTCACAGCAACCTGTCAAAATTTATTTTACGATTAAAACAGAGTTTAGGAAAAACAAAAACAGGATTCAGGAAAAAAAATAACTTTAATTTGAGGAAAAAAAATACAACTGATTTCATAGGGCCTTAGTTTAGTAATTTATGCACTACTGTTTGAAATTTAGAGTAAGGATTTTTTTTCTTTTTTTTTTTTGGGATGAAATCGATACTTATTTTCAGCTTGGATGCATTAAATTAATCAAATGTAGTTAAGACTTGCATTACTAAACACAGTAAAAACTTTTGTATCACTGTTAAATATTACACTGCATAACTGTTTTTAAAATAAGAAGTGTTTTTTGTAACAGAAAACTACAGTAATGGCTGTGGAAAAATTTAGCCTTGCATCATAGAAAAATATTACTGTTGGTAATAATGAAAAATCTTACCAACTTTAGGCTTTTAAAAGATATATGCAGGATATCCATAACAAAAATACATGGTGAGAGCTGTCATCGTCTAAAAATGACACAAAATGCAACATGACAGTACTAATAAATAATCTTTTCTAAAATCATGTCATTATTCACCAGAAATCATCCCATCCTCTCCCCCCCCCCCCCCTCATTTCCTCTAATGATACCTTTGACTCTAAGAGAGAAAAGGTTTCTGATTAGTAATCAAGCACAGACTGTATATGATTTCACCTACCCTGAAATATACTGTATATAGGGTGTTAATATGAGAGACTGGTGCTGTAGGGCTAAAACACACTTCGTGTCAAACTGTCCTGTGATCAGAACACCTTACCGTCACACCTGGCACATGTGGCTCGCTGCCTGCAGGCACCTGTTAGAAGAGTCAGAACCGATCTCATCAGAGCTCAATACTCAGCCATACCTCAAGTACTCAATACGTCATCTGCCTGGACTCTACGGTTTTTGATATCCTTCTATTAAAAGTGTTTTGGACCTCCTTAAGTTGTAGCGTCATTTGGTGCCAGACTGCAGCCTGCCGGGGTTTCATTTGTAAGTTGATCACAAGCATGCCTTTCCTTCAAATAATCCTGAGCTCCTTGATGAATATATGTGGGCCTGAAATCAATAGGCTTATGGAGTGTTGTAAGGTATAAGGAAGGAAGTGTGGCAGCTTCTGTATCCATGCAGCATGATGAGATGTTACACCTACAGGGAAGGGCAGCACAGGGCTCAGGAGCTCAGCTTGAGCCGCAGGTGTGAAGTGGGAAGAGTTAAATGGCTGTTTGGGGCATTCCTGTTTCCTGTGAGGGGAGGAATGAGCATCTGTAGGTAGGATCGCACCAAGGCCAAGCAGGAGGAAAGGTTCGATAAGGGATTTCAAACTTTTGACCTGAAGAGTATTGCCTATGCATGCCTCCAGCCACAACACTTTTTAACATTTCTAACATTGATGCTTATGGCAATATTCCTTAAAGGCATAGTTCACCCCAAAACTGAAAATCATTGTCAAGTTGTTCCAAGCCTGAAAGAATTATTTCTTCTGCTAAACACAAAAGATATTTTGTAGAATGTTTCTAGTACCCATTGACTTCCATGTAATTTTTTTGTTTCACAAAAAAATTTTGTTTTTTTGTTTTACTATATTTGTGGTCAGTAGGTCTCTAATGCTCACTAAGATACAGTAATGTTGTAAAATATGATTAGTATTTAAAATACCTGTTTCTATTTTAATATATTTTAAATGTAATTTATTTCTATGATGACAAAGCTGAATTTCTTTTTGCTCAAGTCTTTGTGTCAAATGATCCTCCAGAAATCATTCTAATTGGCTGATTCGGTGCTCCAGAAACATTTTATTATCATTGTTGGGTTCATAAAGTGCTTGATGTACTCGAATTTGACTTTTTGAAATTTAAGGCCTGGAAAACCATCGCTTTTAATTATTTTAAAAAGCAATTATAGTTATGGATGAAACTGACCTTTTTGAAACTCTGAATCAGTTAAACCATTGCGGCACAAAATGATTCACTGTTTTAAAACGATCCAATCGGATCTCTTATTGCGAATCATTTGAGTGGGTTTGTGAATTTTTTGCTTCAGATCAGAACTTTGGATTGTGAATCATTTGATTTAGATTGGGATTTCGGAGCCGGTTTGTGATTCTTTTGCTTCAGAACAGAACTTTGGGCCGCAGATTGCGAATCATTTTATTTAGTTTGGGTTTACAGAGCGGGTTCGCAAATCTTTTTCTTCAGATCGGAACTTTGGATTGCAAATAATTTGATTTAGATCCAGATTGCGGAGTTGGTTCATGAATCTTTTGCTTCAGATTGACTTCGGATCGCAAATCATTTGATTTAAATTATGATTTTGGAGCGGGTTCATGAATTGTTTGTTTTATTGTTTTTTGCTTCAGATCAGAGCTTTGCAGTGTGGAGTGCAGATAATTTGATTTAGTTTGGGATTGCGGTGCGGGTTTGTGATTCTTTTGCTTCAGATCGGAAGTCTGGAGCACGGAATCGCAAATCATTTGATTTAGTTTAGGTTTGTGAATCTTTTGCTTCAGATCGGAACATTTGATTTAGATCGGAATTTCAGAGTGGGTGTCATTTTATTAGTATATTTTTATTTATAATTTGTTTGGTAAGTGAGATCTCATGATTGAAGTCCTTGAAAAATCAAAAAAGTAGTCCTTAAAGTTCTTGAAAGTCCTGAAATTTGATTTTACAGTATCTGTACGAACCCTGTTTGCATATATATTTTTTAACTTTAAATCAAGTAAAAAAATATATATATATATTTGAAAATTCTTTCCTATACTTTTACATTTATCAATACCTATAAATTTGTATCATGTACTGGCAACACTTGAGTGCAAATTAGTACCAAAGCACCAAAATGAGACAAAAAGCATCATAAAAGTAGTCTGTATGACTCATGCACTGTTTTTCCAAGTCTTCTGAAGCCAATGGCTTTGTGTGATCTTTTCATTAAGTATTTTTTTTTCCTATTTCACAAAAAACCTCTTAATGATTAATCCATATCTCAAGTGCTTAGCGCTTCATGTGCCTGGACTGATATCCAGTGCACTTGAGAAAAGAGACTTGAGAGTTCACCAGAACTATTTTTAGATCATCGCGTCTAATGCATTCAGGTTGAATTTGTTAAATTGATCTTGAGCCTGTCTGTCGTGCTGTCTGTCTCAGAATCACAGGCTCCTTGGTGAAGATATGAGGTTATGAGATCAATAGGCATTAGTGGAGAAGTGCTGGGAATGGACGATCAGCCCCACACCTTTCCTTTTGTGTTTATTTTAAAGTGCAGTTCCCTGATGATCCGTCTGTATTTGTGATTTTTTTTTTCTCATGTGCTTTTCTTTCTCTCCACAGAAAGAGCTGTGCAACATGATCCTGGACTGCTGTGCCCAGCAAAGAACATACGAGAAGTTCTTTGGTCTCCTAGCTGGGGTGAGCCTGTCTTCTGTCTTTTGTTAATTATATGATCACAAGGTTTTAAAATACTTATTTACATTTGTATTTCAATGTTTTAGTTGATTTATTTTGATTTAAGTTTTTTTTAGGTTATTCGTTTTTAAATTGATTTTGCAATTTTATCATGTTATCTTTTTTTACTTTTGTTTAAATGTTCTTTTTTTAATTAATGCATTATAAAATTATGTGATTTAAGTTTAATATTTATTTATTAATAGATTCCAACATGATGTAGGGTGAAATTGTTTTCTCTCTAGATTTATGAATATTTAAAATGTCATCTGTAATATTGGTATGAGATTGCAACAGTTGTTTTTGTTTCTTCATCTGATATTTTTATCTTTATGTAGAGGTTTTGCCTGCTGAAGAAAGAGTACATGGAGAGTTTTGAAGCCATCTTCCAGGAACAGTATGAAACCATCCACCGGCTTGAGACCAACAAACTGCGCAACGTTGCTCGAATGTTTGCTCATCTCCTTTACACAGACTCCGTTCCATGGAGTGTGAGTTACTTCTTTTACTTCTTTCTTCACGTTCACCACATCAGCATTTAGACGTGGCTAATAAACTAATGCATCCCGCAAGATGTAATTACATTTAGACAAGAACACATCAATATGGCCAGACACATTATTGGTTTCTTGATGCAATAAAACAGTGGTTTTTTTTTTTTCTCAGGTCCTTGAATGCGTTAAAATGAGTGAAGACACAACGACATCCTCCAGTCGAATCTTTGTGAAGATTTTGTTCCAGGAACTTTGTGCTTATATGGGTTTGCCAAAACTGAACGAGAGACTGAAGGACATGTAAGTGCTTTTCTTTGTGTACTCTGCTGTTTCATTGAATTAAGGTAATCAATAAATAATAGTCATATAATGGACCATATCATTTATATTTATTCCTTAGGACTCTTCAATCTTTCTTTGAGGGTCTTTTCCCACGTGACAACCCGAGGAACACAAGATTTGCCATTAATTTCTTCACATCAATTGGCCTTGGAGGTCTTACGTACGTATCTGTGAAATCTACGTACCTCTTTTTGAGACTTCTCCAAATATTGTGAACTAATGCTCACAGAACTGTTTGTTTTTTTTCAGCGATGAGTTGAGAGAACATCTGAAGAATGCTCCTAAGATGATCATGACCCAGAATCAGGAGGTGGAGTCATCTGATTCTTCCTCCTCCTCTTCTTCTTCAGACTCCTCCTCATCTTCAGATTCCACATCTGACAGTGATAGCAGTGACAGCGACTCTGATTCATCCAGCAACTCGGACTCCTCCTCCAGCAGTGACAGCTCCTCAGGTATCAAAACCATCTGAATTATCAGTTTAGTTTAAAAAGAGTTTGATTTTCGGCACCTATGATTGGCTAACCTACTACTTTTTGATTAAAATAAGTGTGAAATTACGTGGAATCAGATCCATAATAGAATAAAATAGTTAAATGTTTCTTATTATTAATAGGTTAATATATCTAAAAATGAAAATTCTATCATTACTTCATCTTCTGAACACAAAATAAGATATTTTTGACACAACTGACACGTTCAAGGCCCAGAAACTTAGTAAAGACATCAATAAAATAGTCCATGTGACATCAGTGGTTCAATCGTAATGTTATGAAGCTGAAAAAAAATGTTTGGTCTCTGCCTTCATTCTCAAGCGTACAATAATGCATGCATAATTGTTACTTTTTTTTTTTTTTCTTTACCACTTTTCTGAGTTCTTCTGTACTTGAATTTGACTTTTTGAAATATTAGGCCTGGAAAACCCTTAAAAATAGCAATATTCTTGAAGAGGTACTTGAAAAGTGCTTGAATAGTTGAAACACAATGTATCTATCGATTCATGCATAATTCACGCATTACCCAGAAAACTTTTTTTTTTCCCCCTATTCAGTTAATGTTATAAAACTATCAATCTAAACCAGTAGTAGTAGGTAGTAGTAGTAGTAGTACTGACGGTGTCGTGTAAACATGGCTGAAGATGCAAGAGGGGGAACAGATGAACCAAATCAACTGAGTGAGTCATTTAAGCCAGAAGCACTCTGATTGATTCAAACTTCTGACTTTTTATTTCAAGCGATTCACTAGCAAAAAAAAACAAATTCATCAAATTAAAAGAGCCATTCATTTTCAAATTGAATGATTTTAAAAACCATTGCGTTGCAACATGATTCACTGTTTCAAAGTGCTGCAGTCGGATTGCGTATCGCAAATTATATGATTCAGATTGGGCTTCAGATCTTGTATTGCAAATAATTTGATTTAAATCAGGACTTCGAAAGGTTTGCAAATCATTTGATCTAGATTGGAACTTCGCATATCGCAAACCATTTGATTCAGATCGGGACTTTGGAGCGTGGATCACAAATCATTTTAGTTAGATCGGAACTTCGGAGCGGATCTTTTGCTTTGGAACCTAGGTGTGCAACTCTTGAGTCATTTTAATCTTTTTCCCTTTTTTTAGCTATAGAAAACATCAAACCATAAGTGAGAAATGCTGATTGAAGTCCTTGAAAATCAAAAAAGTAGTGCTTTAAAAAATCCTTGTGTTTTACAGTATCTGTACGAACCCTGATCTAAGGTCAGAAAGCTCTCGGATTTCATCCAAAATATCTTAAAGGGGTCATGTACTGTTGCTAAAAGGAGCATTAATTATTTTCCACATACTGTACATTATTTTAGCTCTCTGCCCCACCTTTCTAGATGCTTCGATTTTTACAAAACTCATTTTTACAAAACTCATTCTCTGATTGGCCAGCTATCCAGTGCATTGTGATTGGCCGAATGCCTTAAGTGTGTGACGGAAATGTTACGCCCCTTACCATGCTGTTTTCTCGGCGTGATGAGACAGAAACAATAAAACCCATTATTAATGAGGCATTTGTTGCATCCAGTGGGGACATAACTATTTATTATAATGACTCATACTGTCTTTTTACGTGTTGCTTCACATTGCGTCACATCGCATAAACATAACACCATGTCTGCACTTGCCGTCGAAGAACGAGAAACAACAAACACTACTCTACACTGCTCAAAACTCACATTTTAATACTCAGTAGCAAGTTCTTTAAAAATGAAAACGTACTTACAGGCCATCAGTCAGAAGCCCAGACTGTCCTTGCAACATTGGAATTGCCCCACTTTATAGCCTTAACCCTTTGTGTACAGCTGGCATTGTAAGCTGCTCTTCCAGGTTCAGGAAACTATCCTCAGTGAAATGCGCATCACCTACTCGAATATTTGCATTGTACTGTCCTGGAACAGTGTTATAACTTTAATATAACTTAACCACTGATTTCTAGTTGTGTTCTCATTTGGAAGGCCAAACAAAGTACTTTTGCTTTCACAGTGAAACACACTGTGTCTCCACAACATGGCGGTGGCTGCAACTCTACTACAGCCGGTAAAAGTTATGCCTTCTTTCTTTCCATATACGTATGGGCAGTGTTAAGCTAATCTACTCACCCTGTGACATGGAGAGGTGGGGGCGTGTTTGAATGAGCTGTGTTAGGGAGATGTGGCTGAGTCTTAACTTTTATAATAAATACCTCTTTGGTTTTGAGACTTTAAAATTTGCAACTTTACAGCTCTTATCTATGCACAAACAGCTTGTAGCACTCCAAAGACAAAGGAAAACAAGAAACCACATCATATGACCCCTTTAATATGTGTTCTGGAAATGATTGAAGGTCTTACAAGTTTGGAAAGACATAAGGGAGAATAATTAGTGACAGTATTGAACTATACCTTTAAGGCTTTGTGATAATATAAATATGATATTTTGCATTTCTGTTATGTATATTGTTATAGTTGTGATTTATTGTCAGAAATACAGGAATTTTCTGAAGAGCAGAAGAGTATATGTGTTTGGAAAGAATGAGTCGTTTTTAAATGATTGGGGTGATTTTGTTAAGGAGTGTGAACAATCTAAAAAAATCCGAAAAGATTTAGAGTATGAAACATTCTTTTTGAGTTGAACTACTGGGGAAAGACTTAAAAAAAAAAAAAAGTGGATGTTCAAACTTGGGATTTAATTTTTATAAGAACCAGCACAAACCTCTTTGAGTAACCATAAAGTGATCAATAAATAAATGTAGATTTTAATAATTGTTCTACTTTTATGTGCTTTGAAGCGCATGTTCTTTTACAGGCAAGCAGCTCTAAAACCTGCATTTAAATGAAACCACAGCCTTCACTATAACACAAAGCCATATTGCGAAATGGATTTTATTTTGTTTTATCATGCAGCCCAACTCAAACATTTTTTTAATTTGGTCATGATTGTGTTGTCATCTTGACTAAATGTCCCATTTTTATGGTTTAGATTGAATGGACAGATTTGGATTGTTGACGTTACAATGTGTCTGCGTTGTAGACTAAACTGTTGTATGGAACATAGCAGGGACGATCCTGTTTTCCATCATAAGTTTAAAACCTTGTTAAGTGTGAAAGAAAATGTGGCCATTGGCCAGGTGCCTGATTATACATGCCGTTCGTGTCTGGACTTGATGTGAGATCTGTTTTGTGTTTGTGTTTGTTTTTCTTCCTTAATTATTCTGCCTGTTCTGGAGTGTTTTCCCCCCTCCCTTCCTGAGCTCTGATGACTGGTCACTCAGCAGCCTGTTCTTTAGGAGTGTCCACTTTGTAGATCCCATTACATAAATTCACTTTTTTCCCCCCAAAACTCCTAAATTTGGTTGTTTGAAAATGTTAAGAAATTTCCTTCAATTTAAAGCTATTTGGGATTCCTGAAGTCGTGGAAAACCTGGAAAAAACCAGGGCATTTTGTAACGTTTCCAGGCTTTGAAACCGTATGCATTATTTTTGGTCATTTTCCTAGTTTCGCTCACTTTTAAAATATTTCCTGTTATGAGTAAAGTCTGTATGAAAAGAAAGTCATAGATTGATAGATCAAAAAAACACAAACCCTGATTTGTTCAATAAATCGTATTTCCAGGGCAGAAATATCTTCATCCCAGCCAGAAATTGCTCATAAATAGTTTCTTTTGAATTACGGCACAATGACAAGCACCGCTATAAACACTTCCTCCACCATTCTGCATGCAAATAGACACTGGTTTCAACACTGTGTAAAAAGTGATTATAATTAGATTTGAGAACAGCCAGATTCTGACAGGAGTCTGTGAGCCACAGCCATTCAAGTGCAGAAATTTGTTCTCGAGGCTGTTAATGAAGTTACATTTTTAGAAAAGATGTGATGTCAGGCCTCTCATCTCCTCTGATACCGTTTAATGAAAGCTAATTGATGTTTATTGCTGCTTTTCAGGAAACACGTACTTTCCGTTCTCTAACAGTTCCCTCTCAAATGTGTGCATATGCAGGCGTATTTAATGCAGCTTATTATTTTCTAGGTGTAAGCAAGTTAGTGGTTTGATCCTACTGGGTGCTGTAGGTTCACCAAATCTCTCACACCACTCTTAAATCACAAAAAAATAATCTTTAAAAGAGTTTATCAGTTAAAAAAAACAACAATATTGACTTTTTTTTTTTTCGAATGACTCGCTCACTGAGAGTTGTTTTGAACTGTCACTGTGTGTTATGTACTGTCAGCATGAAATGGAAATTCACCTAATTTAAATACGTTACTGATCTTTTTGTGAATGATTTATTCATGCATCTATTTGTTTATTGGATTTTTTTTTTTAATTTGACCGGTAAATTTGAATCTCATTTTGAGTTTTTAATCAAACCCAAACTTCCAGTATAACAAATATTCCAGTATTCCAAATAACAGACTTCTCTCTGATACACCAAGCTTGTCCAGTCATTTTATAAACCAAAACCGTTTTTACAATCTGCTGCAGGCTTGCATTCAGAGCTGCCTCCAACAAATCAAAAACTGATGCATAAACTCAAGTCCCATTTTTTTTTCTTTTGCAAAAATCAATTTTACTCAGATGAACATCACAATCAGTGTTGGGTGTAACGCATTACAAGTAACGCCAGTTATATAATCACTATTACTTTTTTTAAGTAACTATTAAAGTATCTCATTACTTTTTCATATATATGAAAATGTACTTTTTACTTAGTTACTTTTTGCCCATTTATTTATTGAAAACTCTTCTGTCTCCATGTTGAGAGAAATCAGGAGTAAGATGTTCCTTTAGTTCATTGAATAAATGTGAACATGAATCTCACTCACGAAGAAAAAAACGGATTTAGTATTCCTCAAAATGAGTAAAAACAGTGATCCGATTCAACCATACTAAGCAAAAATCACTCAAGATAAACTAGCACTGCGTCTCTGTTGACTAGCAACTTTTGTTCTAGTTGTTTTTATATTCTGTTGGTAAGCTAAAATTCCTATTCGTAAAAAAGACAAGTAGACGCCTCCAATTTGACAACTGCTGTCATTTAATCTGCGGTTCTATGGTTCTAGGTAGTTACAGTAGGCTGTAACATACCTGGTTGCTTTTTAGGTTAAATCACAGCTTTAAAGCCAGAGTATAATCACAAAAGTGGAATCAGATATGGAAGAAAGTGTTTGTCACTATTTAAGATATGTTATAACTTTAAGGCTAGTGCGTGATTGCAAAAGTGGAATCCAAAATAGAAAATATGAAGGAAGAGACCTGTCGCTATTTAAGTTACATCGCAAATTTAAGGGACTGTTCATATAGAATGCGTCTTTGCATTTAAAAATGTGACGCTTGCCCTATCTCAGGGGTCTTCTGATTGGTCCATTGATTTAGAACCGACATTGATGAGCATATCTGCCTATAAACGTTGAAATTATTTTAACTTGATGCATCTTAAAAATGCATCACTCGTGTGAGAAGCTGCTACAGATGCAATATACGAGCGCAGCGGTCATACACGTCTGTCTAGTGCGATTTTACATACAATAGCCAAGCCAAACTGTGAAGTTGACTTGAGAAAGTCTAGCCTGAAAGTTTTAAGCAGCTGTGAAAGTTTATATACTGTAGATTACCCTAGTAAAAAAGTAATAGATTTAAAATGAATTTATTGTATATTAAGTATAGTTCAGATCGCTCGCAACTTACTGATATGAAAATTATAATGAAACTTTATTTGGATTACTACTTGTCCACAATGCGCATTTCTTAATATTAAGCCTAAAATATGTTTTAATGCCACTAATGATACGGATTGTATAATCTTTAAATAATATCAGTCTTTAAATGCTAAATATTTAAAGTGCACCCGAAGTATACTTGCAATAGTTTCACTTTAGCACAAATATACTTAATTAAATCTTTAGTTGGACTTCAGCATTACTTCAACAATTAAAATGCATTAAGTACAAAATTAGTTTAAATTTGGCAGACTTTAAATATACTAGTTTAGTATACTAAAAGTACAATTACAGGGTATTTTTATTAAGTACATATGTAAATTTATTTGTAGTATGCTTAGAATTAAATAAATGTATTATAAATACATTTTAGTATATTTATTTTTTACTAGGGTATATATGTGTTGATGGTATTTTGCTAGTGTGATTTAGCTTGTTGCTAACATGATTTAACATGTTACCAGCATGTTTATAGCATGTTTTAACATGATTTAGCATGTTGCTAGCCTGAATGAAAAATCCTGCTTAAAACCAGCTGATTTAGTTAAGAAAATCCAGCTAATTAAACAATCAGCTAAAAACCAGCTAAGACCATCCAAAAAGTGTCCAAAACCACTTTAAAACCAGCCAGAGAAGCCAATGTCCTTAGGCTGGTTTTATTTGTTATTTCTGAAGGGAGTTGTTAGCTTTGCTATAGCAGTAGATATCTTAAATACACCATAAGACTCATTGTGCAGAAGTTTTCCATTCCATGAAAGTCTATGGGATTTTTTGTCATTTTGATAGTCTGGTTTACAAAAATGTAAGTCGGATCAAAAGGTCTAAAGGGTCTGACTTGTAGCTTTAAAACTCTAGGAAGAGTTTGGTGTTACAATGTGGTTGGGAAGAAGAAACGACTTAAATGGTAGATCAGTTAGTTGGTCTTTGTCTGTTTATAGCATTTTAAGCATGTTGTTAGCATGATTAACATGCTGTTAGCATGTTTTAATGTGATTTAACATGTTGCTAGCCTGAATTAAAAAAAAATCCAGCTTAATACTAGCTAGTTTACAAACAGCCAAAACCAGCTGATTCCATAATAAACTGCCTAAAACCAGCAGATTTAGCATGAACAGTTAGAGACCAGCTAAAACCAGCTGATTTAACAAAAAACAGCTAAAACCAGCTGATTAAATAAAAAATGGCTTAAAACCACTTAAACCAGCTTTAAATGTAGCAAAAACAGCTAAAAAAAAACCCCAGCATAAACCCGACAGATTTTACAAGGTAAAACCAGTTGGTTTTGTTAAAAACCTGCTAAAACCACCTGCTGGTTGTCTAGTCTTAGGTGGTTTAAGCTGAAAGTAGTTGGTTTAAGCTTGCTCGATCTTTTAGCAGGTCTAGCTAAGACCAGCCAAAAAGTGTCCAAAACCTTTTTCAAAGCAGCCAGTGACCGTTGACTGGTTGAAGTCGTTATTTCTGAAGGGAGTTGTTAGCTTTGCTATAGCAGTAGATATCTTAAATACACCATAAGACTCATTGTTCAAAAGTTATCACTCTTTCCATGAAAGTCAATGGGATTTTTTGTGATTTTGATAGTCTGGTTTACGAAAACCGTAAGTTGGATCAGTTGGGAAGGTCTGAAGGTCTGACCCGAGTTTGGTGGTTGTAGCTTTAAAACTCTAAGAGGAGTTAGGTGTTAAAATGTGGCTCAGAAGAAGAAGAAACAACTTAAATGGTAGATCAGTTAGTTGGTCTTAAATAGTAGATCAGCTTAAAGGAACACTCCACTTTTTTTGGAAATAGGCTCATTCTCCAACTCCCCCCGAGTTAATAAGTTGATTTTTACCGTTTTGAAATCCATTCAGCCGTTCTCCTGTTCTGGCGATATCACTTTTAGCATAGCTTAGCATAGATCATTGAATCCTATTAGACCAATAGCATCACATTCAAAAATGACCAACGAGTTTCGATATTTGTCCTATTTAAAACTTGACTCTTCTGTAGTTATATTGTGTACTAAGACCGGTGGAAATGCAAAGCTGCGAGTTTCTAGGCTGATAAGATTAGGAACTACACTTCCATTCCGGCGTAATAGTCAAGGAAGTCCGTCAAGCTGCCGTAATAAGGCTGAAGAAGGAGCAGTAATACCATGCAGCACATGTGCAAATGCTAAACTAGCTGGGAACTCATTTCTGATAATACTCCGCCTGCTTCAGCCATATTACGGCAGCAAACTTCCTTGACTATTACGCCGGAATGGAAGTGTAGTTCCTAATCTTATCAGCCTAGAAACTTGCAGCTTTGCATTTCCACCGGTCTTAGTACACAATATAACTACAGAAGAGTCAAGTTTTAAATACAACAAATATCGAAACTCGTTGGTCATTTTTGAATGTGATGCTATTGGTCTAATAGGATTCAATGATCTATGCTAAGCTATGCTAAAAGTGATATTGCCAGAACAGGAGAACGGCTGAATGGATTTTAAAACGGTAAAAATCAACTTATTAACTCGGGAGGAGTTGGAGAATGAGCCTATTTCCAAAGAAAGTGGAGTGTTCCTTTAAGTAGTGCATTGGCATGGAAAAAGAAGTTCTGTGTGAATGGTCCTAAGGTCAGTGCGTTATTGCTAATCTGAACCAGAATTCCTTTCAATTCTTTTCCCTTTTCATACATTAATGAATGAACTTACGTTCGGTTCCTCTGAATACTTACAAATTCTTCTCTCCCTTCACAGACTCCGACTCAAGGCGTAAGAAGGCCTCCAGCAAGAAAAAGGATAAAAACAAGGAGAAGAAGAAGTCCAGCAAGGCAGCAAACCAGCGATCTCCTCTGGAGGAGCGGCCCAGCAAGAGACTCGAAAACCGGCGGCAAGACAGCAGCAATGAGGACCGCCGCGGATCCGACAAGCACCACAGAGATTCTCGCCGACGGGGACAGGAGGATGAGTCGCCTCCTGCTCGGCAACGAGGAGAACCTGAGCGCGGGAGAGGACATAAAGAGCAGCAGCAGCACCACAGGCACACTCAGGAGCACGAGGACAGACAGCCAGATTCACGCAGGCACAAGGACGAAGGCAAAAACTCCCGAACGGACAAGGACAAAGATAGACGCCGAAGCAGAGAGAAGGAGCCTCTGCGGCGGAGCCGGGACAGGTCAAAGTCACGAGAGAGGAGCCGCAAAGAGGTCGACTCCAGGGACTCGTACAGGAACGGCTTGGAGAGGGCAGACAAAGAGAACAGGCATTCTGACAGATACAAAGAGTCTAGGAGGAAAGACGAGAGGAGCAGGGATAGCTCGCCGAGGAGACACAGATAGCCGCCTGAAGGAAGACGGAATGAGATCACGATATCGTACCAATTTTGAGCCGTTCCTCGTTCACTGTGGCTTTCACCCATGTGCTTTTGCTTAGCCTCTGTGTTGTTATACAGTTAAAACATAATGATTTTTTTTTTTTGAGCAGTTGTTGAAAGGACTTGGAATGTACCGTACACACATGAAACAATTTTAGCAGTTAAACGAGGCTGTGTTCATATCGTCTGGGACATTTTGTATTTTATGTATCCTTGCCCAATAGTATTTTTGCTGTTGTTTTGGAAATAATTGGGAAAAGCAAGATTAAAGATAACATTTGCTATGAATTTAAAAGCTTTACTGTGCTTATTAAAGCCATGTTTGATTCAAAATTAGTTAGAGATGTTGTGATGATTTTGCTAGCAATATAAAATATGTGACCCTGGACCACAAAACCAGTCTTAAGTCGCTGGGGTATATTTGTAGCAATAGCCAAAAATACATAGTATGGGTCAAAATTATAGATTTTTCTTTTATGCCAAAAATCATTAGGAAATTAAGTAAAGATCATGTTACATGAAGATTTTTTGTAAAATTCCTACCGTAAACCTATCAAAATGTAATTTTTGATTAGTAATATGCATTGTTAAGAACTTAATTTGGACAACTTTAAAGGTGATTTTCTCAGTATTTTGATTTTTTTGCACCCTTAGATTCCAGATTTTCAAATGGATGTATCTCGGCCAAATATTGTCCTATCCTAACAAACTATACATCAATAGAAAGCTTATTTATTGTTTTGTCAAATTTAACCTTATGACTGGTTTTGTGGTCCAGGGTCACATATAGACTTTATATATAAATATATGGATGTTTCTATTTTTTCAAAATTGTGTGACAAACTCGCAAATTGCGAGAAATAAAGTTAGAATAAAAACTTTCAATTCTGACACGTTTTCTATAAACTTTGAATTGTGAGTTATAAAGTCCAGTTCTGAGGGGAAAAAAGACAATGTTCTCAGAAATCTGACATTATTTCTCAGAATTGCGACTTTACATCACAATTCTCATTTTATTTCTCATTATTCTGACTTCATTTCTCAGAATTGCGAGTTTATTTCTCAGAATTATTTCTCAAATTGTTTATTTCTCAGAATTTAGTTTATTTCTTAGAATTGTGACCATTTCTCAGAATGCTGACTTTATTTCTCAAATAGCCTTTATTTCTTAGAAGTCTGACTTAAAATTGTGACTTTTTTCCTCAGAATTGCCATTTTTTCCCCTCAATTCTGACTTTATTTCTCAGAATTTCGAGTTTGTGTCACATTTCTGACATTATTTTTCAGAATTGCCAGTTTTTCTTCTCAGAATTGAGACTATTTATGAGAATTCTAATTTTATTTCTCAGAATTTTGAGTTTATATTTCACAATTCTGACTTTATTTCTCAGAATTACGACTATTTCCCAATTGCAACTATTTCTGACTTTATTTCTCAGAATTGCAACCTTATTTATGAGAATTCTCTTTATTTCTCAGATTTGTGAGTTTATATCTTACAATTCTGACTTTATTTCTTAGAATTAGAAGTTTTTTTGACTCTCAGAATTGCGACTTCATTTATGAGAATTCTGACTTTATTTCTCAGAATTTCAAGTTTATATCTCTCAATTCTGACTATTTCTCAATGTTCTTAATTTCTCAGAATTTTGAGTTTATATCTCACAATTCTCACTATTTCTCAGAATTGCAAGTGTTTTTTTTCTCAGAATTCTCCCTTTATTTCTCAGAATTGCGAGTTCATGTGAATTCTCCCTTTATTTCTCAGAATTGCGAGTTCATGTGAATTCTCACTTTATTTCTCAGATTTGCGTTTACCTCACAATTCTGACTTTAATTCTCAAAATTGTGACTGAGAATTCTGACATTCTCAGAATTGCGTTTATCTTACAATTCTGACTTTTTCTCAAAATTGCGACTTTGAGAATTCTGACTTTCTCAGAATTGCAAATTTATATCTCACAATTCTGACTTTATTTCTCAGGATTGCAATTATTTCTTTCTCGCAATTCTGATATATAGAACTCGCAAATTCGGGATTATATTACGTAATTCCGGCTTCATTTCTCAGAATTGCAAATTGCAAAATATGAACTCGGAATTGTAAGGAAAAAGTTGCAATTACCTCTTTTAAATGTTTTATTCAGTGGCAGAAATGGTCTTTCATTAAAAAAAAAATATTTTGTGAAATAATATTACCCTTTCAAATAACGGTCTTCTATTTTAGTATATTTAAATGTGATTTATTCCTTTGATGCAAAGCTACATTTTTAACATCATTACTCCAATTTTCAGTGTCACATGATACTTCAGAAATCATTCTAATATGCTGAAATTTTCTTTCTTATTTCTTATCAATGTTGAAAGCAGTTGTTACTTTTATAACTTAAGTTTGCTGCTTTGTTTCAGTTAATCGATTCGAAATGATTCAATTTGCAGAAGAACTTGGAAATGTTTTTAGAAATATTGCTTTTGAATGGGAAATGCTATATTTAATGAAGGCTATTTAATGATGGCTATCAAGATATACCTATTTTTTGTTTCACCCAGCCCTGACTGTTCTGATTTTCATTTTACAGGTAATATTACAAATGAAGGAACAGAGATTTTTATGTCTAAATAGGTTTTCTATCTAAGTTTGTAGCTCATGTCAGCATCAGAGCTTAATCAAGTAACATTTCTGTGGTACACAATCTGTTCGGTGTTGCGCCTAGTGTAATACACCACATGCGATTTCTGTCACATCTCATTTCAGATGCACTGAAATTTCATCGCAGTGTTTCAAGCAGCATGCCAGCACTGGAGATGAAGCTACTTTGCTTTTGCTGATTTCTGCCACGCTGCCCTATAGGATTCACATCTGCTGTGACCTTCAGGGGTAACTGAGCCTAGACTGCATAAGCGAAGCCCGATATAGAAACACAGGGTTTCTTTGTAGCTGATGTTAATGAGATGCAGGACAAGCCCACTGGGATTGTAAAGCAGTGAAACGCATATGAATTAAAGGTCATCAATAGAGAGCTGCCAGTCAATTCAGAGAGAAAGGGTCCCAGGTTTGCATATATGCAAAAATGTATTGAAGTCTTTTCCCCATATACAGTATATAATATAGTATATATGTGACCCTGGACCACAAAACCAGTCTTAAGTCGCTGGGGTATATTTGTAGCAATAGTCAAAAATACATTGCATGGGTCAAAATTTTTGATTTTTCTTTTATGCCAAAAATCATTAAGAAATTAAGTAAAGATCATGTTCCATGAAGATTTTTTGTAAAATTCCTACTGTAAACATATCAAAATGTAATTTTTGATTTGTAAAATGCATTGTTAAGAACCTAATTTGGACAACTTTAAAGGTGATTTTCTCAGTATTTTGATTTTTTTGCACCCTCAGATTCCAGATTTTCAAATAGATGTATCTCGGTCAAATATTGTTCTATCCTAACAAACTATGCATCAATAGAAAGCTTATTTATTGAGCTTTCATATGATGTATAAATCTCATTTTTGTAAAATTTTACCTTATGACTGGTTTTGTGGTCCAGGGTCGCAAAATGTTATTTCTTAAATCTTTCTTTGGATTTTTGTGAGTAATATGACATTCTTGACAGGTTTTGTGAGATTTTTTTCCAAGTCTTTCCCCCCCCCCCCCCTAACAATCGCTGTTAGACTCAAGTGGCTCTGTGACATTAATAACTAATGACTTTCTTGTTTCTGCACTTAAATGTCTTGTTTATCATCTGTTTCTATTCGAGACAGGCTCTTGACAGGATCAAAATACAAGAAACTGATTCCCTCTACAAGAGATGCGGAAGAGCGCTCTGGAGGGAAAAGCTTGCCCGTTTCATTATCAGTGGAGCAAGAGACTTGTTATTTCCAACTCCTTCGACACCACACTGTCAGAGTCACTTTTGGAAAAGCTCCTTCTTCGTCACTAGCAGCTCCGCAGGAATTTTGCACTTTGGTATCACGAGACATTTTTGTACGCAGACCCCTTCCATTCACAGCTAAATGCCAATTTGCACGCCTGACTCAAAATTCACTTTGCTCCACATGGTCATTTATTGTAGAACATTGCAGTTTTTGTGCATCTATGCATCTGATCTTCTACGGTTGGTGTCAATTAAGTCAGCATTTATTTGTAAATGCATTATGGTGGTTATCATAGGTTGTGGAATGAGGCGAGATACATTTAGAGATGTGGGAATAGCAGCTTTTATCAGACCCAACTCACTCCTGGGACTCATGGGACAGACTTGACATCAATGTCTGGCTGCATCCATCTCTATTTAAGGAAAACTTCAACCAAAAAGTCAAATTTTCTGAAAATTTTGTCACCCTTAGACCATTTAAAGGTCAAATTGTCTGAAAATCCCCCCCATCAGACCATTCAATATGTGTTTATTGTCTTATCGGAACAGCTTTTTATCAGCTGTTTGGATACTCAATTCGACGGCACCCATTCACTGCAGAGGATCCTTTTGTTACAGTAGATGAGTTTATTGCCTTATCGGAACAGATTTGGAAAAATTTAGCTTTGCATCACTTACTCACCAAAGCATCCTCTGCAGTGAATGGGTGCCGTCAGAATGAGAGTCCAAACTGCTGATAAAAAAACATTACAATAATCCACAAGTATTAATTGAGAGAGAAGTGTGAATTTTTGCAGATTATAGTGATTTTTTTTTTTTTTATCAGCTGTTTGGACACTCCATTTGACGGCACTCATTCACTGCAGATGATTCATTGGTTAGTAAGAGATATAATGCATCCATTTCTATGATTAATGCATAGAGCAAATCTCTGCAGATTTGGAGAAATTTGCATCGCTTGCTCACCAAGAGATCTTCTGCAGTGAATGGGTGCCGTCAGAATGAGAGTCCAAACAGCTGATAAAAACATTACAATAGTCCACAAGTATTAATTGAGAGTTGTGTGGATTGTTTTTATCAGCTGTTTGGACTCCCATTCACTGCAGAGGATAATGCATCCATCTCTATTAAAGTAATAGTTCACCCAAAAAGTCAAATTTTCTAAAAATGTTGTCACCCTCAGACCATTCAAGATGTGCAGTAGATGAGTTTATTGCCTTATCGGAACAGATTTGGAAAAATTCAGCTTTGCATCACTTGCTCAACAAAGAATCCTCTGCAGTGAATGGGTGCCATCAGAATGAGAGTCCAAACTGCTGATTAAAAAAAAATTACAATAATCTACAAGTATTAATTGAGAGAGAAATGTGGATTTAACTAGATTATCATGAAGATTTTTGGACTCTCAGTTCGATGCACTGCAGATGATTCATTGGTTAGTAAGAGATATATACAATTAATATGAGATGCATCAATTTCTATGATTAACACATAGAGCAAATCTCTACAGATTTGGGGAAATTTAGCTTTGCATCACTTGCTCAACAAAGGATCCTCTGCAGTGAATGGGTGCCATCAGAATGAGAGTCCAAACAGCTGATAAAAACATTACAGTAATCCACAAATATTAATTAAGAGAGTCGTGTGGATTATTATGTTGTGTTTTTATCAGCTGTTTGGACTCTCAATCTGATGGCACCCATTCATTGCAGAGGATCAGTTGGTTAGTAAGTGTTATAATGAACCCATCTCTATTAAAGGAATAGTAAAGTCAAAAAGTAAAATTTGCAGAAAATTTTGTCAACTTCAGGCCATCCAAGATGGACAGTAGATGAGTTTGTTGCCTTATCAGAGCAGATTTGGAGAAATGTAGCATTACATCACTTGCTTACCAATGGATCATCTGTAGTGAATGGGTGCCTTCAGAATGAGAGTTCAAACAGCTGATAAAACAGTACAATAATCCACAAGTATTTTTTGAAAGATTAATATGTATTACTTGTGGATTATCGTGATGTTTTTATCAGATGTTTAGAGACTCAATCCGACGGCATCCATTCACTGCAGTGAACTCACTGATTAATAGAGATGGATGCATTATATCACTTATGAAAGGAATAGTTCATTCAAAAAGAAAAATTTGCTGAAAATTTAGTCACCCAAGATGTACAGTAGATGAGTTTATTTCCTTACCGGAACAGATCCTCTGCAGTGAATGGGTGCCGTCAGAATTTGAGTCCAAACAGCTGATAAAAACATTACAATAATACACAAGTATTAATTGAGAGAGTCCTGTGGATTATTTGTAGATTATCGTGATGTTTTTATGAGCTATTTGGACTCTCAATCCGATGGCACCCATTCACTGCAGATGATCCATTGTTTAGTAACTAAAATAATGCATCCATCTCTATTAAAGGAATAGTTAAAGAAAGATTTTGTCACCCTCAGGCCATCTAAAATGGCCTGTAGATGAGTTTTTTGCTTTATCAGAACAGATTTGGAGAAATTTAGCTTTGTATCACTTCCTCACCAAAGGATCATCTGCAGTGAATGGGTGCCGTCAGAATGAGAGTGCAAACAGCTGACAAAAACATTACAATAATCCACAAGTATTGTGGATTAATTAAGAGAGTTGTGTGGATTCTTGTGATTTTTTTCAGCAGCTGTTTGGACTCTCAATCCGACGGCACCCATTCGCTGCAGTGGATCCGTTGGTGAGGAAGTGATGTAATTCTAAATTTCTCCAAATCTGATGAAGAAACAAACTTATCTACATTTTTAATGGCCTAAATGTGAATTAATAGGCAATTTTTCATTTTTAAGTGCAAACATGTTTTTATTAGGATTATTAATGGAAAAATTGATGTACACCTACCACTGTCATCTACCTCCTACTGCTACAGACATCCGCTGAAAATTACAACCCGTGCGTTTCCTACTCATGCCGCCGGCTGTCAGTGAGAATGGGCAGTCCTGTGAATGCCTGGAAAGAAAATACCTCCATGAATGGAAGCTCTGCCCAACGTCACCACAGGAAGTGAATGAACGGGTGGAGTTCAGTGTGGGTGCTTCCTCAAACCCTGTTTTTAAATTCTAAAATAGAATTTTTGTAGATCACTATTACTGTAGCGTGCAATTAGGGGTCCATACGTTCTGGCCACAGACCGTCTCGCCACAGCAGACATTTTACACATTATTCAAACCTTGTTTACTGAAGCCAGACTTGACTCAGACTGCCCCTGCTATAAAGAATGAGAGCCGTTGGATCTGTTAGGGAATTCTTGGGTTGCAATTCATAGCTAGCAATATCCCAATTTGTGACCCTAGACCACAAAACCAGTCTTAAGTAGCACAGGTATATTTGTAGCAGTGCCAAAAATACATTGTATTGGTCAAAATTATTGATTTTTCTTTTATGCTGAAAACCATTAAGTAAAGATCAAGGTCCATGAAGATATTTTGTAAATTCCCTACCGTAAACATATCAAAACCTAATTTTTGATTAGTATTATGTATTGCTAAGAACTTTATTTGGACAACTTTAAAGGTGATTTTCTCAATATTTAGATTTTTTCCACCTTCAAATTCCAGATTTTCAAATAGTTGTATCTCGGCCAAATATTGTCCTAACAAACCATACATCAATGAAAAGCTTATTTATTCAGCTTTCAGACGATGAACCTCAATTAAAAAAAAAAAAAAAGACCATTATGATTGGTTTTGTGGTCCAGGGTCACAATATAACATATATTTAGCTTTCATTTAGATTTAAATACATAATTGATCTGATAGAGTGTTTAAAACCTTTTAAACGGACAAAGCAGGTATTGTGTGAAATGGCCTAAAAAATATTTTTTAATTTCCTTTTAGATGAAAAAATTATAAATGAATAATGGCTATTTGCTTAACAAAGCCCTCATTTAAGAGTAGAACAAAAAAAAAACTTTTTTTTATTTATTGGTATATAATTGCAAAATGATTGCCTCCCATGGGGAGAATGAGAGGAAGGCAGAGTACAGACAGTGAAAGTAGGCCATACAGTATGTGCTCTCAGGTAGCTTTGCCCCTGATGTACCGGATGAGCATGCGTGATGATTTCTAACGCGAAATTACGAATCCTATACAAATACTATGGCGACGTTTCAGTTTATGAATATTACTAACGCCGTGGTAACGCAGCGTGGTTATCATCCAATAGCGAAGCATCAGCTCATGAATATTAATAACAAAACGCCGACGTTCTATTTAACTCCCCAATGGCGTAACGTCGGTGCTGAATATTAATTAGTTTAGGTTGACGTTGTTTAGCAACCTGCCAATAGCGAAGGAATATTACTCCCGTAGCCGTCGCCATAGTAGGAACCGTAAACTTCAGTCAGGACGCGGCTCATCGCCTCACAGTCGTGTGCGCCGTGCAACCTGCAACACAGAGTGACGCCAAGTCTGTTCAAGTTTAGCATCAGCTGTTCAGGTAAGTGAACCTCAGGAGGATTCATATGCAAATGAGTTATTGACAGCTTTAGTATTGACAACCGCTCAGTTTACTACAACTTCGTTTTAGTGAGTGAAAGACAGCAACTTAAAGCATTAAGACAGTGTTTGATATTCCATCTCTCCTGTGTGCGATTTATTAATGTTTTAGATAGGATTCTCGCGTAAGCGCGTCTTTTTTCCATGTTTCTGTGTCTTTCTGTAGCCAGAGCGCATATTTCATTAACAACTTTGGCAAACACTTTCACCTTACGTTAACGTTACCTGTTCGCGCCGCTTTCTAATTCAGCGTCAAAACAGTTGTCATTTCTGTCAGTGTTGAGGCATCATAGGCGTCGTATCTCAGCTGACGCGCTAGTGATGGAAACATTGTTGTAGCGAACTAGGGTTTTAAACAGTTTGTCCATCTATCTGGGATAGTTCACTCAGAAAACAAAAGTCTGTCATTATTTACTCAGCACCATACAGTTAAAAACACCAGACTTACTTTCTGTTGTTGAAGACTGTCCTGTGATGTAATCCATATGACTTGTATCTATATACCAGGTTTTTATCAGACATGAGTTTATTTGTGGGACGGACAACCTTGAGCTTGAGCAGCGCGAGTATATTTGTAGCAATAGCCAACAATACATTGTATGGGTCAAATGATCAGTTTTTCTTTTAAGCCAAAAATCATTGGGATATAAAGTAAAGATCATGTTCCATGAAGATGTTTTGTACATTTCCTACCGAAAATATGTTAAAACTTAATTTTTGATTAGTAATATGCATTTCTAAGCACTTTATTTGGACAACTTTAAAGGCGATTTTCTCAATATTTAGATTTTTTTGCACCCTCAGATTCTCGGCCAAATATCGTCCTATGCTAACAAACCATACATCAATGGAAAGCTTATTCATTCATTAGAAATCATTATTTATTTATTAGATTATCCAAAAATGGACCCTTATGACTAGTTTTGTGGTCCAAGGTCACATTTGAGAAGTAAAATGTCCGATTGATGAATGAACGATTCATTTGAATCGGATCTTTTCAAATAATCGCCAATTGTAATGTAAAGGATTCATAACGAATCAAACTGATCCGGTTCATGAGGTTGACTCGCTGACTCAATAATCTGGTTTCAACGATCCGTAATCTTGCATCTATTTTTGGCTTGGCATCTTTTATTATTAGAAAAAAGTTAATAAATATTAATAAAAAAATATTAATAATTAAATGTGTAGTTAATTAAATGTGTAAATGTGTATATTGACATAAATGTGAGCAAAATAAGAAAACATAAATAATGGAAGTGCATGAATGCCAGTGATATGGGATAGCAGTGCACGTCTTCCACAGTTTGATGTTATGTTTTTGCAGTTTTCTTTGTACTAAATAATCCTCTCATTTTTGTAATTCTACGCCAAGCCTCATAATATGCAACCTAAAGGCTTTATACTGACTTTAAACCTTGGCCTTTGTGTTTTCAGACAACCTTTGTTCATTTTTTTCATTTAAGTATCTGTAAATATGTGACCCTGGACCACAAAACCAGTCATAAAGGTCCATTTTTTTATTCATTGACCATACATTGATGTATGATTTGTGACCATACATTGATGTATGATTTGTTAGAATATGACAATATTTGGCTGAGACACAACTATTTGAATATCTGGAATCTGGGGGTGCAAAAAAAAAAAAAAATCTAAATATTGATAAATTGCCTTAAAAGTTGTACAAATGAAGTTCTTAGCAGGGCATATTAATAATTAAAAATTGAGTTTTGATATATTTATGGTAGGAAAATTACAAAATATCTTCATGGAACATGACCTTTAATTAATATCCTAATGATTTTTGGCATAAAAGAAAAATCTATAATTTTGACCCATACAATGTATAGTTGCCTATTGCTACAAATATACCCATGCTACTTAGGACATATATTACAAATGTCCTAAAAGGAAATACAAAATAAACAGCTGAATATGTGCATTAGTCAGAAAGTGTTTCATTCATGCATTATTTCAACAAAATTTGCCTAGTTCAGTGCAGCCGGAGGCTTTGTAAATGTGACCTTTTATGTCAGTTTCTGTGTGGGGTTGTTGCGCTCGCTCTCTTTCTTTCTCTTTCTCTCTGTGTAATGTGAACATAAGGCAGAAGGTGTGGCTTCTCACATCTTCTCCCTGAAGTGTGGTCTACCTGTACATAATTAATAGAGCACTTAAGTCCTTTCCTCATCAGGACTAATTTGTTCAGCAGTGTTGCGTCATGCCTTAAAAAAAGCAAAACACACTGTAGACTCAAAGCACCTTTGGGGAGAGGTTTTTGAAACCTCTTTTCATAAACATACTAGTCCACCTTTGTTCTAGGTGTCCTGAAGATAAATGTACCTACAGTGACAATAAGTAAGTGTTTGCAAGCAGAGAATAGTATAGTGCACATGCTTATTTTTCCCCTTCCTTCTTCCTACTTGGCTTCCTTCCTTCTGAATTTCATTATTCCCACACATCCTTTACTCTCTTTCTAGAACATTTAATAAGTCTAAAATATTACATTCTATGCGTTTTTGAAAGTAAAGAGAGCTGTCAACTTTGAGATTGTACTTCAGCTCTGCACAAAATTGTAACCCAGTGCTCTCAAATGTTCACAGGGCTGTTATTATACCTGCTGTCTCCCTCAGAAATATAGAAGCTGGTGATGTGCACTTTCTTGCTCAATAAGTGTGGAGTAGCACTTGTGGAGAGAACAATCAAAGAGTTTCCTTTTTGCTCTGCAGTGCTATTTAATATCTGTGTTAATCACACTCATAAAATCTCAATCAACATCATGCTGCTTCTCGTTATACAAAAGACCTGCTGTAAGATCAGGAGTGAAAATGCCTGTACAGTATTTAACCTCCTCACATCCACTAATGGTTATACAAGGTTAACAAGAACATCCTGGCAATTTCATTGATATCTTTAAAAGGAATCGCCAGAGCGCTTTGGGGTTATTCAAGGTCAATAAGAATATCTTGGCAATGTCATAGATTTCCTTAAAGGGGAAGCGCGTCATTTCTGCACCACTAAAAACACTACATGGAATTGAAAAAAAAAACAAGGTTTGTTTGCAAGTAGGGGTGTGCGATATGACGATTTTTGATCGTGGACGATTAAAATGTCTCCACGATCTGCTTTTGAATAAATATCGTAGTATCGTGCTACAGTGTGCCTCCGTCTTAATATACTGTACATTCACTCACGGGACACTGCACTTATTCATATTCGCGATCACAAAAGTACATTATTTGAATGTGCTTCAAAGTCTTGCCGGTAAAATAACGCCATTTGGTCCGCGCGCTGTTCTGGCATGCGCTTCATGAGCGCGTAAACCTGAAGCACGTGCGCTAAAAGCCTGTCAAACAGCACCTGATTACTAAACTGAGCTATCTTTGGCGTTTAATTTGCTTATACTGTCAAAAACACGCAAGGATTACATATAAACACAGTCGGTTGTCTAAAGTGAAAGTAAACAGTTAAGAGTAAAACGGATGCGCGCCGGTATAGATGCGTGCAGCTCTGCGACAGAGCTAAACATGCTGTCGATTGTCATTAAAGGGACAGTACACCCAAAAATGTTGTCACTCACATGTCCTAAATCTCTATAAAAAAAAATTTCTTGTGCTTAACACAAAAGAAGATATTTTGAAGAATGTGGGTAACAGTAGCTGGTCCCCACTGACTTAAAATAAATAAATAAAATATATGGAAGTAACTGGGGACCCAGCAACTGTTTGGTTACCCACATTATTCAAAATAAGTTTTATGTTCAGCATGTTTTATGCTTAAAAAATGCGAGAGTGAGTAAATGATGACAGAATTGTCATTTTTGGGTGATGATACACTAATAAAACAAAACACAAAGGAAAATCACTCACTGCTCTTGACTGAAGAACTTCAATACAGTTGCTTTAAATGTTGCTTCTATGTATAATTTATGTATATAATGTATATAGTGTTTTATTTTTATATTTGTTAATTAAATTTCTTGAATGCTACTGATAAATATATGGACTGTACCTGAAAATTAAAGCACTGTTTGTTTTATTTGTATAGTATGTGTATTTGTAACATGTAGCTTATCTTTGTTCTTATTTTTTAAAAACAAAGAAAATAATGACAAAGATTTTTTGTCTTCGCCCACTTTGGCTTAAACATCTGCCATTCTTTTTATTTTATATTTTGTTACCTTGTAAGGTTTTGGTTTTAAAATAGAAAAATTAATTTGGCTGTACTACTCAGACAACTTGTAAAAAAGTAAAACCAACATGACAAAGAATCGTGATAAAATCGTGAATCGTGATATTTCTTGAAAAAATCGTGATATGATATTTTTACCATATCGCCCACCCCTATTTGCAAGCAAATTTCCTGAATGCTTCTCCTGTCTGCCACTGGTTGGTTTAATAAATATGATGTTCATACACGTCATCGATTTGAAAGGAAGGTTTATACCTGGAGATTTGGCGATGGCATGAGATTTTGCAGTGTAATTCACAGGTTTACAGTAGGAATCGAGCTTCTTGGTGAGAACTGAACAGCGTGTGTCATCTTGTAGTATGATGTCTGTCTGCAGCAGTCAAGCAAACTTGTCACCTTTTGGCGAACTTTGAGGTTTTGAATCCAAAGTAGTTCATATTGGATGAGTTTTTAAAACTGGGGGAGTCTTTGTTACCTTTGTCACCCTGATGAGTTTGCATATCTAGTCTGCAGAAAAAATAGTTTGCCAGTGACTAGGGTTGGGTCTCATTTGAATTGTATCGATTCTGATTCCACTTACCGATTCCGATTCTTTTCGATTCCCTGTTTCGATTCCAATTTAGTAAAAAACAACAACAACAACAACAAACAAGGCCCCCCTATGCTTGACATTTTCTCTAAAGGTGTTTATTTTTAAACCTTTTTTATTACCAAAACATTTGTTTTGCCTTTTTATTTTTCTACTGCATGTTATAAAAAAATGAAAAAATTCAAACAAACTTTAAATTAAAGCTATACCTTTGAATTTAAAAAACCCTCTCCCCAACCTTTTAACATGTGTATATACATATACAGATTTAAAGCTCCTAAATTATTTAATTCAGACATTCTTCACAACTTCAGAGTACTTTTTCTTAATTGAACCTGCCAAACATTCAACAGGGAGATGCCAAAAGACCACTAAACCTGTCCATTTGAACTGGACTGACTGAATATCTACTGTTTGTGTTATAAAATAAACATACAAATGAAAAATACAGTTAAATGCATTCTAAATCTGTTTATGCTGGTGCTAATATGTGCATAAACACTACTGACCCTTACAAGATCCATCTCTATGGGTGAGCAGGACACTCACAGGACATTAATTTTAACAGCTATGCAACTATTCAGAAATTTCATGCAAAAACACTATGGATCAGAGCCCCGAAATCATGAATAGTTTGTGAATCAACAGCGGACTTGTGTGTGCCTAATGTACGACTCCAATATACAAGAATGAATACATTAGGTACGCGCGGGTTCGTTGATATTACTCTGGTCATCTTTACCTTTACATTAGCGCGAGGGTTTGTTTCATGCAGCCAAGAGATGAAGTAGGTACCTGTCCTCCTGCAGGGCTATAGGTTACTTTTATGTGGGCTTTTGCTGGCGGGAGTGGGACAAAATAACATATATTTCTGCTGGAGCAGGCGGGTGGGCACGGGACTAAAAAATCCGTCCCTTGCAGGTCTCTAAGATGAAGTTTGCATGCAGCAGTAGCTTTGTCTTCGGTTTTTACAAAGTGTAGCCACACTTTTGATTGCTTTCCACGATCCATCTTGTAGGCTGATGTTTACAATACCACGTATGGTCCTGGCAGATCGGCAGATGAAAAAATGCCGATACGAGGAAATTTGAAAGTATCCGATTTGAGAATCGGAATCGATTTTCGATTCCCAGCCCTTCCAGTGACAATGCAAAGCTATGTAAGCTCAGCCAAGTTTCCGTCACCGAGCGTTAGTTCTAGCAGGTCACGTGAATCAAGCTTGCACATCTACCTATAGGAATATGACACCAATCATAATATCCTTTATAATTCGCTTTCTATCATTAGTCAGGAGCTATCTTTTTGCTCAGGTGCTAATCACTCACCTCCATCCCCAACTCCTCCTCTTGTCCAGCAAGGACTTGGCTTGGATATTTCTTGTTTAATCAGGCCACTGAATTTTGTTACATAAAATAATAACTTAGAACATTAATGATTCATGTAGCAGATATCATTAATGTAGGTTCTGTTCTGTTTACCCTATAGGGGGGTAATTTAAGCTCTCCCTGCTCTTATCCATGTTAGACTGCATGGATGGGCAGGGAGTGTTTGCCCAGAACAGAACCATACCCCCAACCTAAAATGTATGCTTATTGTAAGTTATTTGACGATAGTGGTTCTGACAGAATTGTGAGTTTATTTTTTTTCACAATTCTGACTTAATAACTCACAATTACATTTATCACGCAATTCAGACTTTATTTCTCACAATTGAGAGATAACATCTCGCTATTTTTAAAAGACAGAGTTGTGAGTTGTCTCGCAATCCTGACTTTAGAACTCACAGTTTTGAGTTTCTATCATGCAAATCTGAGAAAAAAAGTCAGAATTGTGAGTTTTTATCTCGCAATTCTGACTTAATAACTCACAATTACAAGGTTATCACACAATTCCAACTTTATTTCTCACAATTGTGAGTTTATATCACACAATTCTGAGAACAAAAATCAGAATTGTGAGTTTTTATTTTGGAATTCTGACTTTATAACTCAATTTAGGTCAATTATATGTTTATCACACAATTATGACTTTATTTCTTGCAGTTGTGAGTTTACATCTCACTATTCTCAATTTTTCCTCAGAATTTCATCACAGTTTGAGAATTGTGAGGTTTTTATCTAGCATTTTTGACTTTATAATTTGCAATTGCGAGTTTATATCACATAGTTCTGAGAAAAAAAGTCAGAATTGTGAGTTTTTATCTTGCAGTTTGGGTATTTAATTGAAATTGAAATTATATCACGCACTTCTGAGTTGTCTCGCAATCCTGACTTTAGAACTCGCAATTACAAATTTATCACACAATTCTGACTTTATGTCTCGCATTTGTAAGTTTATATCGTGCAATTCTGAGAAAAAAAGTTAGAAATGTAAGTTTTTAATCTCGTAATTCTGATTTATACTACCATTCATAAGTTTGGGTGTCAATAAGCTTATTATTTATTTATTTATTTATTTAGAGAAATTAATACTTTTATTTAGGAATTGATCAAAAATCAGGTAAACACATTTTGGTGAACAAAGAGACTTATTCAATAATAATAATAATAATTTTATTGAATAACCAGTTTTTTTTACTCTGAAATGCATCAGATTATGTCAACAGAACAGGTTGAAAATGGCATCATGTTTTCATTAAATGAACTTGTATAGCATATTGGCCTGATTACTGGAAAATGAGTTCACCCACATACATTTCCAGAAAAATGTTGTTTCCTCAAATCTCCTCAGTATTGGTTGCAGACCATACATTGTCCATTATTTACAGTAAACAACTCACATGGGCCATTCTTAGTAATTTGTTTCATACTCCACATGAATGCTATTGTTTTTTTGTTTTTTTTTGAGTCACAGGCACTATTGTGGTTCAATATCTTTTCTGTGTTGCGCAAAAGCCTTTTTGCCATGCCACAATAAAGTCTGCTTTTGTGGTATAGCTTGTCCCCCCTGCAGCTGTGAGATGCCTGTATAGGTGACTGGTAATTAGTCCCATTCTGTCTGCCATGATTTATGGAGCTCACCATCATGCGTGAAAGTGATCCATGAGCCAAAACAGAGACATTTTGTACACCCAAGCTAGTTATGGTTTTATATTTTAGCAAAATTATTTAGGTTAACCTAGTACAATCTCAAACCATTAATCGGCCCTTTACATTTTAATGTCTTTATTGTGAATTTTTATAGCATTTTTTTTTTGGTTCCACATTGTTACTACCATAAGTATGGTATGATATGTTTTTTTCTGACATTATTCTATGTTTTCAATGCAAATATTTATACCGCACTATAAACAGCAGCAAAATCTGACACATTTCTGCTGTCACACAGTATATAGCATAATCTCACTGCACCCGGGAATGTCTATTAGCATACGTCTCAGTTGGTCTAATAGTCATTTGTCATTGTACCGCGACACTACCAAGAGTTTTTTACCAGCTAAATTATATAAAAACTCATTTGCTGTTAAGGTCACGACTGCTGTGGAGTGACATGCAATTGTGACATGATGTCTGACGTGACCTAAATTAGCATGTATATTACTGTCAATATCCATACAGGCACGTACGTATACCTTCGTCATTGTGTGCGTAGCTCCTTTGACCTTACATTTATTTTTACTGACGGAAAAGCCCGGGAGGGGCTGCTGCTCCTGGCTGGGTATGGAATGGGGCAGAAATAAATTGCCTCCACATCTCCTGCGTCTCTGCGGAGTTTAACGAATGATAACGTAGCTGGGAAACTAGGATATTGGGAAGGTCAGCTAGTTCTAGTAATTAGCAGAGGGGATGGAGATGGAAGGTGAAAGAGGGAGAGGGGATGGATTCCTCATTGAAAGGGGTAATGAATCACTCTTACTGTACATTACTGACAGGACTGTGGATATTTTCAGAGATTAAAAAAAAAAAAAAAAATTGGGAAGCCTCAGAAAATCTGGCAGAAGACAGTGACAATATGGTTCCGGAATTTAATGCCTTGTTTGTTTTCTCCACAGAGAAATTAGTTTGAACTTTGAGATTGTTAAAAGCAAAAGACCTCAGTACACTGTAAAACCCAAAAAATTACGCCAACTCAAATGTTTGAGGAAACCGATTGCCTTAAACCATTTAAGTTTAAAAATCAATAAATATAAGAACTATAAACTCACCTACATTGAGTTAAGGTAATTTAACTCAATGTAGATGCGTTAGTTCTCATATTTATTGGTTTTACAACCTAAATGGTTTAAAGCAAAAGGTTTCCTCAAACGGGTTGAGTTACCGCAACTCATCTACATTGAGTTAAGGTAATTTAATTTCATTTTGTTTATTTATTCATATTATATATTATTTATATATTATATTGAATATTATATATTCAATTTGTTTTCTAACATTTCTATTTATCAAAGAAACTTGAAAAAGTGGTACTCAGCTGTTTTCATATACAGTGTGTGTGTGTGTATATATATATATATATATATATATATATATATATATATATATATACTGCATATGAAAACAGCTGAGTAGCATTTTTTTCAGGTTTCTTTGATAAATAGAAATGTTAGAACAGCATTTATCTGAAATAGAAATCATTTGGAACATTATAAATGTTTATCGTCGCTTTTGAATAACTTAAAGCATCCTTGCTAAATAAAATTAATTGTATTAATTAATAAAATTCAGATGAATGCACATCATTGTATTGTTTCTATTTGTAGAAGAATCCTGAAAAAAGTACTGAAATTTTTTAAATATTGATAATAATAATAATAATAATAATACATGTTTCTTGATCAGCAAATCAGCATACTAGGCAAGGCAAGGCAAGGCAAGTTTATTTATATAGCACATTTCATACACAATGGTAATTCAAAGTGCTGTACATAAAAAGGAGTTAAAATCACAACAGCAAACAAATCATAAAAATTTAAAATAATAATCACACTAACAACAATAAAAACAGAATTTAAGAACATTTCAGATGATTTAAAAAATTGATTTTAAAATTAATTAGCACAGTAAAATGATTATACATAAAATAATGCAATCTGTTCGGACGTAGCACAGTGCTCATTCAATAAATGCACAACTAAACAGGTGAGTTTTAAGTCTGCGTTTAAATGTGTCTAATGTATTAGCACATCTGATCTCTTCTGGAAGCTGATTCCAACTGCGGGCGGCATAATAGCTAAAAGCCGATTCCCCTTGTTTTGTGTGAACCCTTGATATTACTAACTGACTCGATCCTAGTGATCGGAGTTGTCTGTTAGGTTTGTATACTGTGAGCATATTTGCAATGTATGTAGGTCCTAGGCCATTGAGTGCTTTATAAACTAGTAAAAGTACTTTAAAATCTATCCTAAACATAACTGGTAGCCAGTGTAAGGACCTAAGGACTGGTGTAATATGCTCTGATTTTTTGGTTCTAGTCAGAATCCTGGCAGCAGCGTTCTGTATGAGCTGCAGCTGTCTAATGGTCTTCTTGGGAAGGCCGGTGAGGAGACCATTACAATAGTCTACCCTGCTGGTGATAAAGGCATGAACAAGTTTCTCCAAATCTTGACGGGAAACAAAACATCTAATTCTTGCAATGTTTTTGAGATGATAGTATGCTGATTTAGTTACTGCTTTGACATGACTACTGAAACTGAGGTCTGACTCCAGAATCACACCCAGATTCTTGACTTGATTTTTTGTTTTTTGACCCCTAGCGTCAAGGTACGCATTTACCTTATGAACTTCATCTTTGTTTCCAAATGCAATGACTTCCGTTTTCTCCTTGTTTAACTGTAAAAAGTTTTGGCACATCCAACTGTTAATTTCATCAATGCATTGGCAGAGAGAGTCAATGGGGCTGTAGTCATTTGGTGATAAGGCTAGGTAAATCTGGGTATCATCTGCATAGCTGTGATATGCTATTTTGTTCTTTCTCATTATTTGACTTAGTGGGAGCATATACAGGCTAAACAGCAGCGGCGCTAGAATTGAGCCTTGTGGGACTCCGCATGTCATGGACGTCCACTTAGACTTATGTTCTCCTATACTCACATAATAGCCTCTCCCTTCTAAGTATGACCTGAACCAATTTAGAACCATCCCAGAAAGCCCGACCCAGTTTTCCAGTCTATCTAGCAGAATGTTGTGATCGACAGTGTCGAACGCAGCACTGAGATCTAGTAATACCAGCACTGATATTTTGCCAGAATCAGAATTTAGGCGAATATCATTTATTATCTTTATGAGCGCTGTCTCTGTGCTATGATGTGGTCTGAAACCAGATTGGAAATGGTCCAGGTATCCGTTTGAGTTTATGTAGTGATTCAGCTGATTAAAAACAACCTTTTCAATAATCTTTCCAATAAAAGGAAGATTTGATATTGGTCTATAGTTGCTCAATATGGTGTTATCAAGATTTCTCTTTTTCAAAAGGGGCTTAACAGCTGCAGCTGCAGTTACTAGAATGATTTCTGAAGGATCATGTCACACTAAAGACTGGAGTAATGATGCTAAAAAATTCAGCTTTGAAATCACAGGAATAAATTACATTTCAAATAATCAAATACAAAGCAGTTATTTTAAGTAGTAAAAAATAAATTCACAATATTACAATATTTGCTGTATTTTGGATCTAATAAATGCCGGCTTGGAGAGCAGAAGAGACTTCTTTAAAATAATTAAAAAACTGTATATTGCTTATAATCAAATAATAATTCATCACAGAGCCTACTGATTTGGTTTGTGGTTTTGAAAAATATTTTTTAAATTCCTGTGGAGAAAGCAAACAATGAAAATATTTCCAGAAACCAAGGTCACTGAAAAAGTTGGCATCACTATTGTGCTGTATAAACCACATGATCTCTGAATATTTTATTGGCTTTCCCTTTGGCCCCACCCTGCCTCATCTTCTCTTCTGCTCCCTAGTCCCTGTGCAGATGTCCCTGTGTGCATCTTTCCTCCAACATCCATTAAGCTCCTCTGATTCATTAGCCATTTTATTTGGTGCTTGCCTTGCGGCATCAAACGCTGAGCTGCTGTAGGTGTCCCATCAAGCTGATGCTAAGTTAGCCAGCTCCTACTTATTAAAGCCCCAGTTTGTCACGTGTGTTTATATTTGTAATGTAGCTGTGAGAAATCACACCGCGTGCCGATGGCAAGGGACGGATGCGATGGGTGCCATGAGAGAGAGCAGCACAGGGACTCAGACGACATTATGTTTCCCAAAGAGAGACAAACAGTTACAGTGTCTGTTGCATTATAAAAACACTGCACAACACACATGTGAATTGACAAACTCAATGGCAGATTTTATATTGCAGATGCATAATAGATCATTTCTATCATGTCTGGACTTTAAAAGTCATATGGATGCTGCAAAACATATGCATCTGACAGAGAAACAGGATATTAATGAAGGCCAGACTTGATTTTATGCAAGAAAACTGATCTGATTTTAAAAATTGGGAGAAACTGGAAAATAATATTTGGACCAAGTTTTATACCAAGACTTATGTGGACTTATTTTCAAGTCAATTTTGACTTTGTTGACTATGATTAATGGTGAACTGTGGAGCTTTTGTGGCTGACTTTCTTTGTCACCATTGTTTCCTCTCCTCTATCATAAAAAGAAAAAAATTAACATAATAGAAGTTCAAATCTAAAGGTAAAGGAGTCAGCAATTTCAAACGATCCCTCTGTGGCATCCAATTAGACTCTCTTCAGCAACACACCTAAAACTGTTACTCTGCATCAGCAAAATGAGGTGCAGTTTTCTTATTGTGGTGCACACAGAAATCAATTAACACTCCTCTCGTACCTCTTTGACTGACAGTAACTGAATTAATTTGAACAGTTTATACCGCACTTAAAAAAGTCGGTGCTAATGATGTCAGTGCTTATGAAGCCGTCATCTTTTTATATTTTCCCAATATCTAGGATGTAGCCCTGATGTCAAAATGGCTTACATCAGTCGCTCCTACAGGCCGTGTGATTGGTCCTAGTCTGGAAGCGAGGACAGAGTGGCCAGAAACTGCTTAGAGCTTTATAGCGGGTGACAAATGCTGAGTCCTACTGTTTGGCTGTGTTCTGATTTATTTGGTTGTACATACTGAGCACAGGATATCTGTGTAAGTTCACTTCAGCTGGCAACATACTTGTACAGTATGAAATCCAATTGAAGTTGAAGTCAAAAGGTTGCATACACCTTGCAGAATCTGCAAAATGTTAATTTTTTAAAGCAAAACATGAGGGATTATACAAAATGCATGTTATTTTTTTATTTAATACTGACCTGAATAAGATATTCCACATAAAAAGACTTTTACCAAGAAAACTTATAGTTGAATTTTCAAAAGTTTACATACACTTGATTCTTAATACTTGTTACCTGAATGATCCACAGTTGTTCCTTTTTTTTTTTTTTTTTGGTGACAGTTGTTCATGAGTCCCTTGTTTGCCCTGAACAGTTAAACTGCCCGCTGTTCTTCAGAAAATTTACTCCGGTCCCACAAATTCTTTCGTTTTTCAGCTTTTTTGTGCTTTCCACAATTGTATAATTTATAAAATAAATTTTTTCACACTGAGGACAACTAAGAGACTCATATGCAACTAGAAGGTTCAAATGCTCACTGATGCTTCAAATAAAAAAAAACAATGCATTAAGCATAAACTTGCATCCAGTTTTTGAATTTGAAGATCATGGTAAATTAAACTTATTTTGTCTTCTGGGAAACACGTAAGTATCGTCTATAGCTTTGGAAGGGCAATACTAAATAAAAAATATGATATTATTTAGGCAAAATAAAAAAAAAATTTCACATCCTCATTCTGTTCAAAAGTTTTCACCCCCTGGCTCTTAATGCATTGTGTTTCTCTCTGACGCATCAGTGAGCATTTGAATCTTCTGTAATAGTGGCATATGAGTCTCTAAGTTGTCCTTAGTGTGAAAAGATGGATCTCAAAGCATACAGTCAGTAATCTAATTAATGACCTTATTCTGAATAAGACAATAATATGATTAAGCTGTTTACATGAGTTGCTTTTAGAATATTCCTTTCATGTTCCCGTTTTATATGTTATAGTACATAGATCGATTAATGACACACATCATTACGTCCACACGCGACACTATCAGTTCATCTTCGTAATAGACTTTTGGATGTTTAAGTTTTAATTTTACAAAAGCTTGGACATATGCAACACATTTTTTAGAATGTGTGAGTTAAAATTTGCCGTGGTTGCATTTGTGCGAGTGCATGTGCTGCTCCAAAGCGTCTGACTGCTCCATACAGCGAGCGTTTCAGAGCCAGTCAGTTTTTATGAAAAAACACACGCAAGCTGAAAAACCAAAGAATTTGTGGAACCTGAAGAATTTTTCTGAAGAACAGCAACAAACAAGGGACTCATGAACAACTATCACAGCTGTGGATCATTCAAGTAACAACACAGTATTGAGAATCAAGTCTATGTAAACTTTTGAACATGGTCTGTTTTAAAAATTCAACTATTATTTTCTCTTGTAGACTGTAGACATCTTTTATATGAAATATCTTATTCAGGTCAGTATTAAATAAAAAAAAAATACCATGCATTTTGTATGATCCCTTTTACTTTGGTAAAATAATTAACATTTTGCACATTCTGCAAGGTGTATGTAAACTTTTGACTTCAGCTGTATATTTAAGAAAGCATTTTAAGTGATGAGTCCACTAATTTGGTTCGCGTCTAATCAGGTTGCACGCATCCACTGCCTCTTAAAACGTGGCTCAACTGGGCTTTCGCTGATCTCCTTTTGGTTGGCTACTGGCACGAGGTGTCTGTCCTCACCTAGACCTCTAAGTTCTTTAGATTTCCCGTCAGTCAGCTGTGGTCGGTGGGACGGAACCTTCCTCCCAGTGCTAAAATCCAGGTCTGGGTAATGGACCTAAGAGAGGAACTGAATTGCAACAGCTGCCCCGACTGTAGTGGTTTATTTAGCATCGCCTCAGGTTAAATGTAACCCTGCAAAAATCTGATAAAAGCCCCTCTTTTCTATTTATATTTCAGCATGTGCATTAATGATTTATGTCATGAGTGTAGCTCATGTTGGAATTTCACCACGTACCTAATCTCAGATAATGGCATGCGTGTAACTCAATCAGAGAGGATCCAGCAGCAGACAGACTAGCCGCCTTGCTGCCTGCACTCTTATAAATAAAAGTTCTTCATTGGCATCTGTGGTTACATGAAGACATCCATTTGACATCCCCACTGCACAAAAGAATCTTTAGAGTAGAAAAAGTTTCTTTAGAATATAAAAAAAAAAAAATATATATATATATATATATATATATATATATATATATATATATATATATATATATATATAAAATGTATAGCTTATAACATGTTCTTCACGTTATGAAAAAAATTGCTTTTATTTAAGACAGTTTTTGTGTACACTCTTAAATGTTCTTTATTGGCATCAATGGTTCTATAAAGAACCTTTAACATCCATGGAACCTTTCAAATCTAGAAAAGGTTCTTTATAGTCAAAAAAGGTTCTTTAGATTTTTAAAATGTTCTTCAAAATGGCTCTTTAAGGAACTGTTCACTGAAATAGTTCTTCTATGGCTGCAAAAATACCTTTCTGGAACCTTTATTTTTTAAAGTGTATATGATATAGCAATAGTTATAATTGTGAAGTGCTTGTGAAGTGAACTTTCAGAGCAGCTCTGGAGATAAAGTTTATGTGGAATTGTCTCATATATTGAGATGCAGATGCTGAAAACACCATGAGAATGTTGTGTACTTGAGTATGTGCACTAGACATGCAGAACATGCAGACTTCATATTCAATAGCAGTCTTTTTGTGCTTTAATAATCTTAGACACTAGTCCATATTGCAGTTTGGTTTGTTGCATAACCCTGCTTTTGATTTATTCATAAACTCCATGACATTCTGGGGTATACTGTATATTCTATTTTTATAACTGGATTCTGAGATCCAGTCTTAGAATTTATTCAAATGAAAATATCTTACAAGGTAGCATAATCATGTTGCGTGTGTGCACATGCCTTAAAATGCTGCCTACGTAGTTTTTGGAAAAGCTGTTGGGTCTTTTTATAGGTCTGCACAGGTGGTATATGCGTATGTGGCCTAGAAAGTGTAAAAAAGAAAAAAGATAACAGAACTGAAAGTTAGCTAAATATTGATGTAGAATGTAAGAGATGGACTGTGGATTAAAACAGGATCTAGACTTTAATCAGAGAGCGAGGAGTCATTTGTTAAATGTGATTTTGAGGAAGGAAGCAGCTTGCGGATCAGATGAGCCGAGGGACGGTTTGGCTCAGTGACAGATGGGAAACATTAGGGCTCCTCTAATCCTTTCAACATTGACACCAGAGTGTGAGAGAGGTAACTCACACCCACAGCGCCTGAAAGCAGCGCACAAAGCAGAAGACCTTACGCAGAATATCTCTTAAAGCTACTGAAGGAGCAGAACTGCTGTATGGGTCGGTGACCTGCTCTGTTTGAATAGAGAGCATTCAGTGCAGCTTTATACACACTGGAGGCAGAGATAATACAATTCTATCAAGGGGTCAGAGTTTGGTGATTAGCATGACCCAGTTAGCCCCTGCTGGTAGATTTGCAGCAAAAGGTGGGCAAAAGCATTTTCAATCTGATAAAATAAAATTTTTGCAAGCAGCACATAAACCGCTCATGTTCTCGCTGTATTTTGTTATAGCAGATGATTTACCAGTGTCTGATTCTTTCTGGAGGCTGTTCAAAGCATGAGATATGGTGTTTCGG
The DNA here is from genome assembly GCF_049309525.1 of Garra rufa. Taxonomy (NCBI): domain Eukaryota; kingdom Metazoa; phylum Chordata; class Actinopteri; order Cypriniformes; family Cyprinidae; genus Garra; species Garra rufa. The sequence goes on along the minus strand of NC_133368.1, from coordinate 40,195,015 downwards.
CTATATTTTCCTCCGTCTGCTGACTTTAACGTCACAGAGCAGGATCACTGCTGAAGTGTTTATGAATGTGCACGTTCCTCTCGTGCCATCAGCCAGTCATCTATAGGTTGCCATATTACTGTGGCTACAGCTTGATTGGTCTTTGTTAAAAATTAAAAACTGGTTCCTTATTAAGTTCCTTATTCCTCATTTCATCATTCTATTATCTATCACTCTATCAATCACTCTGTCAGTCCGTCTGTCGGTCAGTCTACCTATCTCTCGGTCTGTCTGCCTGTCTGTTTGTCATTCTTTCTGCTGGTCTGTCTTTGTATCAGTTTGTCTGTCTGTCATTCTGTCAGCCTGTCTGTTTATCATGCTGTGGGTTTGTCTATCGTTCTTTCTATCTTTGTCATTTTTTCTGTCTGCCTGTCTGTCTGTTGTTCTCTTTTTCTGTGTCTGTCAATCTGTTTGACTGTCAGTGTATTGTTCTATCTGTCTTTGTCATTTTGTCTTTCTGTTGTTTTGTCTATCATTCTGTCTGCCCGTCTTTGTCATTTTTTTTTCTGTCTGCCTGTCTGTCTATCGTTGTCTGTCTGTCAGTCTGCCTTTCTGTCTATCATTCTGTCTGCCTGTCTGTCTATCATTCTGTCTGTCTTTCTGTAACTTTGTCTCTTTGTCTGTCTGTCATTTTGTCTCTCTGCCTTTCTGCCTGCCTGTCAATCGTTCTGTCCTTCTGTCATTTAGTTTGTCTATCTATTGTTGTCTATTTGTCTGTCTATCATTCTGTCTGCCTGTCTGTCAATCGTTCTGTCTGTCATTCTGTCTGTCAGTCTATTGTTCTGTCTCTGTCTGTTGTTTTGTCTGTCTGTCATTCTGTCTCTGCCATTCTGTCTGCCTGTCTGTCAGTTGTTCTGTCCTTCTGTCATTTAGTTTGCCTGTCTTCTGTTGTTGTCTATATGTCTGTCTATCATTCTGTCTGCCTGTCTTTGTCATTTTTTCTGTCTGTCATTCTGTCTGTCTATCTGTCTAACGTTATGTCTCTGTCTGTTGTTTTGTCTGTCTGTCTGTCTTTCTGTCTCTCTGTCGTTTTGTCTCTGTCATTCTGTCTGCCTGTCTGTCAGTTGTTCTGTCCTTCTGTCATTTTGTTTGCCTGTCTTTCTGTTGTTGTCTATTTGTCTATCTGTCAATTGTTCTGTCATTTTGTTTGCCTGTCTTTCTGTTGTTGTCTATTTGTCTGTCAATTGTTCTGTCCTTCTGTCATTTTGTTTGCCTGTCTTTCTGTTGTTGTCTATTTGTCTATCTGTCAATTGTTCTGTCCTTCTGTCATTTTGTTTGCCTGTCTTTCTGTTGTTGTCTATTTGTCTGTCTGTCATTCTGTCTGTCTGCTTGTCTGTCTGTTGTTCTGTCTGCTTGTTTTTTGTCTATCATTCTGTCTCTCTGTCTATCATCCTGTCATTTTGTTTGTCTATGGTTCTGTCAGCCTGTCTATCGTTTTGTCTTTCTGTCATTGTATCTGTCTGTCATTCTGTCTGCCTGTCTGTCTATCGTTCTGTCTGTCTGTCTCTGTCTGTTCTAATACTCTGTCATATTTTTTTCTGCAATTCTGTACTCTGTTTGTTACCTCAATGTAAATGGAAAGAACAGTAATGGATAGTTTCTCCAGGTATAGGGCTTTTTGATTATTACCTACAGAAGAACATTTTAATATGATCAGTTGCTTTATTTTTTGGACTGACCCTGTGCTGCACCTCACTGGACTACTTTTCTCTCACTGTCAGATGTTAGTTGATGTGATCTAAGGAGCTGCTTGTTAATCTTTCATGAATCATCTCCTATAAAGGAAACCATTGCAATTGAGGTTACTTTACCACCCTTCCTGATAGTTCTTCCTGATTATATTTTAGCATAAGATATAATTTCATTTTTAAATTTCTGCTGAAGAGAAGGGACCACACTGATGCAGTTTTCCCCTGCAGTTCTGATTTAGGATGCCGTTCACATGAACTTAATGTTTCATGAGGCATCATCATTCTCCTAGAGAGATTTTACTACTGTATAATGTTTTATGAATGCAAGTTAAGAATGAAATTCATTTGAATTATTTAATTTGTCATCTGCTGTGGCTTTTTTTTATTTATTTATTTATTTATTTATTTTTTTACATGGCGTCCCATGTTCACTTATTCTTGGAACATGAAGCTTAAAGATTATCTGTCCAGCGAGGATGCAAGTCATTTAGATTAAGAGTAATCTGATTGCATAGTAGGTACAAATTATAACATAAAGGGCCACACAAGTAGGGTAACAGCTGGCCTTTGTAAGCCCCATCTCTCAGATGATTGGTCAGCGATGGATTACTAACTCAGAGATAATTATGCGGGTAAATCCCCAATCCTGAATACACAGCAGCTGTAAAGACAAACATGGCCTTTTTTCCTGTGCTGTTATGATATTGAAAATACTCGTTTTTTTTACTCTCTCTCTCTCTCTCTCTCTCTCTCTCTCCTCTCTCTCTCTCTCTCTCTCTCTCTCTCTCTCTCTCTCTCTCTCTCTCTCTTCTCTCTCTCTCTCTCTCTCTCTCTCTCTCTGTGTGGTATGATTGTAAATCGGTTATGACTGCTAATCCAGTTGGTGTTTCAGTACACAAATATGAATGGTATTGCACTATCCCTCAGCCAATAATTAAATGCCCCATTCATGACCCCCTGGTAAAATATTGGGAAAACAAAGTTGAGTGGATTTGGCTGTGTATTATCTGTTAACTGAGAAAGCTATTGCTTGCATGGTATATCTATCGTTATATTGTTCTATCAGTCTATCTGCCATTCTATCGTTTTATCTGTTGTTCTATGTATCTATTGTTCTATCCATCTTTCTGCCGTTCTATTGTTCTATCCATCTATTTTGCGTTCTATTGTTCTATCCATCTATCTGCCGTTCTATCCATCTATCTATCATTCTGTCTATCTATCTGGTGTTCTTTCATTTTATCTGTTGTTCTATCTATCTATCTACCATTCTATCCTTATATCCTTCTATCCGTCGATCTATCTGCTGTACTATCGTTTTATCTTTCGTTCTATGGTTCTATCTATCTATTGTTCTATCTATCTACCATTCTATTGTTCTATTTATCTGCCGTTCTACCATTCCATTGTTCTATATGGCACTCTATTGTTTTATCTATCGTTATATGGTTCTATCTATCTATCTACCGTTCTATTTATCTGCCGTTCTACCGTTCCATTGTTTTATCTATCTATCTGGTGTTCTATCGTTCTATCGTTTTATCTATCGTTCTGTCTATCTATTGTTCTATCTGTCTATCTGGTGTTCTATCGTTCTATCATTTTATCTATCATTCTATGGTTCTAATTATCTATCTATCTATCGTTCTATCGTTCTATCGTTCTATTTATCTATCGTTCTATCTGGCGTTCTAACATTTTATCTATCGTTCTGTGGTTCTATCTATCTATTGTTCTATGGTTCTATCTATCTGGTGTTCTATCTGTTGTTCTATCTATCTATCTATCTACCGTTCTATCGTTCTATTTATCTGCCGTTCTACCGTTCCATCATTCTATCTATCTATTGTTCTATCTATCTATCTATCTGGCGTTCTATCTATCGTTCTATCTATCTATCTATCATTCTATCATTCTATCGTTCTGTGGTTCTATCTATCTATCTATCTATCTATCTATCTATCTATCTATCTATCTATCTATCTATCTATCTATCTATCTATCTATCTATCTATCTATCTATCTATCTATCTATCTATCTATCTATCTATCTATCTATCTATCTATCTATCTATCTATCTATCTATCGTTCTGTGGTTCTATCTATCTATCTATCTATCTATCTATCTATCTATCTATCTATCTATCTATCTATCTATCTATCTATCGTTCTATCGTTCTATCGTTCTATCGTTCTATCGTTCTATCGTTCTATCGTTCTATTTATCTATCGTTCTATTTATCTATCGTTCTATCCGGCGTTCTAACATTTTATCTATCGTTCTGTGGTTCTATCTATCTATTGTTCTATCTATCTGGTGTTCTATCTGTTGTTCTATCTATTTTTCTATCTATCTGGCGTTCTATCTATCTATCTATCTATCTATCGTTCTATCGTTCTATCGTTCTATCGTTCTATTTATCTATCGTTCTATCCGGCGTTCTAACATTTTATCTATCTATCTATCTATCTATCGATCTATCGATCTATCGATCGATCGATCGTTCGTTCGTTCGTTCGTTCGTTCGTTCGTTCGTTCGTTCGTTCGTTCTATTGTTCTATGGTTCTATCTATCTGGTGTTCTATCTATCTGGTGTTCTATCTGTTGTTCTATCTATCTACCATTCTATCGTTCTATTTATCTGCCGTTCTACCGTTCCATCGTTCTATCTATCTATTGTTCTATCTATCTATATGGCGTTCTGTCTATTGCCCTATCTATCTACCGTTCTATCGTTCTGTTTATCTGCCGTTCTACCGTTCCATCGTTCTATCTATCTATCATTCTATCTATCTGCCGTTCTACCGTTCTATCGTTTTATCTATCGTTCTATGGTTCTATCTATCTGGCGTTCTGTCTATTGCTCTATCTACCGTTCTATCGTTCTATTTATCTGCCGTTCCATCGTTCTATCTATCTATTGTTCTATCTATCTGGCGTTCTATCGTTTTAGCTATCTATCATTTATCTATCTATCGTTCTATCTATCTATCGTTCTATCTATCTATCGTTCTATCTGGCGTTCTAACTTTTTATCTATCGTTCTATCTATCTATTGTTCTATCTATCTGGTGTTCTATCTGTTGTTCTATCTATCTATCTACCATTCTATCGTTCTATTTATCTGCCGTTCTACCGTTCCATCGTTCTATCTATCTATTGTTCTATCTATCTATATGGCGTTCTGTCTATTGCTCTATCTACCGTTCTATCGTTCTGTTTATCTGCCGTTCTACCGTTCCATCGTTCTATCTATCTATCATTCTATCTATCTGCCGTTCTACCGTTCTATCGTTTTATCTATCGTTCTATGGTTCTATCTATCTGGCGTTCTGTCTATTGCTCTATCTACCGTTCTATCGTTCTATTTATCTGCCGTTCTACCGTTCCATCGTTCTATCTATCTATTGTTCTATCTATCTGGCGTTCTATCTATTGTTCTATCTATCTATCTGACGTTCTATCTGGCGTTCTATCTATCTATCTACCGTTCTATCGTTCTATTTATCTGCCGTTCTACCGTTCCATCGTTCTATCTATCTATTGTTCTATCTATCTGTCTGGTGTTCTATCTATCTATTGTTCTATTTATCTATCTGGCGTTCTGTCTATTGCTCTATCTATCTACCGTTCTATTGTTCTGTTTATCTGCCGTTCTACCGTTCCATCGTTCTATCTATCTATCGTTCTATCTATCTGCCGTTCTATCGTTCTATCTATCGTTCTATGGTTCTATCTATCTGGCGTTCTATCTATTGTTCTATCTATCTATCTACCGTTCTATCGTTCTATTTATCTACCGTTCCATCGTTCTATCTATCTATCGTTCTATCTATCTGCCGTTCTATCGTTCTATCTATCGTTCTATGGTTCTATCTATCTGGCGTTCTATCTATTGTTCTATCTATCTATCTACCGTTCTATCGTTCTATTTATATGCCGTTCTACCGTTCCATCGTTCTATCTATCTATCGTTCTATCTATCTTGCGTTCTATCGTTCTATCGTTTTATCTGTCATTCTGTGGTTCCATCTATCTGGCGTTCTATCTATTGTTCAATCTATCTATTGTTCTGTCTGTCTATCTGGCATTCTATCTATTGTTCTATCTATCTATCTGCTGTTCTATCATTCTATTTATCTGCCGTTCTAGTGTTCCATCTTTCTATCTACCGTTCTACTGTTCTTTCCTTCTATCTATCTATCTATCGTTCTACCATTATATCATTTTATCTATCTATCTGTCTATAACGGTGAGTAATTGTGTAATCAAATAGAGGGTTAAATTTTACCCAGTTTTTTTATTTTTCTCGTAGTTTTTATTGCAAAATTGCTTTGTCTTATTTACAAACTATCTGCAGTCCAACCAGCATTGACGTATTTTCTAGACAAACTCCTAATAAGAATTTTTGGTTAAATAATTTCCGCCTGCCTCTGTGCTCTTTACATTGCATTGCAGCAACTTAAGTCTATTGATAAAATGTCCACCTTGTCCTGTCTCTGGACCCTTTTTAATAATTCATCTGTCATCTTGGTTTACGGCACGTATAGTCAGGCCAGGTTCATTAGGATGTCCTGCAGCAAGGTGAGTCCAACCTGAAAACCTTCACTCCTTCAGATAAACCGCCTGCTTCTTAGATCTCCTTCTCACCCAACAAACAATGGTACCATCTGAACAATATTTTGTTGTCAGTTGTTTAGTAGTCAGCCTGACCAAGCAAATTCATGAGTACTGTAGGCTCAAAAAACAATTTAAACATGCCTATTTTGTGTGTTTTGTATTTGTCAATGCATGTGTGTGCAGATGTGCTCGTGCATCTTTCCTCCTTGCTTTACCCCCCAGCTCTCCAACCCCAGTGACAGGAAGTGCCACTAATGCGAGGAGCCGTCTCCTTGCGAGCTTTCAAATAGGGTGGTTTTTCTTCACACTGAAGGGCAAAAGGAGACATTTTTCTCCTCCTTTGGCTCAGTGAGAGAGCTGACAGCCTGGTTCTGTCAGGCGATGAACTGTCAGGCGGAGTCTTTTCTCGTTTTTCTTGCTCATAGAGCATATGTGGCTCTTATTCATCAGTAACGGCATCACGTTCTTCTCCTGTCTAAGCAGCCTGTGAGCTTCTGGGCTAAATACAATGACCTTGACCTGTGTCAGGCTCTTTGGCAGAGCAGCCACACTACTATGCTCTGATGTGTGACCAAATAAACATGCGTAAGCTATTAGCATATCTCTTATTTACTTTTTCAATTACAGTGCTTGCGAGGCCTCAAACATTACAGTTTTCATGCTGCTTTTTTACTCCACAAATTTCTATGACTAATTCAGCCCAAACGAAACCTACAGACTCCATTAAATTTTAATTCATTGATAATTTCAGCCTTCAGTGGGTGTTTACACCAACTGAGAGCAAAGCAACTCAGAATTATTGATTTTCAATGAGAATTGGACTGTTGACAAGAGGATATGGGTGTTTAATTGTTTTTTGGGTTTTGGCCTACAAAAATATGTCATCCTTGCTGCACTCTCTTCATCTGTCAGCCAACTGTGATATTGCAAAAACAATTTTTGGACAAAGTACTAGCACTTTTGACATCCTTAGTGCAGAAAACCTGTGTTAAAGGGATGGTTCACCCAAAAATGAAAATTCTGTCTCGCTGTCATGTCGTTCCAAACCCGTAAGACCTTCATTCATCTTAGGAACACAAATTAAGATATTTTTGATGAAATCCAAGAGCTTTCTGACCCTGCATAGACAGCAATGCAACTGACACATTCAAGGCCCAGAAAGGTAGTAAAGACATTGTTATAATAGTCCATGTGTCATCAGTGGTTCAACCTTAACTTTGTAAAGCTACAAGAACTTTTTGTGCGCAAAGAAAACAAAAATAACCACTTTATTCAACAATTTCTTCTCTTCCATGTCAGTCTCCACTACTAATGAGAGTATCACGACCCATGCAACTACAAGTGTTTCTTCTCAGCTGCCTTGTATACCGTTGCATTTTCGTCATCGTCACCTTCCGCTCTAAATAGCTCTGCAATATTGACGTTCATAACCAATCGACGGATGCTGTCGTCAAGGTGATGCCCAGCCTGTGAAACACAACTCATCAGACATGTATACCATTGCACGCTTTGGCAGACGTGACCGCGTTTGCAAGGACATGCATGCTCGCAGCGGCTCTTTGTAACGGTACACTTTTGAGTGTTCGCATGCTGCTGCGGTGCACATGCGAATGCCGTGGGGACTTTAAGGGTGGAAATGTTTAATCACTCTGCTCTAGTTTCGAGGTCTGAGGTGTGGTTGTTTTGTTGCACTGGTGCTGGATGGGGAATCTGGTTTCAAGAGATTACTGCATCTTGATCTAGATTGGTGATGGTCTTAAAGGAGAAGTTCACTTCCAGAATGAAAATTTCCTGATAATGTACTGGTAATTTTTTTTCAGTTTTTTTGAGGAAAACATTTCAGGAATTTTTTCCATATAGTGGACTTGAAGGGTTGAAGGTCCAAATTGACCTTATGCACGGAGCGTTCTTTAGAACTTCCGCATAAAGATAAGCAGTGTTGTGCAAGTTACTTCCAAAACGTAATACACTGTATATTACTAGTTACTGTCTTTTAAAAGTAATTAGTTACATTACAATATTACTGGCTTGAGTAAACAAGGAAGTAATCCGTGCATATGGTCAATTAGAGTTTCAGTGCAGCAATGCATGTTTGACCCATTAACCTAGGATTAAAGAAATGGATTGCAAGTGTTGCCAACCTAGCGAAAAGTGTCTAGCAACAATACATAAACACATAATTGGACAAACCTAATAAAGTTTCTGAGGCTCTCCGGTTTTGCCGAACGAGCGCGAGGTCTCCCAAGGCGCGCGCACCTCCCTCTCTTTATATCTGCGTCTGCTCTGTTCAGCGAGCGGCAGAGGAGCAAGGCTTTCAGTTAAACCAGATATTATGTGCTTCCAGTGCTTGAAGCGGGCCGGTATGCAGGCACTTCTGTATTTTATCCTTTTGCGTACTTGCACTTTTTCATGCGTACCGGCACTTCTGCCATAATGAATGAATGCAAGCGGAGTCGGTCTACGTTAGGATTGGTGCTGTGGGGTTGATGCGTAAAGCCACATACGAGTATGCAAGCGAAAATGGTGTATTATATGCACGTCAAACACATCATATGCACGCCAAAGTTAAATTCAGCTTATTAATAGCACGCCAAATAGAAACAGAAAATCGTGCTACTAGTACGCATTTTCATGAGACCGGGCTCTCGAATCAGTACATTATAACGAAAACAATACCTTAAAAAAATAAAAGAAGCAGGTTTTTGCGATCACATACCTTTAAACGGGTAAACTCCTAAAAAGTCCAAGGATCGTGAAAGCATTCAAACAGGAAGTTAAAAACAACGATAATAATGCAGAGAATAGTGACTTATGTCCAGATGCCGGTAAATGATTCTTTTCAGCGATTGAATCATGATCATAATTCAGGATTTTTTTCAGTCATTATTTCATATTACTTTGGTTGTCTGATAACAGAAACACTAAAATATAACAATGGAAACATTTTTGTTGAGAACTTGGCTGCATCAAATGACTGTATGTGGGCACAGAGAGGCAAACAAATGTAATAATAAATGTACATTTTGCATGTTCAGTAGAAGTGAGCTGCCCTGTCCAGCAAATAATGTAAACAGGCTTGTGTAAGTAAAAGAGAAGTAATGGGAACATTTCTATGTTCTTTTTTTCCATGTGTCGAATAGACATGAACAAGTCATTTGAAAAACATCTATGACCTTTGAAACATGTCTAGTCTTCATCTTCTATGTCGAGTATGGTTTCACTAATAATAAACATATTTGCTTAAAGCATCCATATTTGTCCATGCCAACGTTATATATATATATATATATATATATATATATATATATATATATATATATATATATATAGGCCTATATTATATATATATATATATATATATATATATATATATATATATATATAGTACAGACCAAAAGTTTGGACACACAGTGAGGTCAATAAGTATTTGATCACCCTGTTGTTTTGCAATTTCTCTTACTTAGAAATCATGGAGGGGTCTACAGTTTTCAGCATAGGTGCATTTCCACTGTGAGAGACAGAATCTAAAAATAAAAATCCGGAAATCACATTGTATGATTTTTTTTTTTTAACAATTTATTTGTGAATTACTGTGTCAAATAAGTATTTGATCACTGGAATCATTTTATTTTTTATATTTGGCAGATTTGGTATTGTTAACAATTACAGAGGTCAAACGGTTCCTGTAGTTCTTCACCAGGTTTGCACACACTGCAGGACGGATTTTGGCCCACTCCTCCATACAGATCTTCTATAGATCTGTCAGGTTTTGGGGCTGTCTCTGAGCAACACGGAGTTTCAGCTCCCTCCAAAAATGTTCTATTGGATTTAGGTCTGGAGACTGGCTAGGCCACTCCAGAACCTAGATATGCTTCTTACGGAGCTACTCCTTGGTTTTCCTGGCTGTGTGCTTTGGGTCATTGTCATGTTGGAAGACCCAGCCACGACCCATCTTTAACCCTCTGGGGTCTGAGGGTGTTTTGGGGCCCTGAAGAAGTTTTGACATGCCCTGACATTTGTGCTTTTTTCAGTATCTTAAAAACATATTAATGGCTAAAGTCTGATTACATTGTAATCAGCACATATTGGGCTACAATAATATGCAAGCAACATGAATATACATGTTTGTGTTTTTGAGAAAACTACAGTAAAGACCAAAAGTTTGGACACACGAATGAGAAGGTGTGTCCAAACTTTTGGTCTGTACTGTAGTTTTCTCAAAAACACAAACATGTACATTCATGTTGCTGGCATATTATTGTATTGTAGTAATATTGTTAAATATTATTACAATATTAAACTACTTTCTGTTAGAGTATATTTAAGTGCAATTTATTCCACTGATGGAAAAGCTTAATTTTGAGCAGCCATTACTCAACTTCAGTGCCACATAATCCTTCAGAAATCATGCTGTTTCTTCTGGTGCTCAAGAAAAAAATGTTTTCATATTAAATCATTTGTGCTGTTTTAGTGAAAATTGTGGTACATTTATTTTTTTTATTCGTAGGGTTGTAGGCTAATGACCTTGTCAGAGGTCAATGCATTTATTCTCTGTGTACAGTCAAGCAATAACTTGTGGAATTGAACTTGGTTCTGTGTGGGTTTGTGAATGCAGCTACTGTGAGTGGAGAGCTGGCACATAGTGAGGTCTGAATAAAAAGCTGGACATGAGGTTTGGTCTGACAGAATAAATAAATAAAACTGTTTAAAATACAGCTTTTAACAGGGTTATTTCAATTCATGTTTTTTAACCGGTCCTAAACACTATATTCTAGGATAATTTTTTCTGTACACTCTCAGAAAAAAGTACTAATATGGTCAGTTTAGTTACTAATATATACTTTTGAAGTACCATATGTACTTCTAATGACGGATAGTGATTTTTAATTTTTTTATTTTTTTTTGCAAAGACAAGGCTAGTGTAATATGTCTCTGTGCAATGTCTTTTCCATAGACTTCCATTGCAAGTACACTACCAGTCAAAAGTTTTTAACAGTAATATTTTTTATGTTTTTTTAAAGAAGTATCTTCGGCTCACCAAGGCTGCATTTATTTGACCCATAGTACAGTAAGACTGTACAATTTTGAAATATTTGTACTATTTAAAATAACTGTTTTCTATTTAAATACATTTTAAAATGTAATTTATTCCTTTTTATCCAAAACTAAATTATCATCAATATTTAAAACAGTTGAGTACATTTGAGCAAGGATGGTTTAAAAAATGTTATGATAAAAGTGATGATAAAGACATTTATAATGTTTCAAAGATTTCTATTTCAGAAAAAATGCTGCTCTACTCTTTCTATTCATCAAAAAAACTTGAAAAAAAATTATATTATGTTTTCAACATAATAATAATAATAGATGTTTTTTGAGCAGCAAAACAGAATGTTTGAATGATTTCTGATGGATCATGTGACTGGAGTAATGATGTTAAAAATTCTGCATGAAATCACAGGAATAAATTACATTTTAAAGTATATTCAAATAGAAAACTGTTATTTTAAATAGTAAAAATATTACAAATGACTGTTTTTGCTGTACCTTAGATCAAATAAATGCAGGCTTGGTGAAGAGACTTCTTTTGACTGGTAGCCACATTAACATATTTTATTATTATTTTTATTTTTATTTTTTTTTTACACAAAATGGGGGTTGAATCTAAATTATTTTCCATGTTAATCGAGAAGAGTTCATATTCCTTTAACTTCAGAGTCCTTTAAACTGAATGTTGTCCTGAAATCAAGGTCATGAAATGGAATTATTCAAATCTCCTGCGTTTTCTCATGAATTTCATTTGTACTTTCCTCTTGAACACCCTGAACGCATTTCTACCTCCTCTGGTTTGGAGAGACCGTCTGCTGGTGTTGAGTCTAACCTTCCTCTGTAGCAAATGTCGAGAATGTCACACTTTCCCATTCAGATTGCCCACTGAGAAACTACCCACAAATGTTGTTGTTTTTCTTAGAAGTGCCAACTGAACCAAGAGAAGGGTTTACTCAAGTCTGGACTATTTAAGAGCATTCCTCTCAGACGGTGAAACATGTGCATGACAAATGACCGGACTCGCACCTCTAAACCAGTAGCGTCCTTTTCCTCACGTTTGCACTCCCACCTTTAGATTTTATTGCATGAATCAGCCGCAAATGTTGTTGTTTTTCTCAGACATGCCAACTAAAGCAGGAGAACGGATTCCAAATTAGTCAAACGCACCAGACACATTTTCAGACAGCCCAGTGCGTACATACTTAGTCACAGAATGGGAGAAAAACACAATTACACTGCTTTACCATCAAGCAGCTTGGCCCTGAGTGTCAGTATGTGACAGAGCCACGAAATTCATACTTTGGACCACGATGAAATCACAGTTGAGTGAGTTTTACAGTAAGTCTGCAGTGAGAGGGTGAGACTACATAGAAATGGCATGTGTGGTGGTTTTTGTAAGTTGGCAGCAAGGTGCCCAAAGGCCTTCTGTGTGCTTGAGCTGCTCAACTCACATTTAGTCATAGGGCTGGGAATGGAGAATCAGTTTGTATTTGTACAGTACAGTGACCAAATGATTTTCATGAACTTTAGTTTTTTCGTAATTTACATTTTTAAAGTTAGTCAAAAGTTTACATACACCTTGTGGAATCTGCAAGATGTTAATTATTTGACCAAAATAAGAGGGATCATACAAAATGCACATTATTTTTTGGTACTGGCCTGAATAAGATATATTTTAAATACAAGATGTTTACATATAGTCCACAAGAGAAAATAATAGTTGAATTTATAAAAAAAGACCCAATTCAAAAGTTTACATACACTTGATTCTTAATACTGTGTTGTTACCTGATTGACCCACAGTTGTGTTTTTGCTTTATTTAGTGATCGTTGTTCATGAATCCCCTGTTTGTCCTGAGCAGTTAAACTGCCTGCTGTTCTTCTGGAAAATCTGTCAGCTCCTACAAATTCTTTGGTTTTTCAGCATTTATGTGTATTTGAACCCTTTCCAACAATGACTGTATGATTTTGAGATCCGTCTTTTCACACTGAGGACAATTGAGGGACTCATATGCAACTATTACAGAAGGTTCAAACACTCACTGATGCTTTAGAAGGTAACACAATGCATTAAGAACCAGGGGGTGAAAACTTTTGAAATTTGAAGATCAGAATAAAATGTAACTTATTTTGTCTTCTGGGAAACATCCAAGTATCTTCTGTAGTTTCTGAAGGTTAGTACTAACTGAAAAAAAACCCCACGATATTTAGGCAAAATAAGAAAAATTTACACATCTCTATTCTGTTCAAAAGTTTACGCTCCTGGCTCTTAATGCATTGTGTTTCCTTCTGAAGCATTAATCTCTGTGATATTCAGTGCCAATTTATCAGGAAGTGATGATTTTGTTCTCTTCGACTCGTTGGATGGAAATGGTGCTTATTCAGAAATGTTTTATATGATATTCCAATTTTGTGCATTAGTTCAATTCACAACTTTGGATGGGAAAACTTTCGGTCAGTTTAATGCATTCTTTCTTAAAAAGTAAAATGAAATCTTGCTGAACCCCAACTTTCGAACGCTAATGTAGATCTACGAACAGCTGTGCGGGCATGTAAAGGCCTGTACCCTTATTTCTCTCTTTCTCTAATTAAGTCTTGTTTGCAATCTCTGCTGATCTTTCTCTCGCATACCCTCTTATTTTATTTCTGTGGCTTTTGCTCTATTTTCCCATCGTTTCTTCACTGCCCTCATCACTTTCTCTGTCTGTCTCTTTCTTCTTCGGCTTGTCTCTCCATAGATCTCTTTGATAATGAGTGGTAAATACAGTCATGTCTCATCACTGTTATTTATAGTCTGTCTGAGAATGTGTGTGTGTGCGCTCATGTGCGTGTGAGTGTCCATGCAATAGCCTATTTTATTTTCTCACTGATAACTGCCACTCAAAAGTTTGGGATCAGTATGATTTTTAATGGTGTTTAAAGACGTTTCTTAGGATTGTCAAGGCTGTGTTTA
>NC_133368.1:40141720-40180161 GCF_049309525.1 Garra rufa | reverse complement strand
TTTATTATTATTAATGTAATTTCTACTGTTTTTTTATTAAATAAATGCAGCCTTGATGAGCATAAGAGACTTATAATATAAAAAAATTATATTCTCTTTGACCTGTCAATAAAAATAGTATAAGAAGATTTAATAACCTATTACTTATTTTTTTAATTTATTCTTATATTTTATTTTCAATAATATTGTTCAGTGTCACATCAGAGATACTCTTTATTTGTCATTGTTAATTAGTGTATGTCTTGTTTTCTTGCCTTTGAGCAAGAACGATCAACTTGCAAGTATTACATTGTGTCCTGCGATTGTGATCCATGTGTAAATATATTCATGCCACCTCAGTGCTACTTTAAAAACTGTGGTGGCATTATGCACTAAGACAAGAGTCTGTTATTAACGTTATATTTTGTCCTGTATTCTATATGCATTGTTAATGGACAAAATTAGTAACAATTAATATGTATCATGTACTCATTTTATACTGAAATGTACATACATACAGTTGAGGTCAAAAGTTTAAGTCTAAGAGGGATCAGAATGCATGCTGTTTTTTATTTAGTACCAACCTGAATACGATTTTTCACATAAAAGGCGTTTACATATAGTCCACAAGAGAAAATAATAGTTGAATTTATAAAAATTACTGTGTTGTTACCTGATGTTTTTTTGTTTAGTGAGAGTGATTCATAAGTCTCTTGTTTGTCCTGAACCGTTAAACTGCCTGCTGTTCTTCAGAAAAATCCTTCAGGTCCCACAAATTCTTTAGTTTTTCAGCATTTTTGTGTGTTTGAACCCTTTCCAACAATGACTGTTTGATTTTGAGATCCATCAACTCAAGCGTATGTAAACTATTGAACTTTTGAATGTCTTTTATGTGAAATATTTTATTCAGGTCAATACTAAAAAAAGAAACCGAACATGCATTTTGTATGATTCCTCTTATAAAAATAATTAACATTTTGCAGATTCTGCAAGGTGTATTTAAACTTTTGACCTCAATCTATTAATTTGACGTCTTCATGCTGGTATTCTCAAAATTGGCAAATAATTGCCGGTATTTTAGTCTGGGTGTTAGATGTTCAGTCACCTTGGCTTATGTGTATGTGTTTGTGTTTTTTTTCAGTGCGGGACCCAAGGGCGACAACATCTATGAGTGGAGATCCACCATCCTGGGCCCTCCAGGTTCAGTTTATGAGGGAGGCGTGTTCTTTCTGGATATCACCTTCTCTTCCGATTACCCCTTCAAGCCACCAAAGGTACAGTATGAGAAAACATCTTTCCTTTTTATTCACTCCTTTTGAGGTATTAAAACAGGAGACGCTCAGTCCTGCTTCTAGAGATCTGCCTTCCTGCATTGGTTATTTACAACTTTAAATAACTCTTAGTTCATTTAAAAAATTGTTTCAGAACCTAGTGAGAAGTCATGCTG
This sequence comes from Garra rufa, assembly GCF_049309525.1. Taxonomy (NCBI): domain Eukaryota; kingdom Metazoa; phylum Chordata; class Actinopteri; order Cypriniformes; family Cyprinidae; genus Garra; species Garra rufa. The sequence continues at coordinate 40,178,735 of NC_133368.1, read as the reverse complement.
CCTATCACTCAAAAGAGGTACAAAAACTGTCACTGGGTTGTATTTTATTTACCTCTGAAGGGAGCCTATTAGTACTTTAAAGCAGTGTTTCTCAACTCCAGTCCTCGGGACCCACTGCTCTGCACATTTTGTATGTCTTCCTCATTTAAGGCACCTGATTTTGATCATCAGCTCATTAGTAGAAAGATTCATGAACTGAACTGAGTGTGTCAGACTCAGAAACATACAAAATGTGCAGAGCAGTGGGTCCCGAGGACTGGAGTTGAGAAACACTGCTTTAAAGTATATATTTATACTTTCAGTGTACATCTTAGCACCTAAATTGTACATACAATAACTTTCTGAAAAGGTAAAAGATTTTGTACCATTTTCTGAGAGTGTAGGATGATTGTAGAATCCTGACTGAAATGAAGCTTCATATGTGAATGATACATGAAATGCTTACGAATGCCTTAGAACTTGGCCAGAAGAAGAAGTCTTAGAAGGCAGCATCATCATGCTTTCAGAAGCTGCATAGGCAGCTCATTACTTTTCGCAACAGGATCTCAATATAAATGCAAAATCAAATGCATTGGAACGTATTTGGAAGCACTTCAGACTCGATACATCAAAGCTGTTGTTGAATATGGGGCAGAACTTAAAACAGCTGTATCAGCCATTTGATGCTGTTCTTCAGAATAGAAGTTCATGAATCGAAGTACCATGACAATTCTAACCTGGATGAAAGCAAATGATCATTTAAGCATTTTGTTATATGAAAGCTATTGTGAAGTGGTACCTCACACAGGGCCCTACGATTTCCACATTGCAGAGAAAACAGATGGAATTGCAGAATCCAGTCAGAAAAAATCAAATATACTGTATAAAATGGAAATGCCATGGAATTTGCCAATTTTGGATGAATAAATCAAAAGTAGGTCAGTACACTTAAATCAAAATGCTATACTATGTGGACTATTGTCTGTGAATGTTAAGCCACAAAAATACAGTTTAAATATAAATCCTGCATATTCTGCTTGTCTTTGTGTGAACAAATGGCGCAGACGCACGGTTTCATTTCAGCCTCTGCTGCCTCAATATATGAGTACATGAACACTTAAACATAATCTCTAGAATGGCTCTAAGAGTCACTTCATGAGTATTTTTTGAGAACTATCATCATATATGTGACCCTGGAACACAAAACCAGTCATAAGGGTCCTTGTTTTGACATTTAGATTTATACATCATCTGAAAGCTGAATAATAAGCTTTCCATTAATGGTTTGTTAGGATAGGACAATATTTAAGAAATCTGGAAAAAATCTGGAATCAATTAAAGTCAATTAAAATCAATAAAAGTTGTCCATATGAAGTTCTTAGCAAAGCATATTACTAATCAAAAATTAAGTTTTGATATATTTACTGTAGGAAATTGACAAAATATCTTCATGGAACATGATCATTACTTATTATCCTAATGATTTTTGGCATAAAAGAAAAATCTATAATTTTTACCCATACAGTGTATTTTTGGCTATTGCTACTAATATACCTGTGCTACTTACACACATATACAAACAGAAACTTATAGGTCTTCACACCAACCCGTCAAAATAAATTTTCAGTTTCACTTTAAAAACAGTGACAGAAAAACTTCATGTAATGATAGTAGTAGTAGTAATAGTACAAATAAAATTATTATTAAAACATTCAAATATTTTTTGAGAAATATCTACCAGAAAATTGATTTTTTTTTATTTTATTATTTTTTTTTTTTTATAAAAAATAGAAATGCTTTTGAGTATTAAAATTTAATAAAATGGAATTTAGAAAATGAATGGAAAACATAAAATTTGGTAAAAATAAATAAAACTGAATTTGAGGGGATAAATAAATAAAACTAATTTCATAGGGTTTTAAAATTAAAGGAACCGTATGTAAGAAATTTATGTCAGTTAATCATAAAATGGCCCTGGCATGTCACTAGACATTAAGAAATCATGTTCATTTCAAATACTTATATCACTGACAACAGTGGTCCGGCCAGGATATTGTCATTTAAAAGTGAGAGTTGCAGCCCACGACTGATGTTATTGTTGTCATTTTGTGTTTTGGTCTGAGGCACCACCCTCCAGCTATCGACCAATCACTAAATCAGTAGAGTTTTGTGATCTGGGTTGCCAGCTCTGTTACAGCTGCAGCTATACGAACGTGTCGGATAAAACAAGTATAACGTTACGAAACCTAAAAGACCTCGTTATGAATCCGAAATACGTCGTGACAAAGTCCGAAATAAAACAAGGATTGGTATAGGAGATGCCTTTGAAAGATGGAGACGGCTGAAAACGGAGAAGAATTTGAAGATAGACGCCAACGTTGCAAATTTTCTCCTGGCCAGGTAAGATTCATCTATGTTTGGCTAACTTTTCTTCCGTACACAGTGGATTTTCCACGGTCGGCAGTGCTAAATGCGTTCATAAAAAGCTTTATATCGCACCACTAGCAGGGTAACATTATGAAAACAATCTATGTTCCGACTGAAATGTGGTATTACAGTATATATTTGCGAAATATTTGGCTAATCGCCATCTGTAAATTTTTGTGATACATAATTACCTCGCAAAACATCTCTTGTGAAGCATAAACATAATTAACAGAAGAAAACAAATTACTGTGTAGGACTCGTCACTTGCCATTGGAAGCTCTTTGTAGCAGCCTACTCCTGCAGCTTAGCTGGCAACCTCGAGTCAGGGGGGAGGGGGAGGGGAGACACCGTTCTACAGTATTTTGAAAGTGATTGCAGTACCAGTTTTGGCCACAATCCTACATACGGTTCCTTTAAATTTTTGTTAAACTTTTAATAAATTGTGTTAGGTTTATGATTTCAATTAATTAGTAAATTAATTAGACATGCTTTAAAAAACCCCCATTAAAACAAAGTCTAGAAAAATGAAAACAGAAAAAAAAACAGAGAAACAGAATTTCTGGGGAAGAAAAAAAAAGGAATTTGGGAAAAAAATAAAACTGATTTCGTAGCGCCCTTTTTTTTTTAGCATTACCACACATTAACATAGTGGAAAAACATTTTTACAACCATTGTTGGATATTCAAAGAGTTTTCTTGTTGCATGTTTATATGGCACGATGGTTAAAATGTTTTCCAAATCACACTAGGAAAAAAAAGTTGGCTTTGAAACAATTTTCACTACAATTGCTAGTACTTTTCACAAAGAAATGACAAATAACACATTGACTTACACATGAAATTTAAAACAGAAAGACTCAAATAGTACTTGTAAAACAGACTAGCTCAATAATGTTTTATTTATAACATCAAAAAAGCATTTTTACAGTGCAAGAATTTTAATATAAGATTATAATGAACGTATATAAGACACATACACCGTATAGTGTTTAAAAGTGTAAAAGATTTTTTAAAATTTATTTTTAGTAGAGTTATAGGATTTATAAATGCAAAATGAAAAATGTTATGATGTAAAATACTTTCTAGGTCACTAATCTTACTAGTCTTTTATACAGATTGTACAGATTTTCTTGCTTGCATTAAAGGTCAAGATGTCTCAGTTCAGCTTTTCACTGGAAATATTGCTTCTAATATCATTTGTAATGGAAAAAAGCTATTAACCTATTATAGTAAAATACAAAATTGAAGCATTTTCACAAGTAGACTCTTGAACCTGTCTGTGTATGTGTGTGTGTTTTTGCTATTATTAGTCTACAGTCGGTCACAAAGAGCAGTGGCGTTTAATTAAGATGCATTAGCTCGACCAAGGACACTCTGAAACGGATCATTCAGAACAGGTATTGACCTCAGTTAAAATACCTCAAGGATAATGTGAAGCTGAACGATTATGTTCGTCTATTTTGTGTGCTGAATAACTGAACGTACTCCTTCGAGCGCCGGCTATTTCCAGCGTAAAGCAATTAGCGAGTTGCCGACAGGCAGCGATGTGGTGTAGGGGAGCTGGTTTACTACGGCTCCAGCTATAAAGGTGAAGAAGTCAACCACGGCATTTCGGATTAATTAGCATCCGAATCTCCTTCCTCAGCATGTTTGGGAATTTGCGCCGCTCCGAGTGGCTCTCCGCCTCAGTCTGGCCCTCATCTCGACCGTCAGCGGCATCTGTAAACAACAAGTTTATATAAAGCTCATGGGCTGGAGGGGGCTCTTTGTTCAGATCAAGCCACTGCAAAGCTCTAATCCACTAATTATAAACAGGATTCATCCTCTGCGGTGGATGCCGGGCAGAGCCGGCGGCCCGCACCCCCTCATTCTTTTGACACCAGATGAAACGCAGGGCGACTTGGGGTTCGCGTTCGCTGGCGTCGGTGCTCTGTGAAGTCGTTGCCCGCTCTCGCTCGCTAAGCGGTGCGGCTTGGTTTGTGGTCCGCTAATCTGTGCTTTTGTGAATGGAGTCTGTCTGTGTTTGGGAGCAGGGCGGAAAAGACGGGCGTTTCATCCTAAAAGTCTATCTAGAAATAAGAGTATCGATTAACTCGAGCTGTAAAAGGCTCTAATGCATTGGCTTGTTTACAGAGCGGTTGGGTTGGCTCATTATGTGCCTTTAAAAAGAGCTATTTCTCTTTTATTTTGTGTCTTGTCTCTTTCTTTCGGTCTGTCTCTGTCTGTTTAGAAACTCTAAAACCATACCTGGCCATCTGCTGCCTACACAGATGTTTTTTTAGTTAAGCTAATGATGTTTTTCCCTTATAAAATTCCCATAATTATTCAATAAAGATCTGATTATAGCTTTGATTAACATTCAAATGGATTCAACTTGCTGATGTTCACTTGCAGTCAATTATCTCTGAACTTAGGGAGTGTTTACATGACATTGTTTTTAACTAAAAACTCAAACTTTTTATGCGTTTTGGCCATTCGTTTACACAACAACAGTGTTTTAGAGGTTGAAAACTTTCGAAAAAGGGTTTCAAAGTGCAAGTTTTTGAAAATAATACCGTTATTGGCTTTAATCTACAAAAAAATGCATTTGTGAAAAAGTTATGCTCATGCACATTACATGTTGTTTACGTAGTGTTTCTATACAAGGTGACATCCATAACTACTGGCCTGGCATGCATAATGCAACGTTTTAGTCATTTTAGGGGAGCATTTTGGCAATGTCGCCTGAATACAGAAAAAAAATACAAAGGAAAAAAAACATTTCCATATATATACTTTTTATAATTTTTATTTATTAAAATATATTTATATTAATATTCAGTTATATTTTTTGTTTATTAAGTGTATTGTCTGTGGTACATAAAATATACTATACATTTGATGTTAAAATTGATGCATTACTATTAAATTAAATTAAGTTATTTGGATTTGTCATGGGGCATTTTGGCCACCTTAAAACTTAGACTTTTTTTATTTATTAAAATACATTTATATTAATATTTAATTATATTTTTATGTGTATAAAGTGTATGTCGGTTGCATTAAATTTTGTTAAACTTGATACATTTATATTAATTTTACATTATAATTATTTTATAATTAATGTTGGATTTGTAATTTCTCTCACAAACACAAAATTTTGGGGCAAGTTTAACATTTTAGCCACCTTTAAATCTTTGAGTTTTTATTAATTAAAATTTTGTTAATATGGAATAATATTTTAATGTTTATTTAGTATTTAATGGCTGTGTTTATGTTCAAATGGATGCATTTATTTTAATATTAAATTGTAATCGTTTTATAATTAATATTTGATTTGTAATTTCTTGCAAAATCCAGAATTCTGGGGCAAGTTTAACATTTTAGCCACTTAAAACTTTTTTTATTAATATATATTTTTGTTAATATTGAGTGATATTTTTGTTTATTTTTAAGTCTGTGTCTGTGTTACATTAAATATACTACAAATATTATGTTAAAATTGATGCGTTTATTATTAAATTCTGGGGCAAATGTAACATTTTAGCCACTTTAAAACTTAGACATTTTTATTTATTAAAATATATTTATATTAATATAATATAATATATATTTGTTATGTGTTATATTTGTTATGTTTATTTAGTGTATGTCTGTGTTGCATTAGATATACTTAAATATGGTTAAACTCGATACATTCGTATTAATATTAAAATTATAATTTTTAGCATTTATTTTGGGTTTGTAATTTCTTGCAAAATCCAAAATTCTGGGGCAAGTTTAACATTTTAGCCACCTTAAATCTTTGTCTATTTTATTTATTAAAATGTATTTATATTTATATAAATTGTATATTTTTTTATATTTATAATATGTATGTCTGCGTTGCATTAAATATTCTACAATTTTTATGTTAAACTTGATGCGTTTATATTAATATTAAATTATTATTAGTTTATAATTAATATTAGATTTGGAATTTCTTGCAAATTCCAAAATTCTGGGGCAAGTTTAACATTTTATCCACCTTAAAACTTAGACTTGTGAAAATGCACCTAAAAACGCACAGCATGTACAATACTGAGTAAAGTAGCAACATTTCTCAATTTTTTAATATTTAATGAAATATACAATTTTATGTGTGTGTTTTAATAAAATATATAAAATCTTATAATGTATGTAAAACATTACACAAGCATTTTTGTAAAAAAAAAAAAAAAAAAATGTAACTATATTTACATTCAACATTTCTCTTAACTTGCTAACATTCTTGGATTTAAAATTTCAGTGTAAATGTGGTTTAGGAGTGCAAAACAGTAAATATTATGTTTTTCAAGCTGTGGCAGTATATGGGATTTTTTTTTTTACTATAAAAACTATATATTTGCTTACATTTGACTAAAAAGGCCTTCTTAAAGAATGCCTTCCCAACATCATGAACAGTCTTTGCATTGCTGGTGTCATTAGATTAGATTCAACTTTATTGTCATTACACATGTACAAGTACAAGGCAACGAAATGCAGTTAGGTCTAACCAGGAGTGCAATAAGCAGCAAGTGCAGGATATAGGTATAATTTATAAGTTATAAGTGCACTTATAGGAGATATGTACAGGGAGAGGATATGGATAATATTTACAGATGAAGTACTGTGAGCATAATTTACAGATGATAATTAACTACAATTAGAATGTACAAATAGATGGACATAATATACAGTTTGCTATTAACTATAATGTAAATTGCAGGTAGATATGAACATAATATTCAGGTTGCTGTTTACTGAAGCAGGAATTTACAAATAGACATGTATAGATTTATCACAGATTTACAATATGTATATGTGCAATGGAAATGTGCACTGTGCACAAATGTCATTATGATTTCTTAAAATGCTATATAGGCAGCTCACTAGATTTTTCTCTCCATAGGGGCATATGTCATGAACTCTCTCTTGTTTTGTTTCCCAGCATTGGCCGTGAGGCCTCACACTGCCTGCCTGTGTCATGCTGGCTGTGTTTTTGGACTCCAAGACCACCGTGTTCATACAATACCCACATTGTGCCAGGCAGGCAGGGTTATTTTGGTCGCTTGGTTTATGCTGCATCATGTGACGGACGTCTTAGTAGCTGCTGCGGGGGGCAGAGCGAGACGTAGTCAACAAACAAGAAGCACTCTTTATGTGCTAAGGGAGCAGACTAATGCATGACCCGGACTATCCCTTGACCCTTATCCGGCAGACTCGGCCCTCCCACAATACTGCAGTCAGCGGCGTCCCGCCGGTCCTGTAAGCCGGGGCCATAAGTCGTCAATACTCTAGATAAGGGCTACTGACACACAGTTGGGAAGCTGGGTCAGGTTAAGCTTGCTTGGCTCTCTTTTCTCAGCGGATCGATAGCTTTCAGGATTCAGCCCTGGTTTCTGAGAGAGCAGTTAATGAGAGTGAAAGCTGTGATCCAGCTCTCAAAAGCCCCGTCTATAATGAAAGCCCTGTTAAAACACATCCAGAGTATTAAAGTGTGGTTCTGGACTGGTGAGCTAACATCATCCCTTTTTTTAGATGGACTTGTTTTGTGATGGTTTTGCTTTCCTTCTCTTGTGCAGGTCACGTTCCGCACGAGGATCTATCACTGCAACATCAACAGTCAGGGTGTGATCTGCCTGGACATCCTGAAGGATAACTGGAGCCCAGCTCTGACCATCTCGAAGGTCCTGCTTTCCATCTGTTCTCTGCTGACAGACTGCAATCCAGGTGAGTACAGCAACTCAAGGCTGATGAAAAATGGCACAAACCCTGAGCCTAGCTTTATTAGTAAAATTAAAGAACAGAGTGATAGATCATCCAAAAATGAGAAGTTACTGACCCTAATGTCCTTCCAGAAACGTACTTTCTCAGTGGGCCTCATTCATTAAACAAAAGTTAACTTCCACACAGCTGTTCCTACGTTTATTCATAGTTTTAGTATGAAAGTTATTGGTGAAATACGATTAGTTTGTGAAAACGCTGGTATGCAGATTTTTTTCTGTACATTTTAATGAACAATTCATGATTCACCAATAACTTTCTCACTAAAATATATTATAAATGTAGGAACTACTGTATGGAAGCCTGTTTCCACCATGGAATACAAAAATGAAACGGGGAATGCAACGTTTTTTCTCTTGCAGTTCTGACATTTTTCTTGCAATTTTGAGATATAAACTTAAAATTGTGAGATGTTAACTTGCAGTTGCTACATTCTGAGAAGAAAATTGTTAGATGCTGGGATTCCAGGGAAAAAAGGTGTAAACTCAGAATCCAGAGGGAAAAAGCCAGAATTGTAAGATGTAATCTCGGAATTCTGACAAACAAAGTCAAAATTGTGAGATGCAAACTGTGAATTCTACGAAAAACAAATCTGAATTGTGAGATGTAAACTCTGAATTCTAACAAAGGTCAGAATTATGAGATTTAAACTCTGAATTCTAACAAAAAAGTAAGAATTGTGAGATGTAAACTTGGAATCCTAACAAAAAATTCAGAATTGTGAGATGTAAACTGGCAATTCCAACGAAAAAAGTCAGAATTGTAAGATGTAAATGGGGAATTCTAACGAAAAAAAAGTCAGAATTGTAATATGTAAACTTGAAATTCTAATATAAAAAATCAGAATTGTTATATGTAAACTCTTCTAACGGAAAAAGGCCGAATTGTGAGATGTAAACTCAGAATTCTAACAAAAATTTAAGAATTGTGAAATGTAAACTCAGAATTCTAACCAAAAAAAGAATCAGAATTGTGAGATGTAAACTTGGAATTCTAACAAAAAAAATCTGAATTATGAGATGTAAACATGGAATTCTAACAAAAAAAAAGTCGGATTTGTGAAATGTAAATTCAGAATTCTAACCAAAAAAAAAAGGTCAGAATTGTGAGATGCAAACTCGGAATTCTAACAAAAAGTTCAGAATTATGAGATGTAAACTCTGAATTCTAACAAAAAAAAAGTCAGAATTGCAAAGATTTAAACTCAGAATTATGAGGTAAAAGTAACCATTTTGAGATTATCTCATATTTAGATTTTTTTTTTTCCTTAAAATTGCACATTTTGAGAGACAAACTTGTGAATTAGGCAAAAAAATATTGAGAATTTCTTGTGTTTGCAAATACAAAATAAATGAGAATTATGAGATGTAAACTTGGAATTCAAACAAAAAAAAGTCATAAATGTGAGATGTAAACTCTGAATTCTAAAAAAAAAAAGTCAGAATTGTGAGATGTAAACTCGGTTTTCTGACAAAAAAAGTCGGAATTGTGAAATGTAAACTCAAAATTCTAACAAATAATGTCAGAATTGTGAGATGTAAACTTGGAATTCTAACAAAAAAGTCAGAATTGTGAGATGAAAACTGGAAATTCTAACAAAAAAGTCAGAATTGTGAGATGTAAACTGGGAATTCTAAGAGCAAAAGTTAGAAATGTAAGATGTAAAATCTAAATTCTAAGAAAAAAAAGTCAGAATTGTGAGATGTAAACTCGGAATTCTGACAAAAAAAGTCAGAAATGTGAAATGTAAACTCAAAATTCTAACAAATAATGTCAGAATTGTGAGATGTAAACTTGGAATTCTAACAAAAAAGTAAGAATTGTGAGATGAAAACTTCGGAATTCTAACAAAAAATCAGAATTGTGAGATGTAAACTGGAAATTCTAACAAAAAAGTCAGAATTGTGAGATGTAAACTGGGAATTCTAAGAGCAAAAGTTAGAAATGTAAGATGTAAAATCTAAATTCTAAGAAAAAAAGTCAGAATTGTGAGATGTAACTCGGAATTCTAACAAAAAAAGTCAGAATTGTGAGATGTAAACTCAGAATTCTAACAAAAAAAAGTCTGAATTGGAGAGATTTAGACTCGGAAATGCGAGCTGTCAACTCCAGATTTGTGAGGAAAAAAGAAATTTACTTCATATTTCTTGACTTTTTTTTCTCAGAATTGTAAATTGTGGGAGACACTGTTAACAAGGTTCCAAACAAATTCATGTGCGTATGCATATGCTGAGAACTAGGCTGAGAAGTTCTCCTATAGTTACAAATGCAAAATAATCCATGCAGTTATAATCAAATGAGATCATGTGTTTTTATGATTATTCAATGGAAATAAATAGGTTCTGATGTTATTTAGATGCAAATGACTTTCAAAACATCATCTTATGTGCTCCACAGATTCCAGACAATATGCAATATCATGAAAGAGGTAATAATGACATAATTGTCATTTTTGGGTGAACTATCCCTGTAAGTCTGGTCTTCCTATGCAGGATAGGACAATCCATGAACATTATAGATTGTATTCTTTATATCTCAGCCAACTTGTATTACCTAAGAGGCTATTGACAATAGTAAGCAATCAGCAAATTAGAAAACTTCCAAACAACCCAATTACCAAATCATTCATCTTTTCTTGTTTGTCTACAAATCAGTAATTGCAGAAACATCTCTTGCAGTGTTCTCTAATTTCGTACCTCACCTAATGCTTGATTGCATAACTCGGGTTCACTAGAAGGTCTCAGCCATGATATATCTGAAAGACTACACCCACCAGATAAAAATAAAACCATTTGGTTAGATAATGATTCTGACCGTATGGATTTTTCTAGTTTATTTGCATTTTAAATACTTAATTTTTTTCGCTGAAGGCCTTAAGGTAGGGGTGTCTGATTCTGCTCCCGAAGAGACACCTTCCTGCAGAGTTCAGCTCCAGCCTGCTCCAACACACCTACCTAGATGTTTTTATTAATCCCAAAGACCTTGACTGGCCGGTTCAGGTGTGTTTAATTATGGTTAAACTTAAAGGTTTAACTCTGTAGGAAGGTGGGCCTCCAGGAGCAGATTTGAACACTCCTGAAGCTCAGACTGAAGAAACTTACCATTACTACGCCACCACCCTCAAAGAAATTGTTAACAATCAACCCTAAATCCATTGTTGAGTTTTTATCTAAAGCAAAGTTTAAAAACCTTACTAGGTTTTACACTTCAATAGTATTTCAGCTATTTCAGCTAGTGATAGAAAATATATGGGCAATAAAAATAAAAATTAAACTGAAAAAAAATATTTATTTAATTTGATACCCATTGTGCCAGTAGAAAGTTCACTATTATATAACCCTAAAATCAAAGGAAAATAATTGTTTGATAAAAGAATCTCATTTCAAAAACATGTCATATTTTCAACCGTTATTTTGAACTAGAACTGTTAAAAAAAAAAAAAAAATGGGTAATAGATGAAAAAAAGAGTTTAAGCATAAAAAAAATAAGTGCAATACTGCTTTAAATTGTTGTTTTTCCAAAAAAAGTTTTCTGATTAATTTAATTGCATTTTTGTTTTCGTTTTTCTGAGTAAAAAATAAATATCCCAGTTTTTCCCCTAATTTACGGAAGACACCTACTAAAATGTCATTTAGTGTAACAATCTTGTCCGGCATATTTACAACAAAAATCAATTTATGACATATTAAGACAAATTACTATTTAGTTGTAATTCTACACTTTTTAAATTAATTTTAAAAATTAAGATTTTTTTTTTACTCATTTAAAACACAATAAAAGTTAATATGCTCCCTTATTTTTTATATTTTAATATGTACAAGTCAAAATAAGCATGTTTGAATTTTTACATAAATATTGTGTTACACTGAATGACAGTGTAACATTATTTTAACCAAATTTTGACACTTTATTCTCAAAAAACTTATTTGAAACCTTAAAAGTAGACACTTTACTTACATTTAATGGGCTTTCTATGGACATAATTGTTTTTATAAATTTCTTTCTATGTGGACATTTTATATATATGATGTAAAAACTTTTATCTAGTAACTATAAGATGCAAAATACTCCAAAAAACTTCAAATGAAAAATTAGAAATGTTGCCTTGGTCATTGACTTAACTACAATATGTTTAAAGGGACAGTTCCCCCAAAAATAAATTACACCATGATTTACTCCCCTTCAAGCCATCCTAAGTGTATATGACTTTCTTCTTTTGGATGAATACAATCGGAGTTATATTAAAAAATGTTCTGGCTCTTCCAAGCTTTATAATGGCAGTGAATGGCTGTTAAGATTTTGAAGCCCAATAAAGCGCATTCATCCATCATAAAAAGTACTCCACGTAGCTCTGGGTGGTTAATAAAGGCCCTCTGAGGCAAATTGATGCATTTGTGTAACAAAAATATCCATATAGCTCCGGTAAGAAGTGACAAACGTGGAAGCACAGCACAGAGGAGAGGGCAAAACAAAACACCTGTCATGAATTAGAAGTACAAAATGATGATTTGTAAAGAAAAAATGTTTGAGAATTTTGATATAAGTCAAGAGGAGGTTGGTTTTCCTTTGCAGTAAATAAAACTTGGTTTTCGCAATGCCAGCATTTACTCTACACAAATGCATCAGTTCATTTCAGAAGGCCTTTATTAATCCTCGGGAGCTGTGTGGAGCACTTTTCATGATGGATAGATGCACTTTATTTTGCTTCAAAATCTCATCAGCCATTCACTGCCATTATAAAGCTTGGAAAAGCCAGGGCATTTTTTAATATAATTCCAAATGTATTTGTCTGAAAGAAGAAAGTCTAATACACCTAGGATGGCTTGAGGGTGAGTAAATCATGGGGTAATTTTCATTTTTGGGTGTTGAAGTTGAAGTACTAAAATTACTCAAACTAGAACAAAACTGAAATAAAGCTAGCGATAAAAATGACAAAAGCACTAAAAATGACTAAAACTTCAACTGATTCAAATGGAAACTGAAAATATATAAAGGTTCTTGTCAGGTTCATTTTAGATCTTCATTGTTGCGTTGCTTGAAGTGAAGGTTTTGTCATGAGTAAGGAAATCCAGACCTTTCGGAAAAGCCTACAGTTTGGAATCCTGTAAAGCCGTGACGGTGTTTGTCTCGAAAACCTCTCTGACATTGTTGTGTCAGCTGAGTCAGCACACGACAGATGTGTCTGTTGAATCCCACACAGCTCTTACATTTACTCTCGACGATGGCTCGCTTCCTACTGCTGTCCTTCCCAGCGCCTGTCTGCGTCTTTCAGAATACTGTGTTCTCGCTGACTCGTGGGTATAAGAATGTCTCACTTTTTTCCTTTCCACTCTTCTTTTTTTCTTTTCCTTCACCTCTCGTCTCTCAGCGGATCCTCTGGTGGGAAGCATAGCTACTCAGTACCTGACCAACAGAGCAGAGCATGACAGGATAGCTCGACAGTGGACCAAGAGATACGCCACATAGACGGCGACCGCCGGTGACATCTAAACCCCGCTCGCCCTTCTCCCATCCATCCACCCCCCCCTCACCCGTGCACCACCCCCTTCTTCCCAGCTTCCCTTTGTCCGCCCCCCTCCTTCCCGCACTCTTCTCCAGCGCCGCCCCAGTTCCCATCACCCGCAGGAGTGTAAAGATCCAGGAGAGGCAACTTTACAACGTGCAACAAATCTTTATAGCCTTTACAATACGGACTTCTGTGTATATGTCATACTGATTCTACCCCGTGTTTTTACCCGATACGGACTGGGAGCGCAGACAGGACCCGCCAAGGTGTAAAGGCTGCCGGAGTAGAATTTTGTAGCTGTAGATTTAGTTCTGTTTAAAAGCCTACTTGCAAGTCTTGCTTCTTTGGGATATAAAAAATGTATTTTGTGATGTAATAAGGAAAATGTTCCTAAAGTCAACCAAATATTATGGTGCATTTTAGCCTAATTCATTATCTGTATGAAGTCAAAGAAAATGACAAAAAAAAGATGAAAAAGAAAATAAAAATAAAAACAAGCTGTAGATTATTAGAAATGATGTCATTTATATGAGACCCACACTCATTTCCAGTTCTGTGGTACATGCTGTTGTGAATCTGTTATACCTTTGTCAGTTTGTAATGAAGCGATCTCATTGAACGTTTTGTAGCTCAGCTGAAATGAGCGACCACTGTAACATCCCCTCCAACACAATAAAAAACAAAACTGTCCCCCGGGTGAGTTGTTGCTGTGTGCTGTTTTCTCAACGCTGTCTGCTGCACTCTTTACACCCACATTAAAGCAACACTAAGTAACTTTTCCCTCAACGCTCCCTCTACAGGTTGGAAGCGGAATTGTCAACACTAAAGATTTGTTTTTACCTTAAAATAATGTTTCCGAACTCGTGTCAGTGGTTCATCAACTCATAACAGGGTGAAACGGCACTTTCGTATTCGCTTTGCGACCCTCTATCGGCCATAACAGCACTATGTGAGTTTGGGTCGTCGGGTCGCGGTTTTGTAGTTCAAATGAGACTACAAATGCGACTTGCTTCACGGCAGGCTTTACAAAAGGTTTTCATACTTTTATAAAGTCATACAACATACTCTACCTTGTCACTGGACATCGTTATTTCCAAAGCCGGTCCTGGATAGCCTCCAAACAAATAACGTGCATGTGACGCGACGGTAGGCTAAATTATTTACGACAGCGGTAATGGACAATTCCGCTTCCAACCTGTAGAGGGAGCGTTGAGGGAAAAGTTACTTAGTGTTGCTTTAACATCCGATCGGCTCACAAATGATGGACTGTGCTAAATAATACACTGCCGGTGTCGTGAGAAATTGAGTCCGCCCTGGAATCGGGTCTCCTTTAGGATCCCGGTGGTAATGCCTGCTCAAAAATGTTTTATAATTTTATAAAAACCAACATACATATAATACATCTATTACAATGATGTAATTATACTATAAAAAGTAATTTAATAACGTATACATTTGTAATTATCCACAATCATTTCTTTATGGAAAAAACATATTTAAATGCTATATAGCACTATAACGTCTGATAAATAATGCAAGAGTAAATCATTTTTTAAGTGGTTTTATTTGTCAATGTATATTCAGAAAACAAGAATAATTCACTATTAATGTAAAACGCTGTTCTATTATGTTTTAAAAACATAATTCTACTATGCAATTTAAAAGACATTAATGGTCATTATAACGCATTTCTAACTATATAAAATATAACGTGATTTTGCAGGAATTGTAATCAGGCGCTAAAAATAATACCCATTAGTAGTCAATTGAACCAATAAGATCACTCTGGGTCCTAATGGAGACCCGATTCCGGGTGGGGACTGGATTTCTCATGACACCGTGCCTTTTTTTTATCTTTTGAAAGAAATTGATACTAGCAAGGTATAGATGCAATAAATGTTTTTAGAAACTTTGTATTCATAAAAATCATGGTTTCTATAAAATATTAACTCAAATTTTCCTAATATTTATTTATTTATTTATTTATTTATTTTTAATTCAAAAGTTTACATACACCTACCAGAAACTGCAAAATGTTAATTATTTGGCCAAAATAAGAGAGATCATACAAAATGCATGTTATTTTTTTTTTATTTAGTACTGACCTGAATAAGATATTTCAATTAAAAGATGTTTACATATAGTCTACAAGAAAAAATAATAGTTGAATTTATAAAAATGACCCTGTTCAAAAGTTTACATACACTTGATTCTTAATACTGTGTTGTTGCTTGAATGATCCACAGCTCTCTTTTTTTATAGTCCTTGTTCCTTGTTTGTCCTGAACAGGTAAACTGCCTGCTGCTGTTCTGAAAAATCCTTCAGGTCCCACAAATTGTTTTTGTTTTTTTAGCACTTTTGTGTATTAAAAAACCCTTTCCAACAATGACTGTATGATTTTGAGATCCATCTTTTCACACTGAGGACAACTGAGGGACTATTATAGAAGGTTCAAATGCTCACTGATGCTCCAGAAGGAAAAACAATGCATTAAAAGCCAGGGATAAAAACTTGAAGAATGAAGATGTGTACATTTTTCTTATTTTGCCTAAATAACATATCTTTTTCAGAAGCTACAGAAGATACGTTTCCCAGAAGACAAAATGAGTTTAATTTACCACAAATTTAAAAAGTTTTCACCCTCTGGCTCTTGATGCATTGTGTTTCCTTCTGAAGCATGAGTGAGCATTTGCACCTTCTGTAATAGTTGCATATGAGTCCATCAGTTGTCTTTAGTGTGAAAAGATGGATCTCAAAATCATACAGTCATTGTTGGAAAGGGTTTAAATACACAAAATGCTAAGAAAAAGTGAGCAGTTTAACTGTTTAGGACAAACAAGGGACTCATGAATCACAAAAAAAACAGCTTTGGATCATTCAGGTAACAACACAGTATTAAGAATCAAGTGAATGTAAACTTTTGAACGGGGTCGTTTTTATAAATTCAACAATTTTTTCCTCAAAAACATAAGAGACTATATGTAAATGTCTTTTATGTGAAATATCTCAGTACTAAATAAATAAAAAAGAAACATGCAATTTGTATGATTCGTCTTATTTTGGTAAAATAATTAGCATTTTGCAGATTCTGCAAGGTGTATGAAAACTTTTGACCTCACCTGTATTTAGTTATTTTTTTAAAAACACACAGTTACATATGCCTGATTTTTGTATGGTTATAAAAAATTTTTTTTTATTATTATTTTTATTAGGGCATTTTCTGTTGTGTTCAGTGATTTTTTTTTTTTTTTTTTTTTTAAGTTGACTAAAGATTATTTCGATAACTGGTTAGTCTATTATTTCGATTAACTAAATAATTAATTGCATAAAAAAATCTAAATATTGTTTTTTGTATCTAATGGAAAATCATTTACAATCCTCACAGTTTAAAGCAAGATGACTTGTGTATATACACAGTCTTAATGGTGACACTTGTTAACACTTGGGTCATTTGTTAACATTAGTTAAAGTATTAACTAACATAAATGAGCAATTTATTTATTACACTGTTTATTAATCTTTTTATCTTCGTTAATAAAAATACAGTTATTCATTGTTAGTTCATGTTAGTTCACAGTGCATTAACTAATGTTAATTAACCTTTTTGTAAAGTGTTATCCAGTTTTAATATGGAAGTACGCAACCCGCTGGGCTCTCAGTTGTGGTCATGCTTTTAAAAAGCGTTAAAAAAATGTCACTTGCAAAATATGTACTGTAACAAAATGAAATACTTGCAGTTTGTATGTCGCTTGCAAAACATTTCATCAGAACATGCGGCTTTTTGTAAATGGCCAACAAAGCAGAAAACAGGCTTTTTGCCAGCACATTGATGCAGCCAAAACTAACCAGCAAACTATCATGTATGACTAAAACAAGCAGCTGTCAATCAAAAACTGCCTGTTTGAGAATACTTCCTGTTGATTTAGGGTCATATTGGGCCACAGTGCTGACTTGTGGACTCTCTAACTTAGGTATGACATTCATTAGCACTGTTATGTCATTTTTGGCATCCATGAGGGGTCACTTGGTCTCCTGTGTACATCTCACATTCATATTGGCTCTGCCTTCTGGATGTTTCTAAAGTCAGAGTGAGACAAGATTTTTTAGGGTCGCTCCCAAAAGAGCATTGGTCACGGGTCTGGACTCACTGTGGTTGAAGTGAGATTCATTCGGACCTGTGTTGATAGTGTCAGATTTACACCCATGGGGGCAGGGGAAAGTGAAGTGCTGTCTGAACCAACTTGAATGTTTGCAGCCCCCTGGTGGCACCTTTCTTTATCACATTTGGGAGGGTAATAGAAAACAATTTATTGTGAAGGGGTCGATTATTTAATTGGTTTAGAAAATGGTAATAAAATATGACAAGAACTCCGAGTTAAACTGTGTCAGAACAAATTAATTTTAATGTCAGATAACTTTGATAGAAAGGTATGTAATGGATTACAATTAACCAAAAATTCAGACAACTGTTAGTACGACGATATTTACACAACTACCAATACTTTGCTGACCAATTACCAAGCAATGCTTAATTTAGTTTAGTATGTGGTGTAAAAAGGTTGCATTAGCAATTAAAGGAAAAAAAACTTAAGCAAAACATGTTCAGGTCAAAGTGTCTGAATAATTTTTGTTCCCAATTTTGTATCAATTTCACTGGAAGTCCACTGACTATATGATTTTTTATTTTATTTTATTTTTTTTAGGTAATATATGTCACAGTTTAATTTATTTTGCTTTCCTCACTTACATAAATGAAATACGGTGTCCTGCACCCACTAGTAAAAATATATCAAAAGTTATATCTGATGTCTGAATAATTTTAGTTTTGAATGTATTTTAATCAATTTAGTAAAAATGCATAATTATTTTTATTCATTTATTTAGTTAACTTTTTCAATTCAGCAAGGATCCTGGGAAAAAAATAAATTATGGTTTCCACATATTAATATTTTAAAATATTAATATTGTTTACAAATAGCTCCTATTTGTAAAGTTTAAAGTGCTACTATTTAGTTAACTACACTAGTTAACATGAACTAACATTTATTCATCTTAGTTAAAGTTAATCTCAGCATATACTAATACATTATTAAAATCAAATTGTATTTATTAATATTAGTTATTGCACCATGAATTAATAACATTAACAAAGGTTAATAACTGCTGTAAAAAAATCACTCATTATTAGTTTAATTAATGCATTAACAAATGAGATTTATTGTGAAGTGTTCCCGATTTTATTATAAAATACAATTTTATTTATTTATTTTATTTTATTACTTTTTTTAATAGAATCCTATTAATTAACACAACTGTTTTCAACATTAATGTTTATATTTATTTATTCAATTACATCATTGTTTTACATATATTTATGTGAAATTCATAACATTAGGACAAACATTTGGACTACATTCATGTTTCTTTTGATACCTTTTAATCTTAAAACCAAAAAAATTAATCTAAAAAATAATGTTTGAAATTTGATTTGTAGACAAATATAAGCTATATATGATGAAATAAAATACAGTGAGTATGCATTTATTAATTACTATTTATCATTTTTGATTTCATTACATTTTTTTTCACTTTATGTACAATTTTTTGCCTTTTTTTTTAAAATAATGCGTTTGATTGGATAACATTTTTAATGACGTCATTGCATTTCTAAAATGTGTCTAAGCTAGCAGTAATACTCAAAAATACATTGTAGGGGTCAAGATTATATATTTTCTTTTAAGCCAAAAATGATTAGGATATTAAAGATCATGTTCCATGAGGATTTTTTTGTAAATTTCCTACTGTAAATATATCAAAACTTTTTGATTTGTAATAGGCTATGCATTGCTAGGAACGTAATTTGGACGAATTTAAAGGGGATTTTCTCAATATTTAGATTTTTTTGCACCCTCAGATTGCAGATTTACAAGTAGTATCTCGGCTAAATATTGTCCGATCCTAACAAACCATACATCAATGGAAAGCTTATTTATTCATCTTTCAATTAACAAAATGGACGTTTA
Organism: Garra rufa; assembly: GCF_049309525.1. Classification (NCBI taxonomy): domain Eukaryota; kingdom Metazoa; phylum Chordata; class Actinopteri; order Cypriniformes; family Cyprinidae; genus Garra; species Garra rufa. The sequence goes on along the minus strand of NC_133368.1, from coordinate 40,159,017 downwards.
TGACTGGTTTTGTGGTCCAGGGTCACAAATATGGATATTATAATAATATAAAGACACAGTTTTCGGCTGTAAAGCTTTGTGTTAATAAAAGACCTGTTGGAGACAGAACTGGGTTTCCATCGCATGGCCACACGAGGGAGACAAACTATAACGTCCCTTCCTCTCGCTACTTCCTTTGTTTATAAGCGGCTTTTATTCGAGTTTTTTCAGCTGTTTGCCTTTGCTTATTTATTCATTTGATTGATTCCGTCAGGGAGAGGTCTCAATAAATGACCTGAGGCAAGTCGAATAAGGAATTACGCAGTAAGGAAAACATTAGTCCCATGTCCATGACTGAAGAGAAGGGTGGAATACTGATGAAGAGATCATACACAAGGCCCAGTGTCATAAAGAGCCTCAAATTCAGGTAATAATAATGATAGGGGATGCTCTGCTGTGAGGACGGACTCTCTGTCATGATTTCTGATGAGGTCTAAGTAAAAATGAGATTGTACACTTACCTCGCTTCATACCTACAGAAACCCCTTGGCCTTGAGGCGTTAGGAATGAGGATTTTCTAACATAATGGTTTCTGTGGGGCATTATTGATGTTATGTATGGTATGGGATCCATTTTCTGCGTCTGGTGCTGATTTGTCCTATAGTTTAATCCAGTTTATCAAAACAATAACCCAGTTGACACAAAACTGCATTGTTAAAATCACTGTAATGGACACTTACAAGTGTCTTATTGATTTTATAAAACATCGGAAATAGAGAAGCATAATAAGACAACATTGTTCAATAGTTTTAACATAAAATTGTTAACTCCTTACCAGTATGGTTCGTTTTGTTAACATTAATGCATTAGGTATCATAAACTGACAATGAACAACTATTTACAGCATTTGTAATATTGTAATACAAGTTCAAGGTAATTTATAAATATTCTATTCATTTTTAATTTGCTAATTTGTTTATATTTGGTAATACATTTTGTGTACAATTTTTTGCCATAGCTAAGATTATTAAATGCTTAATTTTTTGTTTATATTTAACTTCAAAATATTTTGAGATTAACTGTGTTGTTAACCCTGGTGGAAAAAAAACAGCTAAAACCAGCCTAGGCTGGTTGGCTGGTTTTAGCTGGTCATAGCTGGAAGGCAGGCTGGTTTTAGAGGGGTTTTGTCCACTTTTCCAGGCTGGTCTTAGCTGGTCAGGCTGGGAAACCACCAGCTAAAACCAGCCACTTCCAGCTTAAACCAGTTTTTTTTTTTCAGCAGGTAAATAAAAAATATTTAAATAATTATTGTTGTTGTTGTCTTTACTACTGCTACTATTTATTTATTTATTAATCATTAATATATTATGATTATTGTTATTATTATTGATGATCCATTACTGTTAATATTATTTATGGTATTGTTGTTGTTGTTGTTGTTGTTGTTCTTAATGAACTGTATTAGTTGAATTAGTTTATTATTGTTATTAATAAATCATCATCAGAGTATAGTTTATTATATATATAGTTAATTAGCTGAACAAAAGTTATGAGGTTTTTAAAGCATAAACCAAGATTAATAAATGCTGAACATATTTTTAATTTTAGTTAATACTTAATGCATGAACTATGTATTAAATTGAATCTTATTTAAAACAATTATTATTATTAAGAATCCGTTATTGTTCATATTATTTATTGCATTATTATTGTAGTTGTTATTATTATTATTATTATTATTATTGTTTACATTTTTTGGTTGAATTAGTTTATTATTGTTCATTATATATAGTTAATTTTATATAGTTCATTAGCTGAACAAAAACAAAACAATTAATAATAATAATAATAAAAATTATAAGTAATCATAATATTAATAATAGTAATTATTAGTATTATTAATAATAGCAACGTTAATTCAATTTTATATAAGTAATAATAATTATTTATTATTGTAAGTAATTAGTCGTCATCATCATCATATATAGTTCATTATATATATATATATATATATATATATATATATATATATATATATATAGCTCATTAGCTGAACAAAAACAAAATAAGTAATAATAATAATAATAATAAATGTAAATTACAAGTAGTAATTATTATTATTTTGTTATTATTAAAATATTGTTATAATTATTAATTATTAACAACATTTAAATGTATATAAGTTATTATTATTATTAAAATTTTGTAGTAGTCGTAGTAGTAATAATAATTATTAATATTATTATTATTAACAGTATTCATTTAAATTTTCAGTAATTATTAAAATATTATTATAATAATATTAATAATAATTTATAGTGGCTGATAACAGATTGTTATTTTTGCTAATATTAATGAATTTTGATTATTCTGTACTATTAAAATATTAATTGTTAATGTGTTATTAATAGCAACAACAACAATAATTATTAATAATTAATAATAATAATAATTTTTATTATTATTATTATTATATTATTCCTAACAACATTCATTTAAATTTTATAAGTAATAATAATAATTATTAAATTATTGTTATAATAATATTAATAATAAATTATAGTGGCTGAAAAATAAAGTTATTATTATTGCTAATATTAGTTATTTTTAATTATTCTGTATTATTAAAATATTATTTAATTTATTATTATAATTATTAAATTATTGCTATAATTTTATTATTATTATTACTAATATTAATTATTTTTTATTATTCTGTATCATTAAAAATAATATAATTGTTAATATATTATTATTATTATTATTATTATTGTTTATTATTATTATTATTATTATTATTAATGAATTCTGTTTAATTCTATTTTAATTCTGTTATCACCAGAGTAAGCAGTTCTTCCACTAATTTAGTTCATTAGCCAAACAAAAGCTACATAATGACTTAAAAACAATAAATTAATGTTCAATCACGTGTGCTGTTATTGTTGTTTTATGATATGGCTCATCCAATCAGAATCAGAACAGAATCTGTTTCATAAGAAGGGTTAACCTGCTTTAAGCTGATTTTCTTAAGCTATCATTACATTCTCATAAGCAGCGTTCTGCCTATTAACCCCTCTTTGGCCGCGTTAGTTAATACCTGTGAGACAAAGGAAGGGGGTGGAAGCGTTCAGTCAGTGAGTTCAAGTGTGTTGTAGGCCTGTGAACGCCAGCCGCGGCGATCGGGCCGTCACAGGCCTCTTGTGCGCGGATACAAGTGGAGAACACAAAGCCTTAATTGAGATGAAGTGAGCCGTGGATTAGTATGGGTGCTGCTAAATGCCCTCATCCTAACTGACAATAGAGGCCCTCTGACAGGGTCCCGTCGGCTGAGACGACCCAGCCTCCTCTTTTGTTTTTCAAGGACCCGTGTGTTTGCCTCCACCAAACCACACAGCCTTCGCACAGCAGACGATTCTTGAGTGCTGTAAGCGTGTCCAAATTAGGCTGGATGTGACTGAGTGTTAATCAGGTTCGGTTTGTTGGGTTTTCATTAAGCAAATAGGGAGAAAAGCTCAGTCTTACAGAGATATGAAATGTCATTTTCCTAAGGCAAATGCAACAGCCAAAAGTTCTGTTGCACAAATATGTTTTTTTCCATTAGCAGTGTAAGATTTTATTATGTTTTAAAGGATGTCTCTTATCCTCACCAAGACTGCTTTTATTTGAGTAAAAATACAGTAATATTGTGACACATTTTTACAGTTTAACAGAACCGTTTTCTATTTGAATATTTTTTTAAATGTCATTTATTTCTGTGATGCAAAGCTGAATTTTCAGCATCATTACTCCAGTTTTCAGTGTCACATGATTCAATTTAATGGGATCAAACATGATTCAATTTAATGGGATCAAATATTAATTTCTTTTTTTTAAAAAAATCTTACTGACCCTGATTTTTTTTTTATGTAAAAACTGTTTTTTTTGTATGGTGTAGTTTTATATAATTTATTAATTTAAACAATGAATAAATGCATTAATAACAAATTAATAAATAAAAAAATATTATTTAATTTTTTTTTTTTTTAAATCTTACTGACCCAAAACTTTTGGTATGAAGATTGAAACAAACATTCATTTATTTTATTTTATTTTATTATTTAAAAAAAAAAAATCTCTAAAAAAAAAAAATCTTACTGACCCAAACATTTGGAAAAAAGATCAAAACAATCATAAAATTTTTTTTTTTTTTATTAATTTTAAAATCTTATTTATTTCAATGTTTTATTTTATTTTATAAAAAAAAAAAAATTCCTACTGACCCAAAACATTTGGAAAGACGATTGAAACAATCATAAATTTTATTTTATTTTATTTATTTATTTATTTATTTATTTTTATTAAAAACAATCGTACTGACCCAAAACATTTAGAATAAATCTCAAAACAATCGTACATTTTATTTTGTTATTTTATTTTATTTTATTAAAAACAATTGTACTGACCCAAAACATTTAGAATAAATCTCAAAACAATCATAAATTTTATTTTATTTCATTTTATAAAAAAAAAATCTTACTGATCCAAAACATTTGAAATGAAGATCAAAACAATCATACATTTTATTTTATTTTTTTTTAAAACCTTACTAACCCAAAACATCTGGGATGAAGATTGAAACAAACATTAATTTATTTTATTTAATTAAAACAATCTTTTCAAAGCATTTGGAATGAAAATCAAAATAATCATATATTTTATTTTATTATTTTGTTTTATTTTACATAAAAAACATTTTACTGACCCAAAACTTTAGAAATGAAATGATCAAATTAAATATTTTATTTTATTATTTTTTATAATATATTAATTTTACCATAGATCAGTGTATATTAGACATTTTAAGTTTTTGTGACAATCGCCCATATTTCAACAGTGCTTAGTATTTCATATATGTTAAATTTATGATGGTCAGTTAGATAAGCACATTTGGCTGCCTTCTTTCCTTTACATAACATTATATTAACACATTAAAAGTTTTGCCTTCCATCAGTAATACTCCTCACTCTATTTCTCTATTTTTATACAAGACACAAGCATTTCAAGCAATCAGAGATGAAATACAATCCCTGTAGACCCCAATTAGGTCTCACCACATTCTTTCATTAACAAGTCTTCTGATTTTAGGCACTGAGAGGTGTGAAACTCTCCCACTCGAACCAGTATGTTCCAGAATCATAATATTTAGATCAGCCGTGTGTTTTGAGACAGCTGATTGCATGGAGGGTGAGGGTTTAATAAAATTCTTTTACTAAAACTGCTTTTAAATTCTAGAATCTGAGTAAAACTTCTTCATAAATAAGTAATTGTGTAGTAATTATAAATATGTTTATATTAGTTCCCATTTAAACATCTTATATTTTATTTTATTGCATTTAATTTAAATAAAAAAAGAAAGTATATTGCATAAAATATAGGTATACTGGTATTTAACTTTTACATTTTTGCTGCCTTGTGAATTTTTACGATTCTGAAAAGTCAACAGTACAATTTTTTAATAAAGTTATTAATAAAGGAATGAAGATGAACTTGTTTAAATACTTTGATTTTAATTATTTGTGTTTAGACATTATATATAAAATAAAAGAAATAATAAAAAAGTTCATTGTATTTTATTTTATTGTATTTTATATTTTATTTTATTGCATTTCATTTGAATAAAGTTACATAATATTCATAAAATTAACAACCAATTTTTTCCACTGTAACATTTTTGTAACAGTAAATGAAATAAAAATAAGGATGTCCTTTTTTCTTTTTTACAAATAATTTGCATAAAATAAACCACCTATTATTTTTAGGACTATTGTTTCACTGTAACATTATTTTATTGCATTATTTTTATTATATTATTATAGAATTTATTAATGTAAAAAAATATTGCATAAAAATATAAGTATATTGGTATTTATATTAACTTTTACATTTTTGCTGCTACAATTAATTTTAATTATTCCATATTAAATCACATTATGATTCTGAAAAGTTAACAGTACAAATTTTTAATAATGAAGATGAACTTGTGTAAATACTTTGATTTGAATTATTTGTGCTTAGACGTTATATATAAAATAAAAGAAATAATAAAATAAATGCATTTTATTGTATTTTATATTTTATTTTATAAAATTTTATTTTAATAAAGTTACATAATATGCATAAAATTAACACAACCTAACATTTTTGTAACAGTAAATCACTTAATTCCCATTATTTCATTAAAATTTAATGAAAATAAGGACAGCCTTTTCTTTTTTACAAATAATTTGCATAAAATAAACCACCTATTATTTTAAGGACTGTTGTTTCACTGTAACTTTTATCACATTATTATATTATTATTATAGAATTTGTTCATGTAAATAATTAAGTAAAAAAAATAATAAAAAAAGTATTTTGCATAAAAATATAGGTATATTAGTATTTAACTTTTACATTTTTGCTGCTTTATGAATTTTTACGATTCTGAAAAGCCAACAGTACACATTTTTAATAAAGTTATTAATAAAGGAATGAAGATGAACTTGTGTAAATACTTTGATTTTAATTATTTGTGCTTACACATTATATATAAAATAAATGAAATGCATTTTATTTGATTGTTTTTTATATTTGATTGCATTTTATTATAATAAATAAATAAATAAAGTTACATAATATGCATAAAATGTACACAACCAATTTTTTTTCACTGTAACATTTTTGTAACAATAAATCACTCAATTCCCATTATTTCATTAAAATGTAATACTAGCTGTTGATTGTGTTTTGCCCCAAATTTAACAGAATAAATAAATAAACATAGCATAAAATAAACACAACCTATTTTTAGGAATTTTTTCCCACTCTAACATTATTTTATTACATTATAGATTTTAGTATTTAAATAATTATTTTAATTAATTAATTCAACATTTTGGTATTTTTCATAACAGTTTAAAGCCTAATTTCTTTATTTGTCTTTATGGTGCAACTACTGTATATAAAACTATTTTTGGACTGGAAATCTCTACGTCTTCACTAAATTCCTTATATCTTTGATAAAACGCGTTCCTGGCATGCGTCTTAAGACTAGTAATGCTTTTGTTCCTATCTTCCCCCTGGCCGATAGGGTGAGCTTTAAGTGTAAAGCTGTCGCAGCCAACAGATGGCACTGATTCCACGTGCGTGAGGCTTCTGGCCCACAAATTGGAGAGCCTTTGTCTTCATGATGATGCTCGGATAGCTCGCTAAGTAGCTCCTCGGGGAGGTTATTGTAATGGCAGTTTTAGCAGTCACACACCAACACTAGATGCTTCCACAGATCGCAGCTGCTGCTGGGATTACTGCACTGTTAACCTGTCAACTTTAAGAAGTGCCTGCGATCCCCCTTCTCTATCCGCAAGGAAACATGCCAGGAAAAAAAATCATCAACTATTAGAAATGCTCCTTCAGATTCTTGGCAAAACGCTCAATGCCGGAGATGTTTAACATTGAAGGTCTCCAATATAAAATGCCTATTTCGGGTGTTTTTATTCGAGTAAAGAAAAGAGAGAATGGGTGAATCTCACAAAGTCCATCAAGAATGTGTTCAGGTCACATTTTGGCCCTCAATTAAAAAAAAAAAAAACAATTAAAAAATAAATGAATAATTTGGATAAAATAAATAACAGTAAATCACTTCATTTCCATTATTTTATTATATTTTTGTGTCCTTCTGTCTGTCTGTCTGTCTGTCTGTCTGTCTGTCTGTCTTACATTTTATCTATCTATCCTTCTGTCTGTCTGTCTGTCTATCTATCATTTTATCTATCTATCCTTCTGTCTGTCTGCCGTTTTATCTATCTATCCTTCTGTCTGTCTGTCTCTGTCTATCTATCATTTTATCTATCTATCTATCCTTCTGTCTGTCTGCCGTTTTATCTGTCTGTCTGTCTGTCTGTCTGTCTGTCTGTCTGTCTGCCCGCCTGCCTGCCTGCCTATCATTTTATCTATCTATCCTTCTTTCTGTCTGTCTGTCTATCATTTTATCTATCTATCCTTCTGTCTATCTATCATTTTATCTATCTATCCTTCTGTCTGTCTGCTGTTTTATCTATCTATCCTTCTGTCAGACTGTCTGTCTGTCTGTCTATCATTTTATCTATCTATCCTTCTGTCTGTCTGTCTGTCTATCTATCATTTTATCTATCTATCCTTCTGTCTATCTATCATTTTATCTATCTATCCTTCTGTCTGTCTGTCTGTCTGTCTGTCTGTCATCGTTTTATCTATCTATCCTTCTGTCTGTCTGTCATTTGATCTATCTATCCTTCTGTCTATCTATCGTTTTATCTATCTATCTATCCTTCTGTCAGACTGTCTGTCTATCATTTTATCTATCTATCCTTCTGTCTGTCTATCTATCTATCTATCTATCTATCTGTCTGTCTGTCTGTCTGTCTGTCTGTCTGTCTGTCTGTCTGTCTGTCTGTCATCGTTTTATCTATCTATCCTTCTGTCTGTCTGTCATCTTATCTATCTATCCTTCTGTCTATCTATCGTTTTATCTATCTATCCTTCTGTCTATCTATCGTTTTATCTATCTATCCTTCTGTCAGACTGTCTGTCTATCATTTTATCTATCTATCCTTCTGTCTATCTATCTATCTATCTATCTATCTATCTATCTATCTATCTATCTATCTATCTATCTATCTATCTATCTATCTATCTATCTATCTATCTATCTATCTATCTATCTATCTATCTATCTATCCTTCTGTCTGTCTGTCTGTCTGTCTGTCTGTCTGTCTGTCTGTCTGTCTGTCTGTCTGTCTGTCTATCTATCTATCTATCTGTCTATCTGTCTGTCTGTCTGTCTGTCTGTCGTCGTTTTATCTATCTTTCCATCGTTTTATCTATCTATCCTTCTGTCAGACTGTCTGTCTGTCTGTCTATCATTTTATCTATCTATCCTTCTGTCTGTCTGTCTGTCTATCTATCATTTTATCTATCTATCCTTCTGTCTGTCTGTCATCGTTTTATCTATCTATCCTTCTGTCTGTCTGTCATTTTATCTATCTATCCTTCTGTCTGTCTATCGTTTTATCTATCTATCCTTCTGTCAGACTGTCTGTCTGTCTATCATTTTGTCTGTCTGTCTGTCATCGTTTTATCTATCTATCCTTCTGTCTGTCTGTCATTTTATCTATCTATCCTTCTGTCAGACTGTCTGTCTGTCTGTCTGTCTATCGTTTTATCTATCTATCCTTCTGTCTGTCTGTCTGTCTGTCTATCTATCGTTTTATCTATCTATCCTTCTGTCAGACTGTGTCTGTCTGTCTATCATTTTATCTATCTATCCTTCTGTCTGTCTGTCTGTCTGTCTGTCTGTCTGTCTGTCTGTCTGTCTGTCTGTCTGTCTATCTATCTGTCTATCTGTCTATCCTTCTATCTATCTGTCTGTCTGTCTGTCTGTCTGTCTGTCATCGTTTTATCTATCTATCCTTCTGTCTGTCTGTCTGTCTGTCTGTCTGTCTGTCTGTCTGTCTGTCTGTCTGTCTTTCTGTCATCGTTTTATCTATCTATCCTTCTATCTGTCTGTCATTTTATCTATCCGTCTGTCTATCTATCGTTTTATCTATCTATCCTTCTGTCAGACTGTCTGTCTGTCTGTCTATCATTTTATCTATCTGTCTGTCTGTCTGTCTGTCTGTCTGTCTGTCATCGTTTTATCTATCTATCCTTCTGTCTGTCTGTCATTTTATCTATCCGTCTGTCTATCTATCGTTTTATCTATCTATCCTTCTGTCAGACTGTCTGTCTGTCTATCGTTTTATCTATCTATCCTTCTGTCTGTCTCTGTCTGTCTATCTATCGTTTTATCTATCTATCCTTCTGTCTGTCTGTCTGTCTGTCGTTTTATCTATCTATCCTTCTGTCTGTCTGTCTGTCTATCGTTTTATCTATCTATCCTTCTGTCAGACTGTCTGTCTGTCTGTCTATCGTTTTATCTATCTATCCTTCTGTCTGTCTGTCTGTCTGTCTGTCTGTCTATCTATCGTTTTATCTATCTATCCTTCTGTCAGACTGTCTGTCTGTCTGTCTGTCTGTCTATCGTTTTATCTATCTATCCTTCTGTCTGTCTGTCGTTTTATCTATCCTTCTGTCTGTCTGTCTGTCTGTCTGTCTGTCTGTCTGTCTTTCTGTCATCGTTTTATCTATCTATCCTTCTGTCTGTCTGTCTGTCTGTCGTTTTATCTATCCTTCTGTCTGTCTGTCTGTCTGTCTGTCTGTCTGTCTGTCTGTCTTTCTGTCATCGTTTTATCTATCTATCCTTCTGTCTGTCTGTCATTTTATCTATCCGTCTGTCTATCTATCGTTTTATCTATCTATCCTTCTGTCAGACTGTCTGTCTGTCTGTCTGTCTATCATTTTATCTATCTGTCTGTCTGTCTGTCTGTCTGTCATCGTTTTATCTATCTATCCTTCTGTCTGTCTGTCATTTTATCTATCCGTCTGTCTATCTATCGTTTTATCTATCTATCCTTCTGTCAGACTGTCTGTCTGTCTATCGTTTTATCTATCTATCCTTCTGTCTGTCTCTGTCTGTCTATCTATCGTTTTATCTATCTATCCTTCTGTCTGTCTGTCTGTCTGTCTGTCGTTTTATCTATCTATCCTTCTGTCTGTCTGTCTATCGTTTTATCTGTCTATCCTTCTGTCTGTCTGTCTATCGTTTTATCTATCTATCCTTCTGTCAGACTGTCTGTCTGTCTGTCTATCGTTTTATCTATCTATCCTTCTGTCTGTCTGTCTGTCTGTCTGTCTATCTATCGTTTTATCTATCTATCCTTCTGTCAGACTGTCTGTCTGTCTGTCTGTCTGTCTATCGTTTTATCTATCTATCCTTCTGTCTGTCTGTCGTTTTATCTATCCTTCTGTCTGTCTCTGTCTATCTATCGATTTATCTATCTATCCTTCTGTCTGTCTGTCTGTCTGTCTGTCTGTCTATCTATCGTTTTATCTATCTATCCTTCTGTCTGTCTGTCTGTCTGTCTGTCTTTATTTACTCATATACAAATACAGATCTTGATTTTTTTTTTCTTATTCTAGAAACATATCCATTGTTTAATGGTGTGCATGTCACCTTCTGTGAGATGTGAGTTATTGTAAGAGTGAACCTCTCTCTGTCTGGATGAGCTTACACACTATCAGTCATCCTACACTGATCCTCAGGCTGTGAGGAATTTATACTCAAACCAATCTGTCAGAATGAATCTTTGTTGATAAACATCAGCTGACACCGAAGTGATTTCTTGTGGTCCGATTCTATTGTTGTGGACTCAAAGCCGGTGCATCTTATTGCTAAAAGAGTGTTTCAAATTAGTCAGGGCACATTTGTCCAACGTGTCCCAAACAATGGGTCTTTGTGAGAGCTTGCAGAATGCCTCATCTGGGCTTCAAACACACAGATTGTTGGTGGTGAGGAACCAGTCGGCAGACAGTCTCCTCCTAATTATTTTAGCCCCTAATTGGTGTTCAAAACAAGGCAACAACACCGTCTCTCACTCTCTCTTTCTGTCTTTCTGTGTTACGGTGGGAGTTTCCAAGCCTGTGTGCTCTTTTGCCATCCATCAGAAGTGGAAAGTCACAGTGTTTTGAGGGTCAGTCTATGAGCTCACTCTGGATCTTTTTACCTAGTTTATTTGAGCTGTAACTTTTGCTATATGCGCTTCCTTTATTATGTCCAAATGTGCAATTTTGTCTTTTAAAATCATAGTTAAAAAAATTAACTTTTTATGTAATTTAAATAGAAATGTTCCAGGTATACATTTCTTATAGATTTAGATTTTTTTTTTTTTTTTTTTTTGCTAGCACATAAAATGTTAAATTAAAATCATTTTATATTAAATAAAATATTCAAAAAATATAAATATATACAATTAATTTAAGTGAATTTGACCAGAATATTCTTCAAGAAAAAAATCATACAGGTTTGGAATTTATAAAATTTTAACATAATTATGAGAGTTATGATTATTTTAAAACAAATTATGTAGTTGTATGTATAATGTATACTTGTATTATATAATGATATTAATTTCATATAATCTTATATTAAATAAAATATTTTAATAATATAATAATAATAATTTCAATAAAGAAAATTAAAAAGAAAAAAATCATATAGGTTTGGAATTATATAAATTTGACATAATTATAACAGTCATTATTTTATTGTATTTTAAAACAAATGTATTTATTCATTTTATTTATTCATTCATTTATGTATTTATTTATTTATTTATTTATTTTTCTCTCTCAATTATTTTGACCCAAATATAAGAAAAAAAAACACATTTAAGTTTGGAATTAATATAACTTTGACATAATTATGTGATGATTTTATTTTATTTTATTTTTAACCAAATTATTTATTTTCCTGCATATTATTTCAAATCTGCAAATTTGTGTGCAATGTGTACTTGTATTATATAAACTTTTTTTGCTAGCACATAAAATTTATAAATAAATATATAATTAGTATTATTTTTTATTTGTTTGCTAGCACATAAAATGTTTAAAACTAAAATAATTTTACATAAAAATAAAACATTTAAAATAAATGAATACAATTAATGGCAATTATTTTGAATTATATAATTTTGACAATTATGACAGTCATGATTTAACAGAATGACAGAATTTTATTAATATTTGGGTGAAGCAAGAAGATACATTTAAAAACACTTGATATATTGTGCAAAAAAAGGAAAAAGAAAACACTTTATTAGTGTCAATGGTTTCATGAAGAAACTTTAACATCCATGGAATCTTTTAATTATACAAAAGATTCTTTATAGTGGAAAAGCATTCTTAATTAAATAATAAAATGTTCTTTAAACTAAGAATATAATAGTTCTTTTAAAAACTGTTCACTGAAAGGTTCTTTGCGGAACCCAAAATATTCTAAAAACATGACCAAAAAAGAAAAATACACAGGAATCAAGAGAAAAAGTAGGTTTTCTCTCACAGGCTTTGCAAAAATTCATGTTTTTGTCCTCAGAAACAGTCCTGCAAGACCTGCAAACCACCGTCATTTAAAGCTGAAAGATTAAGTTACTTTTATGAACTCCTATGAATCCTGAATGTCTTGTAATCCAGATCTGGGAGCGTGTGAGCCGAGCTCAGATCACACAGGAATCTCAGATCCAGACGGGGCAGCAGGAAGAGGGATCGCCTGCATGTCCAAATAAGGACAGAAACGCGTGCTTCTGCCCAGCCTGCTTTTGTTCTTTCAGAAGGGGGTTTTCCCCCCTCTATAAATGCTTTTTGCCAAATAAGTCAGCACTATTAGCACACTAAACCACCGTGACCCCATCAAACCAAAGAAAGCAGATGGTTTCCATCATAAGGAATGAGACCACTGGGCCATTTTTGTGGAAAACGCTATGTGTTAGGCTACCACTTAAGTATGAGTAACTCTATGCATGATGCAGAGCTATAGGATGTAAACAGAAAAGACGCTTCGACCCCTTTGTGACCTTGCCTCTTAAAAGTTGAGAGGAAGTCGAATGCACCCTCAGGTGGTTTGAGAGAACGGAGCTTGTGTTTTAAATTAGCGCGCTCCGCTCTCAGGTGACTCACGCTGTACTTAACGTTGGATGAGCTGCTTGTCCCAGAATAGCTTGGGATTATAAAAATAATCACATGAAGATAAATAAACCCGCAGCCCACAGCTCAGCGCTGAGAGGAGCTCACTATCATGCCAATTACAGAGAACAGGTTTTCATGGATTACCTCAGCCATGTGCAGGATCCATCAGCACTACCAGCTTTCCAGCTTACCTTTGCTGTCAGCCGCAGTTCATTTATGAGCAGGTTTTTAAAGGGATAGTTCACCCACAAATGAAAACTGTCACTAGTTACTCAGCCTCGTTTTGTTCCAAACCTGTTTGATTTACTTTGTTACACACAACACAAAAGGAGAATTTGATATTTATACATTTGGCAGATACTTTTGCAGAAAGTGACACTTAATTTATTTTTATATTTATTTGTAATTTATAATGTTTATTTTAAATTAAATGTTATCCAAAGAGACTTGGTATGCAATGTATGCATTATTATATTATATTATATTATATTATATTATATTATATTAATTATATATTATATATTATATTATATTATATTATATTATATTATATTATATTATATTATATTTTTTGTCCTCCACAATATTGTTTAATTTACAATGAATGAAGAATAATACTTTGATATTTTGAGTGACACTTAAAAATAAATAAATAAATAAAAATATTTTACTTATTGGTTAAATGTATATTTTATAAAATATAATTACTATATAACAAATAAAATATTATAAAAATGCATAAAATATATTAATTTATATTACTTACACTGTATTGTGATTGTTATGTTATGTTATGTTATGTTTTTTGTCCTGCACATTATTTGTCCATTTACAATGAATGAACTGATACTTGAACTGACACTAAAAAATAAATAATATTTTTATATTATATTGTAATTTTATTATTATTAATTATTATATTATAATTTTATTATTATATATTTTTATATATAACAATATTTTTATTTTATATTAAACATTTTTTGTCCTTCACATTATTTGTCCATTTACAATGAATGAAGTGACACATTTTGACTGATAATAAAAAATGCATAAAAAATAATAATAATACAATTTATATAAAATATAATTACTATATAATATAATATAAATATAAGAAAATTAATAAAATAATGAAATAAAATAATTTAAATGTATATTATATGATATTATATTATATAACTATTTTTGTCCTCCACATTATTATTATTATTTACTATGAATGAAAAGTGATACTTTGATACTTTGACTGATACTTAAAAATAAATAATTAAATAAAAACAAATATTTTACTTATTTGTTAAAATGTATATTTCATATAAAATAGAATTACTACATAATAAATAAAATATAATAAAATATATTAAATCATTTATATAACTTAAATTGTACTGTGATGTATACGTTTTTATATATTATATTATATTATATTATATTATATTATATTATATTATATTATATTATATTATATTATATTATATTATATTATATTATATTATATTTCACTGTTTGATATTTTGTGTCCCGTTATAATGAATGAAAATGTATGATTTCCAGCTTAAAAAAGGATAGAAAGCAATATTATTTAATGTTTTAATTATTTCTTACGTTACATTTATATTTTATATAAAAATACTTAACTTAAATTGTGTTTAATGTATTATTATAATATATTACATTACATTACACTGGTTGATATTTTGTGTCCAGTTACTATAAATGAAAACTAAATGATAGAAAGCAATATTATTTATTCTTTTTATTATTTATTACATTACATTACATTACATTTATATTTTATATATAAAGCAACCTGTATTATATTATATTATATTATATTATATTATATTATATTATATATTTGTTCCACAGGATAGTCACACAAGTTTTTATTCATTTTTTGGGTGAACTAATTCTTTACAGCTCCATGATTCTATGACTATGAGTTGATGACAAAGTGTTTTCTAAATGTTCCTGACACACTTTACACCATGTATCTGTTGTGATCAACTCATATGACTCATTGAGATTGAATCATCTAGAAAAACGAGACATATCAAAGAGCTTGGAGGAAATGCTGGAGGTGCAACAAATCAATCATATTTTTTCCCCTTCTGCTCCTTGCATTGATTTAGCCTAACCGCAGAGCCCCAAATTATTTCAGGAGCAATTAAAAGCAAGCTCATTTTCAGCAAGAAGACATTAAAACTATCGGGGAAAATACAGTCTGACGTCTAGCAGAGACTTTTCACTTTCTATCTCAGCAGCCGACTGAATCCAGCAGCGCTGATGACTTTGAGAGAGGAGGACGCGTGTCAGGATGTCTGGAGCCTGGAGTTTCAGCCGCACATTACTTCTGCAGATTGCCAATCTTTATGTGCTTCACGTGGGTCCCCTGGCTACTCTTGCGGTAAATGCCTTCAGTGGCAGGCTGGCAGCACAGGGTACCAGCCTTAAACTTAATGCAGATCACTGGGGAGATAAAACAGAGCACAGCCCGTTTAGTAAACAACATCATATCACAATAGAAAGACTGTATTCCCAAAGAACATTACGCTGTAATAGAATTAGTGCAATGACGGTTACAAAAACATTGTCATGCGGTGACAGAAATTAACTTTTTTTTTTCTTCAGGGGGCAATATTTGCTTCCTAGAATTGAATTTACACATTTTTTTGTTTGTTTTTACTTTTACCACTTTTTTCTAACAATATAAGAAGAGAGCGTACCATCCATGTCAATACAAATTCAGTCAATTCATTGAAATTATTGTGAAAGCAAAAGTTATGCAATGTTTAACTGATATGAAATTGTTTTTACTAAAAAATAAATATAATATAAATTGACATAATTATTATAATTCTAATGTGACAAAATGTAAAAAGTAAAAGCTAGAACTATTTTCAATGTATATTTAAATATATATAACTAGATAAAAAAGTTTGTCAAGACAAACTTTGAAGTTGGCTTGAGAAAGTCTGACCAGATGAAAGGTTTTAAAAGTTTGACTCTTTTCAGTCTGAAATAGTTTGAAGTTTTCAGCAGTTTTAAAGCTTGAAGTTTGATAGATAGATAAAAGTTTCAAGTTAGATGCTAAGGTTCTCAGAGTAGTTGCTTGGGTGTTTCTATGTGGTTGGTAGGGTACTCTGGGTGGTTGCTAAGGTGTTGCTAGGCAGTTGCTAGGGTACCGGGGTGGTTGCTAGGGTGTTGCAATGTGGTTACTAGGGTACCCATGGTGGTTGCTAAGGTTTTGCTATGTGGTTGCTAGGGTACCCGGGGTGGTTGTTATGGTGTTGCAATGCGGTTACTAGGGTGCCTAGGCTGGTTGCTAAGGTGTTGCTAGGTGGTTGCTAGAGTGCCCAGGGTGTTGCTATGTCGTTGCTTGGGTACCCGGGGTGGTTGCTAAGATGTTGCTAGGGTGCCCAGGGTGGTTTCTAAGGTGTTGCAAGTTACTAGCATTATTCTAACATGATTAGCAAGTAACTACCATGATTTTAGCATGATTAGCAAGTTACTAGCATTATTCCAGCATGATTAGCAAGTTACTAGCATGATTAGCAGGTTACTAGCATGATTCTAGCATGATTTCAGCATGATTAGTAAGTTACTAGCATGATTCTAGCATGATTAGCAAATTATTAGCATGATTCTAGCATGATTAGCAGGTTACTAGCATGATTCTAGCATGATTAGCATATTGT
>NC_133368.1:40068176-40141220 GCF_049309525.1 Garra rufa | reverse complement strand
AAAGTAAGAAATTCAATATATCCATAAGGGGGTTTTAGGGATATACGAGGGAAACAGAGGCCTTCCGGTTGACCCCTGGAAAAATATAGAGAAAAATAGCCACAACCTGCGGGGCGAAGGAGACCCGGCAGGAGCACAGTCAAGAGCTACTCCGCGTCTAGCCCGGACTGAGGGGCATGGAGGACCCAGGTTCGCCGGAGGGAACAAACTGGGAGATAGCGCACGGATCCACGTGGGAATGGCGCAGCAAGCCGACACTAGCCGTCCTCCCGGTCACCTGTCAGAACTCGGGAAGAGACGGCCTCTAAGCGAAGGTTGTAAAACCTGGCAAAGGTATTTGGTGTCGCCCAGCCGGCAGCTCTGCAGATGTCCGCTAATGAGGCGCCATGTGCCAACGCGTAGGAAGATGCAACACTCCGTGTGGAGTGGGCATGCAAGCCTAAGGGGCAAGGCTCTCCCTGATATAAGTAAGACAGGGAGATGGCTTCTACCACCCAATGCGCCAACCTCTGTTTGGAGACAGCATTCCCTTTCTGCTGACCTCCGAAGCAAACAAAGAGCTGCTCGGTGCGTCTGAAGTGCCGAGTGCGGTCTACGTAGGTGCGCAGAGCACGGACTGGACACAACGATGCTATAGCTGGGTCTGCCTCCTCCAAGGGCAGAGCTTGCAGGTTCACCACCTGATCGCGGAAAGGCGTGGTGGGAACCTTGGGCACATAGCCGGGCCGGGGTCTCAGGATGACGTGAGAATCGCCGGGCCCGAACTCCAGGCACGCTTCGTCGACAGAGAAAGCTTGCAGATCCCCCACCCTCTTGATGGAGGCCAACGCAGTCAGGAGCGCTGTCTTTAATGACAGAAACTTAAGCTCAACTGAGGCGAGGGGCTCGAAGGGAGGTCCCCGCAGGCCCTGGAGGGCGACGGAGAGGTCCCAAGAGGGTACGAGGCGCGGTCTGGGAGGATTGATCCTCCTAGCGCCTCTGAGGAATCTCACGACCAGAGGGTGCTTCCCTAGGGATGATCCATCCACTGCATCGTGATGTGCGGCAATAGCGGCAACATACACTTTGAGAGTCGAAGGGGACAGCCTGCGCTCCAACTTCTCTTGCAGGAAGGAAAGCACTACTGCAATCGTGCATCTCTGTGGGTCCTGTTCTCGTGAGGAACACCAGTCGACGAATAGACCCCACCTCAGTGCGTACGCCTGCCTTGTAGAGGGGGCTCGGGACTGAGTGATGGTTTCTACCACGGCCTGTGGAAGGCCGGCGAGGTCTGAAGCGTCCCGTCCAGGAGCCAGACGTGCAAGTTCCATAGATCGGGACGTGGGTGCCAAATAGTGCCCATCCCCTGAGAAAGAAGGTCCTTCCTCAAGGGGATTTTCCAGGGAGGGGCTGCCGCGAGGGAAATGAGTTCTGGGAACCAGGTCCTGGCAGGCCAGTATGGGGCGACCAGGAGAACCTGCTCCTCGTCCTCCCTGATCTTGCACAGGGTCTGTGCAAGGAGGCTCACTGGGGGAAAGGCGTACTTGGGCCCCGGAGGCCAGCTGTGGGCCAGAGCGTCCCTGCCGAGGGATACCTCGTTGAGGGAGAAGAACTGCTGGCAGTGGGAGGATTCGGGGGAGGCAAACAGATCTATCTGGGCCTCCCCGAAATGCCTCCAAATCAGCTGGACTGTCTCGGGGTGGAGTCGCCATTCTCCAGGGAGGGTGGACTGCCGTGAGAGCTGATCGGCTGCACGGTTGAGTTCCCCCGGAATGTGAATGGCACGTAGCGATTTTAGCCACGTTTGACTCCAGAGGAGCAGACGGCGGGCGAGTTGTGACATGCGACGGGAGCGGAGGCCGCCCTGGCGGTTGATATAAGCCACAGTCGCAGTGCTGTCGGTACGCACAAGTACGTGCTTCTGACGCAACGTCGGTCGGAAGCGACGAAGGGCCAGAAGCACAGCCAACAACTCGAGGCAATTGATGTGCCACTGCAGTCGAGGTCCTGTCCAGGAGCCCGAAGCTGCTTGCCCGTTGCACACAGCACCCCAACCCGTGGTGGAGGCATCCGTGTAAACCACGATGTGCCTGGACACCTGCCCCAGGGGTACTCCAGCCTGGAGAAAGGCAGGGTCTGACCACGGGCTGAACAGGCGGCGACACTGCGGGGAAACGCCAATCCGGAGTGTGCCACGGTGCCATGCCCGTCTCGGGACTCGGTCGTGTAGCCAGTGCTGAAGCGGTCTCATATGAAGCAAGCCCAGCGGCGTTACCGCGGCCGCAGCTGCCATATGCCCCAGGAGCCTCTGAAAAGTTTTTAGAGGAACCGCTGTCTTGTGCCTGAATAAATCTAGACATCTCAGCACCGACTGAGCGCGCTCGTTGGTGAGACGGGCTGTCATGGAGACCGAGTCCAGCTCCACACCGAGAAAAGAGATCCTCTGCACTGGGGAGAGTTTGCTCTTTTCTCGGTTGACCTGAAGGCCCAGGCGGCTGAGGTGCTGAAGCACCAGGTCCCTCTGGTCGCATAGCACCTCTCGAGAGTGGGCTATCAGAAGCCAGTCGTCGAGATAGTTGAGGATGCGGAAACCTGACAGCCAAAGAGGGGCCAGGGCCGCTTCCGCAACCTTGGTGAAAACGCGAGGAGAGAGGGACAGGCCGAATGGGAGAACTTTGTACTGGTATGCTCGACCCTCGAACGCAAACCGAAGAAAGGGCCTGTGGCGAGGAAGAATCGAGACATGGAAGTACGCGTCCTTCAGGTCGATGGCTGCAAACCAATCCTGGGGACGAATGCATGTGAGCATGCGCTTCGTCGTGAGCATCTTGAACGGCAGCCTGAGAAGGGACCGATTCAGGACTCTGAGATCCAGGATGGGTCTTAACCCACCACTCTTTTTGGGCACGATGAAGTAGGGACTGTAAAACCCTGACCTCATCTCGGCTGGAGGGACAAGCTCGATCGCATCCTTCGCCAGTAGGACTGCGACCTCTGCACGCAGGACAGCGGCGTGGGTGTCTGAGTGGACACGAGTGTGAAGGACACCTCTGTACCTGGGCGGAGCTTTGGCGAACTGAATCGCATAGCCGAGACGTACCGTCCGTATCAACCACCGCGAGGGGCTGGGGAGCTGAAGCCAGGCCCCCAAGCGCCTCGACAGGGGTGTCAAGGGAACGTTGACCGACGTGACCGTGGTGGGGCAGCCTAGGGGGGGAACAGGAAGGGGAGACAAACTGCTCTGAGCAGGGCCTACCTTCTTCCCAGGTTCCCGCGCTGGCGAAAGACAGCTCCGAGTCCGGCTCCGAGAGGGCATCCTGGTGCCGCCCGGAACGGGAACACGGGGCCGAGGCCCCGGAGGTGAAGGAAATTGCTCTTTTATTGAAGTTGTGGGTACCGCCGACCCGTGGGCCGGCGGCAGCGTTAAAGTGCACAACAACCCCCGGCCCTCCAGCGGGAGCGGGGACGTAGATGTTCTCGTCCCCTGAAGAACAAACTTCTCCACCTCCGGGTTGCCCGCGTCAGGGACGTTTCGCGGCTCTTTTGCGGGTGTTCTTTGCAGGTCCCTGAGAGGCGGGCGGCGCCGCGCCCCCGCGGCCGGCTCGACGTCGGGCCGTCTCCTTCTTGGGTTCAGCAGGCGACGGAGCAGGTTTGGTGGGGGCCGCGGGGGGGCGCCCTCGGCGACGAGCGGGGGGAGGCTGAGCCACCGGCGGCGGGATGGGTTTAGACTCGCGGCGGGGCAAGATGTGTTGAATGGCCTCCCTCTGCTTCTGGACTGCCGAGAACTGCTGGGCAAAGTCCTCGACAGTGTCGCCGAATAGGCCACTCTGGGAGATAGGAGCGTCAAGAAAGCGAGCCTTGTCGACGTCTGCCATCTGGGCCAGAGTGAGCCATAGGTGTCGCTCCTGGACCACGGCTGTGGACATCACCTGACCAAGGGAACGCGCCGTGACCTTCGTCGCCCGTAGGGCGAAGTCGGTGGCGGCGCGGAGTTCTTCCATAACCCCCTGGTCGGGACCACCCTCGTGCAGCTGTTTCAGGGCCTGGGCCTGATATACTTGGAGGATCGCCATAGCATGCAGGGCGGTGGCGGCCTGTCCAGCGGCGTGGTAAACGCGGCCCGCAAGGGCGGACGAGCGCTCGCACGCCCTGGACGGGAGATGCGGACGATCCCTCCAGGTGGCAGCGCCGCGTGGGCACAAGTGCACCGCCACAGCGCGCTCGACCCGGGGAATCGCTGCATACCCCCTGGCCGCCCCGCCATCGAGGGTGGTGAGGGGAGAGGAGCTGGGGCGGGGCCGTGATGAGAAGGGGGCCCGCCAGGATCTCGTCAGCTCCTCGTGCACCTCCGGGAAGAATGGGACCGAGGGGGGGCGAGGTGGAGCCGCGGAGGCCCTCCCCAGGAACCAATCATCCAGCCTAGAAGGATCGGCCGGGGGCGCCTGGGGCACCTCCAAACCGATCCCCCTGGCGGCCCGGAGGAGCATAGTCGATAGCTCGACGTCCACCTCAGACGGAGCGGCCACCTCTGGAGGGGGCCGCGCCGCCGAAGCGTCCGCCTCGCCGACCGACTCTCCCTCTGATGCTGCGGTCGACATCTCATCCTCCGCAGGAGCACCGAAGGAGACGCTCAGCCCGCTGGGCGGGGAAGCGTACTGCTCCGGGAACTCGACGGGACCACGCTGTGTGACAGAAGACCGCAGGGCTTTCTGGGCCGGCGGTGCGTTCTGCACGGTGACAGTTAAGTCCCCCCCGCGTCTCGCCGCGGTGGCCGAAAAGCATTGACGGCTTAACGACGGACCGCGAGAGGAAGACGGGGGGAGCCGCCTCGCGAACGAGCGGCGGGACTTCAGCGTGCTCATGGTCATGCATTCGCAATGAATGCATTCACCATCCATGAACGCTGCCTCAGCGTGCTCTTTCCCCAAACACGTGAGGCAGTGATCATGTCCGTCCGCAGGAGGGAGGAAACTACCGCATCCTGAAGCGCACGGCCGAAAAACCATTCTGAAAAGAACGTTTTAACAGCCGTGAGAAATTGCTCTTTTAGCTCCCGGTCTGCCCAGGGAAAAAGCCGCGGGGCGGCTGTGCACTCAACGGGACTTTCTCGCTGGAATGCAGTGCGGCTGTAATGGCCGTGAAAACGGCAGCCCGCGGGAGATCGCTGACGATTGCAACGGTAAGCTCTTTTAGATTGTTGCAGAACGCCAGAAGAGAGAGCAGGAACTCTGGAAGAACTCTTGAAGATGAGAAACTCTTTAGCAGAGAGAACAGCAGGCTCAATCATTCAGACGGATCTGAAGCGAAGAAGCTGTCTGACTGGCGCATGACGTCGCTATTTATACCCGTATGTACGGGGCGTGGCGCGTCATGCAAATGCCACTCGCCAATTTTTCATTGGCCTTTTGTATAAGGCTCAGAGATGATTGGATTCTAAGCGAATTCCCATGTAACGTCGAAGTGATTCGACTGAAGGGGAACTCTGGTCGTGGTGTTGCCTTTGGCGTGGAGCTCATCTTTAAATATTCACTATGGGATAGAGTAAAGGCAGCGCTGTAACAAAATCTCCATCACAATCAGCTGTCTGATAGCGAATGGGGACACATTTGCCACTGACACCTAGAATAATAGCTTGATATTAAAGAGATATTTCAGGCAACAATGAAAGCTGTGTCATCATTTACTCGCCCCTGTGTTGTTTCAACCCTGTATTTTTTTGCAGAACAAAAACTATGATACTTTGAAGTCCAAACAACATTGGATCTCATTGTCTTTTATTCTTTGGACAGAAAATAAATCAAAATATCATCTTTTGTGTTCCACAGAAGAAAATAAGTCATACAGGTTTTCTGTGCAATTTCTTTTCTCTACTTTTTACACCTTTCTATGGAAGGCAGTTTCGAGAATTGCAAGTTATAATGTTATGATGGTGTTTTATTGCAATATTAAAAATTTTAAAGAGATTAAAGTCGTAATATTTTGAGAATAAAGTCAAAATATTTTGAGAATAAAGTCAAAATATTTTGAGAATAAATTTGAAATTTCAACTTTATTCTAGAAATTTCGAATTTATTCTCAAAAATATTTTGACTTTATTCTCGAAACATTTCAACTTCAGTCGTAATTTCAACTTTATTCTCAAAATATTTTGACTTTATTGTAATTTAAACTTTATTCTAGAAACAGAGAATAAAGTCGAAATATTTTGAGAATAAAACCAAAATATTTTGAGAATAAAGTCGAAATTTCGAGAATAAAGTTGAAATTACAAGAATAAAGTCAAAATGTTTTGAGAAAAAGTAAAAATATTTTTGAGAATAAAGTCGAAATTTCTAGAATAAAGTCAAAATGTTTTGAGAATAAAGTCTAAATATTTTGAGAATAAAGTTGAAATTAAGACAATGAAGTCAAAATGTTTTGAGAATAAAGTTGAAATATTTTGAGAATAAAATCAAAATATTTTGAGAATAAAGTTGAAATTTTGAGAATAAAGTCAAAATATTTTGAGAAAAGTTGAAATTATGACTGAAATCGAAATGTTTCGAGAATAAAGTTGAAATGTTTTGAGAATAATCAAAATATTTTGAGAATAAAGTCAAAATATTTCTAGAATAAAGTCGAAATTACAAGAATAAAGTCAAAATGTTTTGAGAATAAAGTCTAAACTGTTGGAGAATAAAGTTGAAATTACGACAATGAAGTTGAAATGTTTCGAGAATAAAGTCAAAATATTTTGAGAATAAAGTCGAAATGTTTTGAGAATAAAGTCTAAATGTTTCTAGAATAGTTAAAATTGCAAGAATAAAGTCAAAATGTTTTGAGAATAAAGTCGAAATGTTTTGAGAATAAAGTCTAAATGTTTCTAGAATAGTTAAAATTGCAAGAATAAAGTCAAAATGTTTTGAGAATAAAGTCGAAAAAACTGTATAGATATGTATAACTGTATTCAGTTACTGTATAGTAACTCTACAAAATCCAAAAGAAACCCATTGAAACTACACTAAAGACTAAACACAGTTAATCGGCTGTGCAATATTTTGGGATTCAAAATATCTTAAAGGATAGTTCACCCAAAAGCTAAATTCTGTCATTAATTACTCACATTCATGTCGTTTCAAACTCGCAAGGCCTTTGTTCATCTTCGAAACACAAATTAGAAATATTTAATGATATCAAGAGCTTTTTGACCCTGCATAGACAGCAACACAACTGACATGTTCAAAGCCAAGAAAGATAGTAAGGACATTGTTAAAATAGTCCATTATTTAAACCAGTACATGTAGACCAGTGGCTCTCAATCCTGGGTTTCACATTTTGCATGTCTCCCTTATTTAACACACCTGATTGAGATCATCAGCTCATTAGGAGAGGGATCCATGAACTGAACTAACGAGCTGATGATCTCAATCATGTTAAAGGTGCAGAGCAGGGTTCCCCCAGGACCAGGACTGAGAACCACTGACATAGACGACGAACTAAGAGAGATGGAATAAAGTCATTATTTTGGTTTTCTTTGTGCACAAAAAGTATTCTCATAGATTCATAAAATTACAGTTGAACCACTGATGCCACATGGACTATTTTATTGATTTCCTTACTACCCTTCTGGGCCTTGAAAGTGGTAGTTGCATTTCTGTCTATGCAGTAGGGATGTTAACCGATGACCGTTTGACCGGTGGTTGACCGTATCAACGTTAACCGGTCAAAGTTGTCGGTAGTCGGTTAAAAAAAAAAGTGCCGGTGCGTCTTTTACGCATTCTGAAGGTGCCTGTTTTATCCATTGGTTTTATCATGTTGCAGTCTATTAGGCAACATTCCGCATAAGATGGGCTTAGATTTGGAAATACATTACATCTACATTTCAGTGGTAACCGATAAGGTGATGATGATCATCATCTTTCTTTATTACGGTTAGCACTACCTCAACTAAAGCGGCGTCTCTTCGGAGCGGTCATTTTCTTAAATGAGCCGTGGCAATGTTTCAAATGAGCTTCTAACCTAGACAAACGCCTTTATTTTCAAAGCGATCACCTTGTACCCAAACCATTTGAAACTAAGGAGCCATTTGTCCTACGATTACATACAACAAGCTCTTCGGCGCCGCGTTTGCGGGACTCATGTTTCGCGCTGTAGGGGGATTTAAAAAAAGTGACGTGAGTGGCAGTGTGTGTGTGTGTGTGTGTGTGTGTGTGCGGGAGGCAGAGCGGCAGGGCTGCGATCACACCGAACGCGTTTTTGCAGTTGGAGGCGCCTCTTTTGAATGGTTTTCTGTTGGCAGTGAGCGTTCTACGCGCTGCTTATGCGCCCCAGGCGCCTCGCGTTTTTGCAGGAGCGCTCTGAGCGCGTGAAGTTGAAAAAAAAATCAACTCTGAGCGGAAAAACGCCCAACGTCATTCGCGTTCTTTTCCATTGTCCAATCGAATGAATGGAGAGGCGGGCCTTCTGTTGTCGTGACGGAATTTTACGGTTGCTTAAAAAGTCCGGAGACAAGAAATAGAGGAGAAACCTTTGGTGTCTGTCGTGGGTAACCCAGAGCTGTATTATTTAGGGTTTCTGCTAATATGACAGTTTACTTAACAGCATAAAACTAAGATTTTACAGTGCTCGCGCTATAATCCTTTGATTTGACTGACAGGACAGCTGTTTTGGTCGTTGCTTAGCAACATAAAAAAAAGCAGCACGCTCTTTTATTAAAAGTCACCAAAAAAAAAAAAAGGCAGTGCTGTGCGCCTCGCGTTTTTAGAACTAAAAGACGCGTTCGATGCGACAGACTTGCGAAATTGCAGGAGCGGCTCGAAATGGCTGTTATTTCAAATAGCGTACCATATTTTAAACTAATCGGTTAACCGGTTTCAACCGGCTAATGAGGCTCGGTGGTCGGTCAAGAAATTTTTAGTTTTCGCCATCCCTACTATGCAGGGTCAAAAAAGCTCTCGGATTTCATTAAAAATATCTTCTGCTCTGAAGATGAACAAAGGTCTTACAGGTTTGGAATGACATGAGGGTGAGTAATTAATGACAGAATTTTTATTTTTGGGCGAACTATCCCTTTAAGATTCATCGTTTTCAACCAAATTCGAAAGTTGTTGAAAACACATGTGGTGAGGTAAATGCTTATCCATTCTGATGAATCCCAGACAACACCAAAGCACCGCCCACTCACCTGTCAATCACTCACTGCACAAAAACAAGAGGTTTAAACTTTGCCAGGTACCCGAAGCTTTAAAAGAATCAAGCATCTGATTGACGGCTGGCAATGGCACAGTCTGTCATTCAGTTAATACGGGTATTCCACTAAAAGGGTACGTAACACCTCTGTTAATCAGCCAAGCGGGCAGAGTTATGGAACGATAATCTCGAAATGGCCAAATGTCCTCTGATTAATGTCTGCTTTCAATCACCCACTCGCTTTTTTGTTTATGACAGTAGTCTGTAACGTAGCAACTTGAATAAACACCTCCTCATCATTGTGCTATTGACAGATAACATGTACGCCTAAACTCAAACTGCTGAGGCTCTCTGCCACAGCAAAAAACGCCATGACAGGATGAAATACAAACAACAGCAGGAATACAAACAGATGAAACCATTGGTTAAGTGGAAGAAACAGCAGTGTTGTTTTTGTCTGTGTTGATTCTCCTGAAGTCTGAAAGTCTAACCTGACTTCATTCTCTAGCCATTCCCAATTCCAGTCACGATAGGATCTGGGATGATGTCTGACTCTGATTGTAGTCTGGGGTGGATCAGAATAACATCTGATGTGAAAATGACGCAAATGTTCAAGGTAAACTGCTCTCAAAGCCAGGCTCGTCATTCTTGCATTCATTGCAATTTGTCTGTCAAGTATGTGACCGGAAAGAATGAATTAGCTTCGGAAGATCCTCTGTCGGTTCAGTGAAAATGTGTGTCTGGTATTCCTACCGCGGCTCTTTTAATGTGAAGATTTTGTCAAATTACTGGACTCCATCAACACAAACTGAGAGCAGAGGTATGGAATGCTTCATGGCATAAGAATACAAGGACAGAAACCTTACCAAATGTGGATTTCAATGAGATACAAATAGTTTTTGGAGCACAGAGGAAAATATTATTACTCAGAGGTGTTCCTTAGTTTCCAATGCACTTTCAGTGTGGCTGGACTTTTCATTTCGACTTCAATGTAAAGTGAACGGCAAAACTAATGACACATTCTTCATCTGCCACTGGTTAGCCAAATTTATGCCATTGCATTAGCCACTCAAACAAAAAACAAATGTGACCCTGGACCACAAAACCAGTCCTAAGTAGCATGGTATATTAGTAGCAATAGCCAAACATACAGTGTATGGGTCAAAATTATCCATTTTTCTTTTATGCCAAAAATCATTAGGATATTAAGTAAAGATTATGTTCCATCAATATATTTTGTAAATTTCCTACCATAAATATATCAAAACTTAATTTTTGATTAGTAATATGCATTGCTAAGAGCTTCATTCAGACAACTTTAAAGGCAATTTTCTCAATATTTAGATTTGTTTGCACTCTCAGATTGCAGATTTTCACATAGTTGTATCTTGGCCAAATACTGCCCTAGACTAACAAACCATACATCAAAGGAACGTTTTTTTAATTCAGCTTTCATGATATATACACTCTTAAAAAGGTGCTTTGAAAGGTTCTTCACAGCAATGCCATAGAAAAAACATTTTTGGTTCCACAAAGAACCATTCAGTCAAAAGTTATTTAAAGAACCATCTCTTTCTTACCTTTTTATAATCTGAAGAACCTTCTTTTGCTGCAAAGAACCTTTTGTGAAACAGAAAGGTTCTTCAGATGTTAAAGGCTCTTTATTGAACCACTTAGACCAGGGGTCCCCAAACTAAGGCCCGGGGGCCGAATGCGGCCCGGCCCCACATTTGGACCGGCCCTCTGAACAATACCAGAGACATATTTTGAAAATGTAATTTTAAATATGTTCTACTAATATCATGTCGGTATTTGATAATAAAGGTTGGCTTTCAAACTAAAATTTCCCTTAGTTATTAACATAGGTATAATTATTTGTTAAATTCACTAACAGAATGGTACATTCAACGTAAAAGTGTCATCGCGATCGAACAGGTGATGTGCGAGCCAGCTAGAAAAGAGCGATAACAAAATGACTCAATAGCATTTGAGATGAAACTAGCACTGCTTGTGGGACAAGTGCAAAAGCAAAACTTCACTCATCTCCCAGTTACCCAAAGTTTTTCTCGGTTGGTTGTGCATCTTTTTCTTCCACAATTTTTTTTCTTCAACTCAACTTTGTTAACATGCTTGGATGCAGCACTCTGTGAACAGTCAGCTTCTTTGACAATCAATGTTTGTGGCTTACCCTCCTCGTGAAGGGTGTCAATACTTGTCTTCTGGACAACTGTCAGATCAGCAGTCTTCCCCATGATTGTGTAGCCTAGTGAACCAAACTGAGAGAGCATTTTGACGGCTCAGGAAACCTTTGCAGTTGTTTTGAGTTGATTAGCTGATTGGCATGTCACCATATTCTAATTTGTTGAGATAGTGAATTGGTGGGTTTTTGTTAAATGTGAGCCAAATCATCACAATTAAAAGAACCAAAGACTTAAACTACTTCAGTCTGTGTGCATTCAATTTATTTAATAGACAAGTTTCACAATTTGAGTTGAATTATGACATTTTAATTTACTGAGAAGCACCTGTATAACTTTTGAAAAGAAATGATCATTTGTCTGTCTGGTGCATAAAAAATAAACTATTCTAGCATTAAAAGGTATAATAAATACAGGTAAAATCATAATAAAATAATAATAATAATAGTAGTAGTCAGTCTGGCCCATGGAATTTTATTTTATAAACCGACCCGGCCCCCCATTAAAGAAAAGAAAATTATGTGGCCCGCTCAGAAAAAAATTTGGGGACCCCTGACTTAGACAAAAAAGGTTCTTCTATGGCATCGTGAAGCACCTTTATTTTTAAGAGTGGAAATTAATTTGCTTAAAATGTATTCACCCTTAAGCAATCTGAAGAGATTTGGAGAAATTTAGAATTACATCACTTGCTCACCAATGAAGTAAATGGTTGCCGTCAGAATGAGCATCCAAACAGATGATAAAAACACCACCATAATCCACAAGTAATCCACACAACAAAAATGTGCGTCTGATATTCCTACCGCGTCTCTTTTAATGTAAAAATTTTGTCAAATTACTGGACTCCATCACAAACTGAGAGCAGAGGTACGGAATGCTTCATGACATAAGCATACAATGACGGAAACCTTACCAAATGTGCATTTCAATGACATACAAAGAGTTTTTGCAGCACAGAGGAAAATATTATTACTCAGAGGTGTTCCTTAGTTTCCAATGCACTTTCAGTGTGGCTGGACCCTTTATTTCGACTTCGATGTAAAGTGAACGGCAAAAATAATGACACGTTCTTCATCTGCCACTGGTTAGCCAAATTTATGCCATTGGATGAGCCACTCAATATTTGTAGCAAAAGCCAAAAATACACTGAATGGGTTAAAATTATACATTTTTCTTTTATGCCAAAAATTGTTAGGATATTAAGTAAAGATCACGTTCCATCAAGATATTTTGTAAATTTATATTATAAATTTAATTAGTAATATGCATTGCTAAGAGCTTCATTTGGACAAATTTAAAGGCAATTTTCTCAATATTTATATTTACTCTTAGATTGTGGATTTTCACATAGTTGTATCTTGGCCAAATATTGCCCTAGACTAACAAACCATACATCAATGGAAAGTTTATGTATTCAGATTTCCTGATATATACATTTATAAAATTGACCCGTATGACTGGATTTGTGGTCGCAAATGGATATTACAGGAGATTGGAAAAGTACAATATTTAAAGCTTACATTTAGCATTCCATCACTTGCTCAGCAATGGATTCTCTTAAGTGAATGGTTGCCGTCAGAACGAGAGTCCAAACAGATGATAAAAACACCACAAATAATCCACACAACTCTTATTGTAATGTTTTATCAGCTGTTTGTTCTTTTATTTTGACGGCACCCATTTACCACAATGCTGAGCAAGTGATGTAAGGCTAAATGTCTCTAATTTAGAGAACATTTCTCTATTTGAAGAAACAAAGTCATCTACATCTTGGATGGACTGAAGGTGATCTAAATTCAAAAAGATAAACAAGCACATTAAAATACCACTGATCACTGACAAATAGAAATGTTTCCATATAAGAATCAGCAGGTTTATCGAGTGTAAGTGAGGACAGAATCTGGTCCTGGTTAAGTATCCGGGGGCGAACAGCACTGCGGTGACATATCAACCTATCAGGGCCTATTTTTGCCTGGAGTGTGTGAAGGCGCGTGAGGGAGACGGACTCCATCTGACTTGTGGAGAGTGGCAGAGGAAAAGGGCAGGAGATTGATAAGGACTTTGGAAACATTGTGGGCAGCACTCATTGCTTTCCTCGCCTATGGTAAACTCTGCAGCGATTTCTGACTATGAGCACCTAGGTAATGGAGTATGATGGAGTAGGGTGTATAACCGTGTATGACATACATATACACAAACACATCCACCCAAAATGTCACACTGTGTATAATTGGAGGGGAGGGCTTTCCAAAGCATGATAACCTGTGTTAGGAGAGGATATACAGTTCATGATCAAGCTCTACAGTTGAGGTCAAAAGTTTACATACACCTTGCAGAATCTGCAAAATGTTAATTATTTTCCATTGCATGTTATTGCTTATTTAGTACTGACCTGAATAAGATATTTCACATAAAAGATGTTTACATATAGTCCACAAGAGAAAATAATAGCTGAATTTATAAAAATGACCCCATTCAAAAGTTTACATCCCCTCGATTTTTTCAATCTGTGTTGTTACCTAAATGATCCACAGCTGTTGTTTTTTTTTTTTGTTTGTTTAGTGATAGTTGTTTATGAGTCCCTTGTTTGTCTTGAACCGTTAAACTGCCTGCTGTTCTTCAGAAAAATCCTTCAGGTCCCACAAATTCTTTGTTTTTCCAGCATTTTTGTGTATTTGAACCCTTTCCAACAATGACTGTATGATTTTGAGATCCATCTTTTCACACTGAGGACAACTGAGGGACTCATATGCAACTATTACGCAATGTTCGAACGCTCAATGGTGCGCCAGAAGGAAAAACCATGCATTAAGAGCCAGGGGTAAAAAAATTTTCAATTTAAAGATCAGGGTACAAAAACTTATTTTGTCTTATATCTTCTGTAGCTTCTGAAGGGCAGTGCTAAAAAGAAAATGATATTTAGGCAAAATAAGAACAAATTTACACATATTCATTCTGTTCAAAAGTTTTCATCCCCGGCACTTAATGCATTGTTTTTCTTTCTGAAGCATCAGGAAGAGTTTGAATCTTCTGTTATAGTTGCATATGAGTCCCTCAGTTGTCCTCAATGTGAAAAGATGGATCTCAAAATCATACAGTCATTAGTTTTGCAGGAAGAACATAATGCGCCCAACTGTGATATAAACAATCAGTAAATCAATCAGTCTCTCTAGTTACTTCCCATATTTCATTCTGTGTTTTGTGGAACTTCATTATTTTGATTACTTTAATTTTTATAGTCAGAATAATAATAAAAATAGTAATTAAAAAAATGGAAATAGTAAAAATTGTAATAGTAAGAAAATAAATAGTAATAATGAAGAAATACACTACCAGTCAAACGTTTTTTAAAAAGATTTGTGATTTTTTTTTTTCACCAAGCCTGCATTTATTTGATCCAAAGTTTTTTTTTATATTTGTACTATTTAAAATAACTGTTTTCTATTTGAATATATCTTTAAATTAAATTTATTTCTGTGATTTCAAAGCTAAATTTTTAGCATCGTTACTCCAGTCACATGATCCTTCAGAAATCATTCTAATATTCTGATTTACTGCTCCAAAAACATTATTATTATTATTATTATGTTGAAAACAGCTGCATAGAATTTTTTTCAGGTTTCTTTGGTGAATAGATAGTTCAGAAGAACAGCATTGATCTGAAATAGAAATCTTTTGTAACATTATAAATGTTTTTATCATCACTTTTTAAATCAATTTAAAGTATTTTAATCAATTGATAATTAGAAGTATTCATTTCTATCATTTACTTCACAAAAAAAAAAACATGAAAATGAATCATGAAAAAAATGTACTCAACTATTTTAAACATTGATAATAATAAAAAATGTTTCTTAATCAGCAAATCAGCATAGAATGATTTCTAAAGGATCATGTGACACTGAAGATTGGAGAAATGCTACTGAAAACTTTGATCACAGGAATAAATTACATTTTTATATATACATTCAAAAATATATTTAAATAGAAATCAGTTATTTTAAATAGCAAAAAAAAAATCTAAATATTAGTGCTTTTGCTGTATTTTTAATCAAATAAATGCAGGCTTGGTGAGCAGAAGAGACTTCTTTAAAAAAAACATTAAAAATCTTACTGTTCAAAAACTTTTGACTGGTAGTGTAAATGTGTCATATTGACTGCTAGTGTAAGAAAACAATAATCCCAATGCTTTTATTTTGCATAGTTGTCATTTATCCACAATTTCCATATATTTATTTATAAAACAGCACTTGCAAAAAAACGATTTCAGAATGTCTTAGTATTCAGTTTCAGGCTCTTTTTTGATTTAATGACTGCAGTATTGATGCTGACATGAACAAAGCCTGATGATAATGCACTCCAGGCAGCATTATTTGAGTTCCAAATAACATCTTGTGCTTTAATGGAAAAAAGAAACAACAACAACCACAACAACAACATCAAATCCTATTTTGTGGCCTCAAACTTTTGAACCCCTCTGTATATGACATTTAATATGACACAAATGCAAAGATCCTTGAGTGCATCACCCTCCCTCTGGTCCCCTCACAACAGCTGTTGTGCTTATCAGCATTCACATGAAGCCTGTAAGAGTGTGTTTAACATTGAGGACAGCAAGAAAGCAGAACCTCCGACATGCACCGCTTGCTTAGATGATATATTACTTGTGCCAGTGTATTCTCATTTCTCTGAGTTTTGCTCGCATTATATTTGCCAGGAACTTCTATCCAAAGTCACATGCAGTGCATTCAAAGTAGAATACTACCAGTACTATGCAAAATATAATTTATATTGTCTGATATGTGTTAAAATAGTATGTAAAACAGTTTGCATCGTGCAATTTTGGTCAGAAAGTTGGCCAAGAGTTAATCATTCATAACAATTGAAGGTCAAAACAAGTGCATTATATTATGGGATGCAGCACTATTTTTATGCACACTCTGCATGCTATATAATGCAGTAATATATATTAGTACTCAATGCACAGTTCATAAAACCTCCTTAAATGTGATAAAAAACACTGTAACTAAAAGTCATCTGGTCATTATCAGAAAATAAACACTGACAGCGTGATCAGGACACAAAGCAGAGGGGTCTTGTATCGCTCTGAAGGGTTTATTTAGCGATAATCGCTGCTTGTATGCTTGTTTTCAACATGTTTTAACACAATATAGCCACTAAAGTATATGACTAATAGTGTAATTATAGTGTAATTATGTACCTGTTTATTTTTTGAGTAGCCTTTCTAAGGACATGAGATGCAATTAGTCTGTGCAACAATCTCAATGCACAATCTTTCAGCTAAGAGTACAAATAAACTCATAATAAAATAAAATAAAATGTTTATGTGTCATATTCATTATGGAGAGTGCTATACGAAGCAGTATTGTTATTGCTGTTGATTAAAATAGAAAAGTTAATTAAAATTTAATAAATAAAATAAAATAAGTTTAAGTACTAAAATGACAAACAACACCTGAAATAAAAATGAATTAAAGCAAAACAGAAATATTAAAAAATATACTAAAAATAAATATGTTTTGCATGACATATTCATAATGGAGATTACTATATGAAGCAGTATTGTTGTTGCTGTTCATTAAAAACTGAAATAAAATAATCTAATCAAATAAAAAATAATAAAAAAACGAAATAATAATATAAAAATAAATAAATAAATAAATAAATAAATAAATAAATAAATAAATAAATAAATAAATAATATATAAAAATTAAATTAAAAATATAATAAAATAAAACATAAAAAAACTCAAACAAAAAAAGTTAATGAAAATGACAAATATTGCCTAGGCAACTAAATGAAATAAAAATAAGTAAAAAAAAAAATAGAAATATAAAAAAAAATACTAAAAATAAATAAATGTTTTGCATGACATATTCATTATTGAGAGTACTATATGAAGCAGTATTGCTGTTACCGTTTATTAAAAGCTGAACTAAAAGAAAAGAAAAGAAAGTAAAAGAAAATAATAAAATAAAAAAAATAAAAATACTAAATAATATTAAAAAACAAAAGTTAAATAATACATAAAAATAAAACAAATAAAAAATAAAATAATAAAGAAAAACAAGAAAAAATTAAACCAAAAAGTTAATGAAAATAAAAAATATTGATTTGGTAACTAACAGCAAAACAGAAATATAAAAAAAAATGACTAAAAATAAATAAATGTTTTGCATAACATATGCATAGTGGAGAGTACTATATAAGGCAGTATTGCTGCTGCTATTGATTAAAAGGTGAAACCACACAGAACATAAAATAAAATTTCAAAAATAATAATAAAAAAAATAATAACTAATATATTAAAATAAAATAATACAATAATAAAAAATAAAATAAATATTAGATTAAAACCTTTTTTAAAATATTACCTTGGCAACTAACTGAAATAAAACAGATTTAAGTACTAAAATGACAAACAAAACCTGAAAAAAAAATTTAATTAAAGCAAAACAGAAATATAAAAAAAAATACAAAAAGATTATAACAAGACTACAAAAATGTAAAAATAACCTAAATCAAAATGTAGAAAAATACTAAAATAACACCAATGCGGAGTCTGCTAGTAATAAAATAGCGGTTGTTTAAAAGAACTTACTGACAATTTAGCTACAATCTTAAATCATTTTTATAGTAAACGGATACTGGCCGTCGTAAAACTCTGAATGTTATCCAGCGGCGCCAGAGCCATTATATGACTGGCTTACAAGGTGCACAAGCCTTTTGCTCCATTTTACCGGCCATTAAACAGA
Source organism: Garra rufa (assembly GCF_049309525.1). Taxonomy (NCBI): domain Eukaryota; kingdom Metazoa; phylum Chordata; class Actinopteri; order Cypriniformes; family Cyprinidae; genus Garra; species Garra rufa. The sequence continues at coordinate 40,123,098 of NC_133368.1, read as the reverse complement.
AATATCTGACAAAATAAACTAATTGACCAATTAAAACCAAGCGTTCCAGAAAACTGCATGAGTATGACTGCAAACCGAAGTAAAAAATAGGTTGATAAACCCATCCTGTCGAATGCTTCCAGAGACAGACTGTATTTTTGGAGACTTTGCCGTGGCCCCTGACACAGTGTACCGGGGAGGGTCTTCAGACCACGCATGGAAAGAAAATAAGCATCTAAAAGAGGCCTGCCTGGAAACAAGCAGCTTTACTTCTATAGCAGGCCTCCCAGAAGCGAAAACACAGTAAAGAAAGCTGCATCGTCCTCTTTTAGTCCTCTTCTGGACTCTGTCTGAAACGTTCCTCAGGGAGCTGTTCGAATCCGTCCCCACCCCGTCCCCTTTTTCCAAATCTAGAGCCACGAAGGCTTTTCATAGCTCACAGTGTATCCGCCCAGGTCAGATTAGGGATTGCAAAACAAAACAAACCCTGGAAGTTTGCTAAGAGTTTTTCAAGAGCCAGCTCAGTCTCTGAGGGTGCATGAGAAAGCCCTGGAGAAAGAGCGAGGGGGACGTTTTTCGTCGTCACTATAGCGGCGGCCCAGTGAGACGTTGGCACAGGCAGTCGGCAGGCCATCGTGACCCAGTCACACAAGTACAGAGGAAGGTCAACCTCAAACATTTTCCCATGAGCTTGCTGTGCCATTCTACGCGCACAAGTCCTAAACTCAGAGCCGCTGCCGTCACTGGCGGTCCCTCGGGAGATCCGGCGGTGGAAGGAAAGAAAGAAAGAAAGGACGTGCTGCCAGCATCTCAGACAGCTCTACATTCCTCACCCCACCAAGATGGCACCCATAGGACCACTCACTGACCTGAGAATAATTAGAGAGGTGGGGAAGAGCGTGTGATGAGTCCTGAGATGCAATGAGTCCTTTTAAGTACGTAAAATCTCATGCGTAATGTGCACAAGCTGTTTCCCGCCTCATTGATTCTGACAAATAAATGGACGTGTTCTCTGATGTCACAAACGTCCTGCTGCTAACTTCTTGGTTTCCAAAAAAGTCCCTCGGCAACAGGGAAAATATTGTCACAAATTCTCCTCCCTGGACGCCCATACTGCTTACCAAATGTATTTATAGATAGATCGTGAACGCAGGCGAAGATTTGGACGAAAGCGGATTGTCATCATGTCCACTTTTTTAAATTAACCTCGATATATTGAATATTGGCTTATTAATAGCATATGAATAAAATGTTTCTGAAATAAATTGAAAGGACATAAAACCAAACCATAATATGAATTCAATCCGTAAAGTCTCTCTGCCAATGCATTGATGAAATTAACCGTTGGATGTGCCAAAACTTTCTTCAGTTAAACAAGGAGAAAACAGAAGTCATTGCATTTGGAAACAAAGATGAAGTTCATAAGGTAAATACGTACCTTGACGCTAGGGGTCAAAAAACAAAAAATCAAGTCAAGAATCTTGGTGTGATTCAGGAGTCAGACCTCAGTTTCAGTAGCCATGTCAAAGCAGTAACTAAATCAGCATACTATCATCTCAAAAACATTGCAAGAATTAGATGTTTTGTTTCCCGTCAAGACTTGGAGAAACTTGTTCATGCCTTTATCACCAGCAGGGTGGACTACTGTAATGGTCTCCTCACTGGCCTTCCCAAGAAGACCATTAGACAGCTGCAGCTCATACAGAACCCTGCTGCCAGGATTCTGACTAGAACCAGAAAATCAGAGCATATCACACCAGGCCTCAGGTCCTTACATTGGCTTCCAGTTATGTTTAGGATAGATTTTAAAGTACTTTTACTTGTTTATAAAGCACTCAATGGCCTAGGACCTACATACATTGCAGATATGCTCACTGAATATAAACCTAACAGACAACTCAGATCACTAGGATCGAGTCAGTTACTAATACCAAGGGTTCACACAAAACAAGGGGAATCCGCTTTTAGCCATTATGCCGCCCGCAGTTGGAATCAGCTTCCAGAAGAGATCAGATGTGCAAATACATTAGCCACATTTAAATGCAGACTCAAAACTCATCTGTTCAGTTGTGCATTTATTGAATGAGCATGTGCTACGTCCGAACAGATTGCATTACTCTATGTATAATCATTTTTACTGTGTTAATTAATTTTAAATCAATTATTTTAATTATCTTAAATGTTCTTAACTGTTGTGATTATTATTATAAATTTTTATGATTTTTATGATATTACGATTTTAATTCCTTTTATGTACAGCACTTTGAATTACCATTGTGTATGAAATGTGCTATATAAATAAACTTGCCTTGCCTTTATTATTAATAATAATAATAATAATAATAATAATAATAATAATAATAATAACAATTTGTAATTGGATGTCAATATTATTATTATTAGTAGTAGTAGTAGTAGTAATACTAATATATAAAAACACACATATATATATATATATATATATATATATATATATATATATATATATATATATATATTAATATAAACATTAAAATAAATAAATAATGATAAATAATATTGATATATTATATAATTTAAATATTATATATATATATATATATATATATATATATATATATATATATAAGTAGTAGTAGTAGTAATACTAATATATAAAAACATTATATTATATAGCCCTAATATTACATTATTATAAATGTATAATAATGTACATAATAATAATAATAATAATAATAATAATAATAAATATACTACTACCAATATAATAAATTATTTATTATATAATTTAAATATTATGTTATATTATATTAAAATTATATAGGCCTAATATTAGAATATCATAAATATGTTACATAATAAAAATAATAATAATAATCATTATCATCACCATCCTCATCTTAGTGCCCTCTACAATAAAATAATGATATTCAATTAAAACATCCATAAATTAGTCACATATAATAGCATGTAAATATAATAATAATAATAGCAATAAATAGTAATAATAATATAAATAAATAAATAAATATTTTCATTTTATAATTATATAAACATTAAAATAAATAATGATAAATAATAAATAATATATTATAATATTATATAATATAATATTATAGCATATTATTTAAAAAAAATTATTTAATTTTGTAAACACAAACAAATAAATAAATCCATTTTTTCTGGGTTTAAGGTCTCTTTACAAGAAAATAAATTGCAGCATTCAATTACATACACAGTGAGGAAAAAATAAAGGTGCTGCCACCAATTTGTTTGGAACAGCACACATAAAATGTCCCTACAACCCGACAAATATCACTCAAGTAAATGTTTAGTTTGGATCAGGTAAGCAACCCACACTTTTTTAGACAATCAGAAGTCTAACCAAGCAGAAACTCTCTTCATTTGTGAATCGATTTGCATATTCACGCATAGCAACATAACGTTTCTAACCATTCAGACAACACATCTTGCAATTGCTACAAGAAGGGGCCCTTCGAAGAGGCTGGTGCCCCGAGGCCTCGCAGAACCATAATTCCTGCAAGATTGTGTGTGCATGGATTTGACTGGAGGACTTCAGCCCCTGTGGTGACGTGCTAAACCCAGGTTGACATAAGCAGTCTGCAGTGATCTGCGCTGCCAGAGAACAATTCTTCCAGCCAGCAGAGCTCTGATTAAACAAACATCCCATTCTTCACAAGCCTCAGTTTCTCCACAGGCCTCCAAGTACCGAAGCCACATCTTAATGCCCGCAGGACAGGTTGGTTTACACTGGGTTGTAAACGAACCTCTTGGGTTCCCATTTGGAGCAGTTAAGCTGAAGCTGGTCGCTCTAGCCGTGTTTTGGCAGCACAGAGGGCACTGATTTACTGGCTAAGACTATCTCTGTTAAACATCGCCCTGTGCTCATCCTCCGCTAGCCATGTAAATCCCAACCCATGGGGGATGTGAACAACTTTATGTCTGATGTTCAAAAAATTTGGTGTGACTAATTAAAATAAAAATATTGAAATTATCATGTCAATTTTTCATGTCTGCTAAACCCGCAGGAGCATTTTACATAGGCCACGTGCAGAACATGACACGTTCTGCCAGAAAAAAACAATAATATATCTGAATTATCTTATCTGCAAACATTGATGTATGCAATTAATTAGATTCAAAAAAGGAGCACTACTTTAAATTTAATCACATAACAGCCATTTCATAAAACAATAATAATAATAATTATTTATTTATAAAATATATAAAATAATTATTTATTAAATTTTTTCAATTTATATTGCTTTATTGGCAATGACATACTTAGGTACATATTGCCAAAGCACTGTTATTATTATTAACAACTTTAGTTTTCTTTACAAAAATATCACAACAGCATAATAAAATATAATAATTATTATTGTTGCTATTGTTATAATTATTATTATTAAAACATTTTCTTTACAAAAATATAACAACCACCAAATACAAAATCCATACATCAGTCACTCACGTCTTTATACATATAACAATAACTATTTAATAAACTACTACTACTGCTACTTCTACTACTAATAATAAAAATAAAAAATATTATTATTATTATTATTATTATTATTATTAATTACACCATTACATTATAAAACATTCAATTATATAATATAATTTATTATAATAATTATTATTAACATTATTAAAGAAATCAGTCTCCTACATCTCTGCATTGTATAACAGCATATAAATATTATTATTATTATTATTATTATTATTAAACACTGGTCACTCACATCTTTATATGATATAACAGCATATAAATATTAATAATATTAATAATAACTAATGAATAAACTACTACTACTACTACTAATAATAATAATCATCATTATTATTATTTAATTTAATATCATTACATTATAAATTATGCAATTGTATAATATATAATTGATATTAATATAATAACAATAATAATTAAATATAATATTAAAATTATTAATAACCAACTAATAAACTACCACTACTACTACTAATAATGTTGTTGTTTCTTTAAATGGTATAAATATATAATATTAATAATAATAATAATATTTTATTATTATTTATTATTATTATTATTATTATTAGTAGTAGTAGTAGTATTCTTATTCTTATTATTACTATTATTTATTAATATATATTAGGGGTGGAACGGTTCACAGAGGTCACGGTTCGGTTCGTACCTCGGTTCAGACGTCACGGTTCGGTATGATTTCGGTACAGTGGAGGGAAAAGCAAAACAAAAATGCAGAAGGCAATTAGATGTATTTCCACTCACATACCCAACAACCGCTGAACAACGGCAACACACAGTCCTCGTCTTTTCCACCACTCTCTCGCCTGTACTACTGTAACTGACTGGAAAAGCGAAGTTTTCCCAAACTTGCGATCTAAGGGGCCGTTCACATGTCGCGCCTAAAAACGCGTGAAAAACGCTAGGCGCGCCGCTTTCTTCCTGATCAACAAAGCGCTCGGGCGCTTGCGCTCCGGAAGCGTCTGCCGTTTCTAAGCAACCATCAGCTGCGCTCTAGCTCCAAGCCTATGCGTCTCCATGCATTGTTTCTTCTATTAGCGTCAAAATAATGGGGGCTTGACAAATCATAAAGTTCAGGAAATCCCTGGACCACAATGATGGACCGTCGAGCTGACAAAAAATTGCAGAGTGCCAGAGAATGTAGACGGGCTCTGATAGACCGCATACATAGGCGGAGCTCGGCTGCATCGACGCCAATCAGCTTCAGAGCTAAAGCGGGGCTAAATATTAGCTGTCCCTAAAGAACCCGCGTATCTAACAGTAGTTCCGCATTACATTAATTATTTTGCAGGCAAGTTTTTTTTTTATTTTCATACCGTGTATTCTCCGTTTAAATTCATGCACCGAACCGTGACCCCCGTACCGATTCGGTTCGAAACGAATACATGTACCGTTCCACCCTTTATATATATATATATATATATATATATATATATATATATATATATATATATATATATATACACTACACATTAATAATTATATATAATAATTATTTATTTATATTAGCTTATTATTCTTCTTATTACTTCTTATTTATTATTATATTAATATATATAATATACATATCATTATTATTTTGATCACTATTATTATTATTATTATTAAATAATAATAGTTGTTATTAACTATTATTATTACTAGTGTTATTATTATTTTAAAACAGCATATAAATATTATTAATGTTAACATTAATAATACACAACTAATTAATAAACTACTACTACTACTACCACTTCTAATCATAATTATTAAAAATCAGTCACTCACATCTCTGTAAGGTATAACAACATATAAACAATAATAATAACTAGTTAATAAACGTCTACTACTAATATGAATTATTATTATTATTAAATGTAATTATACCATTGTATTATAAAATATTATATTATATAATATACGATTTATTATTACAAAATCCATAAATCAGTCACTTATCTCTGTATGGTATAACAACATATACATATTAATAATAATAATAATTTATAGAATAAATTAACAAATTATTATTACTAATAGATAATAATATCTATACATTTTTCATTATGCAACAACAATGCTAATAATAATAGTTCAAATAATGCAGTGCTTTTCCAAAGCTTTAAAATTACAAAATGTCATCACAAAAGAAACCAAAATCTGCCCCCCATTGTCCCTGAATAAATTCTAATCACTTGCATCAGAGCATCTTTTCCTGAAAAGGGAATTCAAAGAGACAATCACAAGATAATCAGGCAGAGAATCACACTGGAGTCCTTGACTGCCCTATTAGGACTTCAACAGTCACGTTCATTTTGTGATTATCAGTCAGATCAGCCTGCCCTTCAACAGAACGCTGGAGCGCTCTGCAACAACAACAAGTCACAAAGTCAATATTTGGGATTTGCAACCATATTTACTAACAAATGTGACTTTGTCCATACCTCATAATTACTGTGAATACAATATGTAACCATAGCAACAGTGACTACTCTGAATATCAAGGATGTTGATTTCCATAACACACCAGAAAAGTCTTATCACAACTGACACGCTATTCAATAGATGGTAAAACTGAGACGCAATGTAATCAGTCAAATCTTAATTAATTGAATGCTTTTATAAGTCACTTGACACTTGACAAAAAATAATGAGAGCAGCTCCAGTGGAAGTCAGGATCTAAAAGCTTCAAATGACACACAACTCCCATGCTGAGATGGTGATGAGCGCACAGCGAGCTGTAGAAAGAGTGGATTTAATGCAGATTCAACATGAGGTGAGCTTTAAGATGGGATTTTCAGTTGCTAGCACTGAGGTAAGTATCTAACGGAAATGTTTTGTTTTTTGTTAATCTTTAGTACATAAATTAAGATATTTTTGATGAAATCTGAGAGCTTTCTGAACCGTAATTTTAATAAAATTAATTTCACATGGACTTTGATGGCCTACCTTTCTGGGCCTTGAACGTATCAGTTGCGTTCAGATGCAGTCTATGCAGGGTCAGAAAGCTTTCGGATTTCATCGAAAATAGCTGTCTTTATAAAAGACACACACATACAGCATTTATTCTGAAAAAATTCACATGTATATACAGTATCTCACCAAAGTGAGTACACCCCTTACATTTCAGCAACCATTTTAGTATATCTTCTCAAGGGATAATACTATAGAAATTAAACTTTTATACTAGTCAATGTACAGCTTGTATAGCAGTATAGATTTAGTGTCCCCTAAAGATTTTGGCAACAAAAGTGAGTACACCCTAAGTGAACTTGTCCATAGTGTCAATATTTTGTGTTAGCACCATTGTTAACTGGCACTGCCTTTATCATCCTAGGAATGGAATTGACCAGAGCTGCACAGGTTGTTGCTGGGATCCTCTTCCACTCCTCACAGAGCTGCTAGACATTAGATACATGGTACTTCTCCACCTTCCACTTGAGGATGCCCCACAGGTGCTTAATAGGGCTCAGATCTGGAGACATACTTGGCCACTCCATCACCTTTAGCTTCCTTAGCAAGGCAGTTGTCATCTTGGTGGTGTGTTTGGGATCGTTATTATGTTGGAAAACTGCTGTTCGGCCTAGTTTCTGGAGGGAAGGCATCATGTTCTGCTTCAGAATTTACAGTACATAATGGAATCCATGTTTCCCTCAATTAACTGCAGCTCCCCAGTACCAGCAGCACTCATGCAGCCCCAGACCATGATGCTAACACCACCATGCTTGACTGTAGGCAAGACACAGTTTTCTTGGTACTCCTCACCAGGGCATCGCCACACATGCTGGACACCATCTGAGCCAAACAAGTTTATCTTATAGTCTCATCAGACCTGATGAGTACATGGTTCCAGTAATTCGTGCTCTTGGACAGGTTGTCTTCAGCTAACTGTTTGCGGGCTTTCTTGAGAGCCAGCTTCAGAAGAGGCTTCCTTCTGGGACAACGCCTATGCAAACCGACTTGTTGCAGTGTGCGGCGTATGGCCTGAGCACTGACAAGCTGACCTTCTACTTCTGCAACCTTTAAAGCAATGCTGCCAGCACTCATGCATCTGTTTTTTGAAGCCAGGTTCTGCACCTGACGCACAGAACGAGCGCCCAACTTCGTTGATCGACCCTTGCAAGGCCTGTTCCGAATGGAACCCATCTTGGAAAACCTCTGTATGATCCTGACCACTGCAGTGTAACTCAGTTTCAGGGTGTTACTGAACCTCTAATAGCCTTGGCCATCTTTGTGGAGAGCAATTCTAATTTTCAAATCCTCAGAGAGTTCTTTGCCATGAGATGCCATGTTGAACACCCAGTGGTCAGTATGAGAGAGTTGTAAAAGCACCAAATTTTAATTGCTCTAATACAAGATACAAAAGTTTGTATGGTCTTGTCAAGCAAGCAAAAACAGAAACATGATGAATAGGACATGTGGCTCTGCATGGTTAAACAACATACTGCTGTTATCACTTAGGGAGTACTCAGTTTTGTTGCCAGCTATTTTGATAATAATGGCTGTATGTTGAGTTATTTTCAAAAGAAAATAAATCTATACTGCTAAACAAACTGCACATTGGCTACTCTAAAATATATCCAAGTTTCAGTTCTATAGTATTGTATTGAGAAGACATACTAAAATGGTTGCTAAAATGTCAGGGGTGTACTCACTTTTGTGAGATACTGTATTTATATTCAGTTAATTTATATTATATATTTAATATATAAATATATTGTTCTTAAATATGTACATGCATGTGTGTGTATTTATATATACATAATACATATGCACAGTACACATTATGCACACAAAAACTTTTATTTTGGATGTGATTAATCATGATTAACCGTTGCCCAAAACTAAAAAAAAACTAAAAAATAAAAAAATAAATCGTGCTGGGCAAAGATTAATCGCAATTAAATCGCATCCAAAAATAAAATGCATTGTTTATATAATATGTGTACTGTGTATAATTATTATGTATTTATAAAGACACACACACACAGTATATATTTAGAAAATATTTACATGTATTTATATTATTATAATTTATATTATATAAAATATATTTATTATATAAACAACATTTTTTTTATATACATACACATGCATGTGTGTGTGTTTATACACACATAACAAATATACACAGTATACATTATGTTCACAAAAACTTTTATTTTGGATATTCAGACTTTTTTTTAAGTGTGACTTCAGTGTCCAAATATTTTATGGACAATTTTACACAACATTTACGCAAAATAGGATAAAGATAGATTTGGGAATTAAAGGAATTTATTCACTCTCAGGTCATACAAGATGTAGTATAAGTGTGATTTTTCATTGGAACAGATTTAGAGAAATTTAGCATTACATCACTTGGATGCTCTGCAGTGAATGGGTGCCGTCAGAATGAGACAGTTTATTTCTTACAAACATGCATCTTTTCGCTTCTCAAGATGTATTACTTGTGAATTATTATAATGTTTTTATCAGCTGTTTGGGCTGTTTGGGTGCTGTCCTGACGGCACCCATTCACTGCAGAGGATCCATTGGTGAACAAGTGATATAATACTAAATTTCTCCAAATCTGTTCCCATGAAGAAACAAATCATCTTACATCTTGGATGATCTTTTTTTTTTTTTTTTTTTCCAGCAAAAATTCATTTCAAATATTCTCCAGAGGGAAACACAATGCCAGGGGTGTAAACTCTTTAAATTCAAAGATCAGGGTAAATTGATCTTATTTTGTCTTCTGGGAAACGTGAGTACCTTCTGTAGCTTCTGAAGGGTAGTATTAAATGAAAAAAACTGGTATTTAGGCAAAATAAGAAAAATGTACACATCTTCATTCTGTTCAAAAGTTTTTACCCCTCAGCTCTTAATGCATCATTTTCCCTCTACATCCTGGATGGCCTCAGGATAAGTACATTTTCAGCAAATATTCATTTTTGGGTGAACTATTCCTTTAACACAATGGGTAACAGACTAGTTATCAATACTTTGCTCTGTATTCACAATGTTGAGTGAATTTAACACCTGCCTATTTGACTTAGGAACAAATCCGGGGTCATGGAGGAAAACACTCTTACAGCCCTTTGAATGCCAACAACCCCTAATCGACAGAAATTCAGGAAGTTCACCCGCCTTGTTTCATTTTCACCGTGTATACAATCTTCTATTACATCCGCCGCCTGCAGAGGTCTTCCGACCGGCTTCCAAAGGCACCATAATGTCAAATGATCCAGAACAAATGCGAGTCAGCTTTGGCGATAAGCAAGCAAATATAGTATATTTACTCCTTTCAACAGCTCCTTCCGAAAGCATTTTTCTTCTTTTCAACCAATCACCAAACCATACACAAAAATTGAGGGCTATCATGAATGACACGTCTATACGGCTTTTTTAAAAAACTAAACCAATGAAGACACAAAGACATCAGAAACAAGTTACTATTCAGAATAGCAGGACGTAGGTGGTGCACCAGTGGCCCCTGAACTGGTCATTTATCACAAGCACAACTACACTAACAATATGTGTATATCTTTTTTTAAAGACTTCTGCAAAAGTTAATGTAAATCTGCAAATCACTCCGCAGCCATCTTAGTTACATTCTTGGCAGCTACTTTGTAGTCATACGAGCACAGCTTGAGTCTATTTCACAGGGAAAAGACAAAAAACAGATTATGTTTCAATAACATACTTTAAATCAGCAATAACATCTTAAAACAACTGTATAAAACTTAAAATAACAGTACAGTATTTCTCTGTTGGTTCTAAAAGGCTGTTGGCTCTTTTAACTGACAGTAATTTATGAATACAGTCTTCATGGAAGAGATTTAGAGAAATTTAGCATTACAGCTCACCAATAGATCCTCTGCAGTGAATGGATGCCATCAGAATGAGAGTCCAAACAGCTGACAAAAACATCACAATAATCCATTTAATTACTGGACAGCAATTTCTTCCATGTATTGCTCTACAGTTAAAGTCAAAAGTTTACATACACCTTGCAGAATCTGCAAAATGTTAATCATTTTACCGAAATAACAGGGATCATGTAAATTGCATGTTATTTTTTATTTAGTACTGACCTGAATAAGATATTTCACATAAAATGTGTTCACAAGAGAAAATAACCATTGAAATGAATAAAAATGACCCTGTTCAAAAGTTTACATATACTTGATTTCTTAATACTGTGTTGTTACCTGAATGATCCACAGCTGTTTTTTTTTTGTTAAGTGATAGTTGTTCATGAGTCCCTTGTTAGTGCTGAAAAGTTAAACTGCCTGCTGTTCTTCAGAAAAATCCTTCAGGTCCCACAAATTCTTTGTTTTTTTTAACATTTTTGTGTATTTGAACCCTTTCCAACAATGACTGTATGATTTTGGGATCCATCTTTTCACACTGAGGACAACTGAGGGACTCATATGCAACTATTACAGAAGTTTAATGTAATGTAAGTACTGTAGCTTCTAAATCATAGTCATTCTAGGAAAGGGTTCAAATTCACAAAAATGCTAATATATCTATATATATATTTGTGGGATATGAAGGACTTTTATAAAGAAACTGTTTAGGACAAACAAGGGACTCATGAACAACTATCACAAAACAAAAAAAACAGCTGTGGATCATTCAGGTAGCAACACAGAATCACAGAAGGGGGTGTAAACTTTTGAACGGGGTCCGTTTTATAAATTCAGCTATTATTTTCTCTTGTAGACTATATGTAAACATCTTTTATGTGAAATATCTTCTTCAAGTCAATGCTAAATTAAAAAATAATATGCATTTTGTATAATCCTTGTTATTTTGGTAAAATAATTAACATTTTGTAGATTATGCAAGGTATGTAAACTTTTGACCTCAACTTGTACAAGCATTTATTACTTCCAATACTAGTCTTACTGGGACAACTTTTTACACAAACTTTCGCAATGAAACAAAAAAAAAAAAAAAAAAAAGGACCAGTTTCCATCGCTTTATTCTTATAAAATGTCATGTCATTGAATTATAAACCGATGGATTATTCTGGTAAATGAATGCGACAGAGTCACTGTGCCTGTGATTTATTTTACCAATTAATGCACAAACTCCTGAGCATTTACACATGAAAGGTAAATTAATCAGAAAGTGTATTAATATGATAAGCAGGGTGAAATAGCAGTAACATAATCATCCTAAATGTATTGCCGTGTCATGCCCCTTTAAACACAAAAGCAGTGATTGATCGAACGCAACCCAATAGTAACTATTTATTCACAATTGTGTCATTTTTCACATCGCTTTAGTACAAGCCGTTCTCCACTCTTCAAAAAACCCTTGACTAATTTTCTTTTAGAAACAAGCCAGAGATGTCAAGGGACGTGTTTGTGAGGTCAGCGGTTTGAAAGCTGAATCTCCCCCAAGAGGAATACACAATATGCTCTTCGGGGTAAATAAGGCGAGGTTATGACTGTATTCATATTTTTCATTAACTTCCTAAATGTTGCTGGCTTTGATGGGGAACTACAGGCCAAAGTTTTCCCCACTGACTTATCCCACAGTGACACCAGATATTACGCTGTTTGTTCTCAAAACAGATTATTGATGACTGTTTCTGGTATGCAAACCCTTTTGTGTTTCAAACATTAGTGAGATGCTATTGCATTATGGGTGCCAGTGATGAGTCATGTGATACAGATTGCAATTCTCATAGGACAAATTAACACGATAAATAAATAGCTATAAAAAGATCAAAGAATCTTAACATATATAATCACCCCTGGCAAAGACAGTGTTGGTTTTAAAAGAAAAAGCTACAGAGGCCTATTAGGCTGATTTACAGAGGTTTCAGGCAACAAGTCTGCATAATTTATGAGCGTAAAAATCTACTCATACATTAGCCAGTTCATACATTCTGCATGGTTTGGCTTCAAGGTAACCTGAATGTTTTTTATCATTGCCATTTCTGTACAAAAGTGTTATGTTTCTTAAAAGAAGTGTCTTCTGCTCACCAAGGATGCATTTGTTTGATCAAAAATATGATAAGAAACAGTAATATTGTGAAATATTATTACAATTTAAAATAACTGATTTCTATTTTAATATATTTTAAAATGCAATTTATATCTGCAATGCAAAGCTGAGTTTTCAGCATCATTACTCCAGTCTTCAGTGTCACATGATCCTTCAGAAATCATTGTAATATGTTTATTTGTTGCTCAAGAAACATTTCTTTTTTTTATGAATGTTAAAAACAGCTGTTTACTATTTTTGTGGAAACCATTAAACATGTTTTTCCCAAGATCCCTTGATGAATAGAAAGTTTAAAAAAACAGCATTTGTTTAACATGCACTACCAGTCAAAAGTTTTTGAACAGCAAGATTTTTCTTCTCCAAGCCTGCATTTATTTGCTCCAAAGTACAGTAAAAACAGTAAAATTTTGAAATATTTTTACTATTTCAAATAACTGTTTCTATCTGAATATATTTTAAAATGTAAATTATTCCTGTGATTTTAAAGCCGATTTTTAAGCATCATTACTCCAGTCACATGATCCTTTTAATATTCTGAATTGCTGCTCAAAAGGCCTTTATTATTAGGTTAAAAACAGCCGAGTACAACTTTTTTCAGGATTCTTTGATGAATAGAAAGTTAAAAATAGAAATCTTTTGTAACATTATAAATGTCTTTATCGTCACTTAAAGCATCATTGCTAAATAAAGGTATTCATTTCTATTAATTAATTTACTCCAAGCTTTTGAATGGTATGGTGTGTAATGTTACAAAAGCTTTTTATTTCAGATTTTTTTGGGATCTTTCTATTAATGAAAGACCCTGATGTACTTAACTCTTTTAAATACTAATATTAATAATAAGAATAATAATAAGAACAATAATTAATTTTATAATAAATCAGCATATTCTAACTATTTCTGGAAGATCATGTGACATTGAAGACTGCAGTAATGATGCTAAAAATGTAGATTTGATCACAGGAATAAATTACATTTTAAAATACATTCAAATAAAAAGCAGTTATTTTAAATAGTAAAAATATTTCTCAATATTACTGCTTTTGCTGTATTTTGGATCAAATAAATAGACTTTTTAAAAACATTAAAAATCTTACGGTTCTAAAATTTTTGACTGGTCTTTTGTAACATTATAAATGTCTTTACTGTCACTTTTGACCGATTTAATGAATATTTGATTAATAAAATAATGAATAAATTTCTTTTTAAAATAAAAATAATAAATCTTACTCACCACAAACTCTTGAACAGTAGTGTATATTTTGCAAAGTTATGCTTTACTTTTAATACAAATCAGAAAGTACTACTTACATTGCACATTTTTAATACTAATGTTATACAGTATAGCATCTGCCCCCACTCAAGCAGATGGACAGCTGTTTTGTGTTACAAACAAATGTGTTTCACACCGGTTTCATAACCAAAATCCCTCATATTCTTTTGTATTCAAAGCCACACCATGCAGACTATGACAGTTCAAGACTCCTCTTCCTAGTCAGAGTAAAATATTTGCTCTTAAAGGTGAGAAAAGATCTTTTTCCACTACCTAACTGAGGCAACTAATGTCAATTGTAAGGAGTTAATTCAATTGACGTCCTCTGTGCTTCGTGATGAATTCCAAAAAGCTTGCAAGAGCAAGATGTCAGCGCTGAAAAATGTGCAATACTCCATTGTTTTCCCTTGACATTATGATAGTATCTGCAAAAATGCAATCTGATAGGTTCGGTTTAATCTGCTTTACTAATTTAGTCTTCATTCTCTAAGACAGCTCCCTAGACTCTTCTCAAAACTTGCATAACCACAAGGATAAGACTGGAAAAGCCCCACAAAAAGATTGATTGACCACTAAATAGTTTGCTTTTGATCAGACATCACATATGGACTATTTTTTCTTATAATGTTATGGTACTTTTGCATGCTTTTACAAGCATGAAATCCCAATTTGTTGTAACCGCTTGGAAAATAACAACAGTTTCTTCGGATGAACACAATCATGAGCCTGAGTGACATTTGGTTCACAAACCCTTTAACTAACCTAACCAGCAACATTCCCTTACATTGCTAAACATTTCACTATCTAAGTTACCAGCGCTAAACAAGCATAAACCAGTCTGGACCAACGAGGTAATATTTCAGGGAAAGGAAAAAAGAGATGATCACTGGTTGGTTGAATCACAGCTGATTCAGTTTGTCTGTTTGGTCCTCATAGTAAACAACCATGCTTTAAAGCGGTCCATGTGATGGACTGCAGATGTCATGCAGAACTGCCCAATGGGATGTTACTCATTGCAAACAAATGGTAGGAAAACCTGATTTCCTGAGCCCAGCCTGAAGTTTCAGAAATCTTATATTCCCATGCAGGCCTCCCAGCAGGCTGATATTGGAGTAAGCAAGGAGAGGAACCTCAACGGGAACATTAGGGGTACAAGACATACCATGAAACCCCAAAGACAGAACAAGAGTCAAACAGAAATGCATCCCAGGATAATTGAAAAACCAAGACGCCCCAAGAAGCCACAAAGTCTCTCAAACAACCTTGCAAACAAAGTTTACAACAGCAATTTTAAATCTGAGCAACACTCAAAGACAGTGTTATTGGTAACAAAAACAAAAACTATTAAAAATTGTTAAAAATAAAATAAAACATTAGATGTAAAAATTTAACTCAAAAATGTGAACAAGACGTCAATATTGCACTGGAACCAACAGATTCTAAAACTAAACTGAATTTAAATTTAAATTTTAATGTTTTTTTAAAGAAGTCTCTTCTGCTCACCAAGCCTGCATTTATTTGAAGTACAGCAATAAAAAAAAAAAGAACTGTTTTATATATATTTATTTGATATATTTTAAAATGTAATTTATTCCTGTGATCAAAGCTAAATTTTCAGAATTATTACTGCAGTCTTTAGTGTCACAGGATCCTTCAGAAATCATTCTTATATGATTATTTGCTGTTCAAAAAACACTTATTATTATTATTATTATTATCAATATTTAAATCTGTTGAGTATGGTTTTTTTTTCAGGATACTGATGAATAGGAAGATCCAAAGAACAGCATTTATCTTTAAAATAAAAAGCTTTTCGGGATACTTTGATGAATAAAAAAAGATTCAAAGAGCTACATTTATCTTATATAAAAAGCTTTTGTAACATTTTATGGGGAAAGGAATTATAGAAATGAATTATGTAGCAAGGATGCTTTAAATTAATCAAAATTGATACAAAAAAGGACATTTATGATGTTACAAAAAATTATATTTCAGATAAATACTGTTCTTCAGAACTTTCTATTCATCAAAGAAACCTAAAAAAATACTACTAAGCTGTTTTCAACATAATAATAAATGTTTTTTGCAGCAAAATTCAGCTTTGAAAGCGCAGGAAAAAATTGCATTTTAAAATATATATTTAAATATAAAATAGCTATTTTAAATAGTAAAATTATTTAAAAATGTACTATTTTTGCTTTGACAAAGACATTTATAAGGTTACAAAAAGTTCTATTTCAGATAAATACTGTTCTTCTAAACTTTCTATTCATCAAAGAAACCTGAAAAAATTCTACTGAGCTGTTTTCAACATAAATGATTTTTGAGCAGCAAATCAGAATACTAGAATGATTTCTGAAGGAGCATGTAACTGGAGTAATGATGGTAAAATGTCAGCTTTCAAATCACAAAAAAAAAATTACATTTTAAAATATATTCGAATAGAAAACTTAACTATTTAACTTTAATATTTAATATTTCAATTGACTGTTTTTGCTTTGGATCAAATAAATGCAGGCTTGGTGAGCAGAAGAGACTTCTTTAAAAACATCAAAAAATCTTACTGTACATTGAAAACATTTGACAGGTAGTGTAAAAAACATCTGAGAAAAAGTCAATTAAAAAAATCAAATACAATTTTTAAAAGCATAATTCAATATAAAAATAAATTCTACAATTAATAATAAACAAATAACTCTAAGATAACATTTTAAGTTAAGACACTGTATACAGGCTTCTGACTCAAAGACTTCTGGTCCAATTTCTGGCATCTCAGCATGTAGAAGGCAATCCCATAATGCACTGCAACAAGCTCAGTAAAAATTTCCCTCAAGACGACAGACAAAGTGGGAGATTGTGAATTATAAACATTTTTATAATTCATGCAATAACAAAAATTATCTAAAAGTATTGTACTGAACATGTGTGCATGCTATGTACTTTTTATGCTTTTATAAGTTCCAAACTCGACAGAAATCAATTGAGCTTTGCGTGAGAACTGCTATTTGTATGACGCATGATGTTGTTGTTGTCGTCTATGTAGACCGTTCCAAATCAGTCACTTATGAGTTCCCATATCAGTTACTACCTTAAGTACTATGTACACAAGCAGCACACTAGGTTTAAAACAGAACTAGTGTGACTTTATTCTCAAGAGTGCAGAAATCCAGTTTGAGACCGCTAAACTGACATCCCTCAAAAATGCAAAAGAACCTGTTGCACATCTGCTTCCGTTCTCCATGCAAAAAAGCGATTAGCAACCTGCTTGAAATAACGAAGCAATGCAATGAACCACAGCTTAATGTTCTGCCACTAATGACTGCGTAACCACATTAAACGGGGGCAGTTAGCGAAGGGCATTTTGCTCCCATTCCTTTGAAATGCACTGTGGCTGATAACAGAGCAGAAGCAGATAAGCTTGGAAGTGCCCCTGGGAATCAAAGTCATGCTTTGGATGCACTATTAAGTTTTGTTTATGTATTGACTTTGTCTCAGATGTTTCTCCTACAACTCTTCAAGAGAAATATAACTAAATAAGACAACAGTTACTGTAATATAAGAGAATTTCGGTTGGTGTGTTAACACACAGTTGACACAGTTTGAAACTCAAGAAGAGACACATGTGAGGGTTTTTTTTTTTTCTTAGGAGAAACATCTAAGAAGAAGCAGATTATTTACAATACAAGCTAAACCACCACAGAGCCAATTTGCGACTGCAGAAAACAAACTTTAAACTTCAATACAAGAGTTCCCAGACAAACTCAGTCACAAAAGGCCAGGAAGCCGCAGCTGAATCCCTCTTACCTGAAGATAGGTCTATGGAGAAGCTTCCTTTTGATGGTCACATACTCATCCATTTAAGAGCACAAGTCCAGAGAGTGTGTGAGCTGAGGTTTCATTCAGACTGTCCCCAGCTGCTCCTCACATTGCTGTGCGCTCTGCTCGATCCAGCCTCCCTCTCTTCTTTCTCTCTCACTGACGGCCCAGTGCAAAAGGCCACGGAGGCCACATCACAGAAAACGCTCAGGCAAACACCAAACGCTAACCTCGGAGAGAGCCAGGCGCCCAACGGAGCTTCTGTGCCAGTGTTTAACTCTTATCTCTTTGTCCCTCATGCAAAAACGCTTCCCAAATGCCTGCCTCTTCTCAGAGTCATGTCCTGTACAGCCGCTCTGCCTTCCAGAAAAGCTGTCGAGCACGCAAATTAACGCTGGCGGACAGGGTCTGGTCAAAAAAAAAGGGGCTGGACCCTTGTCAGGAAACAGTAATTATATCACAATCTGGCTTGCGTTTAGAGTGATGTGTGGACAAAGCTATGCGATGCAGAGCGGGTTCTTGTTTTGGAGGTGTGCGTCGTCTTTCCTTCATCTTTTGGTGCAACATAATGTAATTTTTAAACTTGGAATAACTTCGCAGATTCTTCTACAGCTTTCTAATGTCACACATAAATTTACACCTCAACAAGGCCAATTTTGGTATTGAGAAATGTTATCTCCATGTGGAAAGACAAACTGATTTGAAGCTTGTTGCATCATGCCTGCTTAGGACAGAGTCGAAGGGTCAGGGAGAGAGTGGAAAATTGTCATGGAAAACTAAATACTGACTGTTTCTGGCACTACAAAAATGTCGCTAACATTATAAGTGGACCTCAGGGAGAACATAAAATGATAAGAAGAGGAGAAAAGAAGAAAGATATGACCTCTTCAGGGGAGTCTCTTGTGCTTTAATCAAAAGGAACTTGGCTCCTTAGCCGAAGCAGGGCAGAGAAGCACCGAGTGATGACTCAGGAACAGTTGCAAACGCTAAAATGAACTTCAAGAGAGAGGAGACGTCAATCACGGCATGGACACAGATGGAGACACATCAAAAAGAGGGGAAAAAAGAAACATATCTGGCAACGACGTTCGCTGGATCATTAAAACCATCTTTAGAAAGAACACATAAATGTCTCCAGGTTCACAGTCTGTCAACTTTTGAAAATAGCAATGTTCAAGGCACAGCTTTATGAAAAATACCTTTTATTGTAAGATTTATTAGCTACTAACAAGTACTGATCTGCAGTACTCATGTTCGAACTGCCAGCTGTTCTTCTGAAAAATCCTTCAGGTCCGACAAATTTTTTGGTTTTTAGCATTTTTGTGTATTTGAACCCTTTCCAACAATGACTGTATGATTTGTATCAACTGAGGGACTCATATGCAACTATTACAAAAGGTTCAAATGAATTTAGAGCTGGGGGGTGAAAACTTTTGAACAGAATGAAGATGTGTACATTTTTCTTATTTTGCCTAAATATCATTTTTTTTTTTAATTTAGTACTGAACTTTAGAAGCTACAGAAGATACTTACATGTTTCCCAGAAGACAAAATAAGTTACATTTATCCTGATCTTCAATTTCAAAAAGTTTTCACCCCCTGGCTCTTAGTGCATAATGTTTCCTTCTGAAGCATCAGTGAGTGCTGGAACTTTCTGTAATAGTTGCATATGAGTCCCTCAGGTGTCTTCAGTACGAAAAGAAGGATCTCAGGATCATACAGTCATTGTTGGTGTCACGATTTCAAAGGGAGGAGAGCAAGGAGATGAGGAGAACGGTCTCTAAAAATCCTAATGGAGGAGAAAAAAAAAGAAAAAGAACTCAGGAGGACATACATGGAATGATGTTTAACACCGGACGCTAGACACTGGAAAAGTAACAAGGAACTAAATGATATACACCTGAAATCAATTGGAAACTAATCAAACAAAAACGGGAACAAAACCAAATATGGGCACAAGACAACACGAGGGAAAACTAGGACAAGAAGCACGTGGGATGCAAAACAAACACACAGAACAGTCCATGGGCATGACAGTTGGAAAAGGTTTAAATACACAAAAATGCTGAAAAACCAAAGAATTTGTGGGACCTGAAGTATTTTTCTGAAGAACAGCAGGCAGTTTAACGGTTTAGGACAAACAAGAGACTCATGAACTACTAAAATGAATAAATAACACAGCTGTGAATCATTCAGAACAACACAGTGTTAAAAATCAAGTGTATGTAAACTTTTGAACAGGGTCATTTTTATAAATTATAA
The DNA here is from genome assembly GCF_049309525.1 of Garra rufa. NCBI lineage: Eukaryota > Metazoa > Chordata > Actinopteri > Cypriniformes > Cyprinidae > Garra > Garra rufa. Next base: position 40,102,252 of record NC_133368.1, on the reverse strand, counting down.
ACTATATGTAAACATCTTTTATGTGAAATATCTTATTCAGGTCAGTACTAAATAAAAAATAACATGCATTTTGTATGACCTCTCTTATTTTGGTAAAAAAAATTAACATTTGGCAGATTCTGCAAGGTGTATGTAAACTTTTTCATACAGCATTTATAGAACCTTTAACTTTAAATGGAAAATATACTTAAGATTCTTTAAATGATACTTATTGACTGGTAACAGTAAGAAAAAAAAATTGAAACACTGAATATTTTGAATTTAAGTATGCAAAAACAAAACAAAAAACACAAAAGTCAAGTTTTAATTTGGTAGGGTCTTAAAAGTTTGGGGTAAAACAGCCTACTTCCTCTTTTGGTCAGGAAGGTAGACCCCATGTGTAGTTTACAACATATAAACCAAAATCCCTATGGAAAGACTGACGTAAGCACAGTACTGCAAACCCATCAAGAGTGCATCAGGGGTCACTGCAGACTTTTAATTTGGGAAAACTGATCATCAAGATAATAAATATTCAGACATAACATGCATCGTTAATACATGACAAACTCAGTCAACCAAAAAATACAAAAACGGCATATAAAATCCAGACGTGTCACATAAACATGGGCACTGTAGAGAAAGACTGAAGTGTACTAATAAGGCAATTGACACAATAAAGCCAAAAAGAATCCAAATACAATTAAAATTAGGTACTATATTGTCAGCTAACGCTAATAAAAGATGAAGCATGTAGGCTAAAAGTCGTCAAACGGCTTAAACACAAACACTCAAACATAGGAAATTCAATATAAAGTCAGCATTACCCACAAGCAGACATGTCCCATGTTTTCAGGTAATCCAGAAATGATCCAGACTCTTTGATCAGTTACAGATGGAACATATATGTACATTTTTCAAAGAAACAGTAATATGGGGAAAAACAGACACCAGAGTCTGAGTAATGTTTGAGTTACTCTTAACGGGCCCATCAAATAAAATACAAACAATCCAAACTGTTTACTTGTCTATTATGAGGCTCAGAAAAACAGAATACAGCAGATGGCTTAGGCAGGCATCTTTGGCATGTCTGATGTAATTTTAATAATGGCATAATGCTCAATAATAAATAAGGATGTTTGAGATGATGAAATGGAGAAAGTGTGTTTTGATGTAAGATCTAATTTTCAGTGCATGCACCAAGTTCTTAAAAATTGGAATGTTTTGCATTTCTGTTGGCCTTCTACAAAATTCTACAAAACATTTCCTACAGAATTAATGAATCAAACGGTACGTCAAGTGGCCATCATAATCATTTTCCAAAACATTTGACATACAAGAACCTACGTTAACCTTGCAATAGGTCAAAATTTCCAAAACTACTGACCTTGCCAGATAGTCCTGATGGCCTGTGTGATACCATTTCCTGGTTTTCTTGTCACATGACAACAAAATGGCTTTCTTGCATGTTGTTTTCCCCCATTAGCCCCTGCTGGTAGATGTTGTAACTACACCATCTGTTTCTAAAAGGCAATTCCATTGACGGCCATTTAAGTAGCAGTGTACTCTAATAGAAGAATCTTCACAGCATGGCTGCCAGTGAAGGCCGTGGCAAATCAGCACTGTCATGATGTAATTTTCCTATGACTCTACAGTGACGCATGGCATTTGTTGTACAGCTCAGGTAATTGGCCACTGAGATGAATGGGAATGCTAATGGATAACTCTCTCCAGGTATTGTATATAGTTTAATGGTTATACTACACGGCTTTATACCAAACTACATTATTTTTAAAACTTATAATGATCACAGTACCATAGTGGCTAATATTACCATTTTTATCAGTTTTACAAGTTAGTACTTATATTTATATAGTTAAAAATAAAAAGTTAATTGCGACTTTTAACAATTCGAACTTTTTTCTCAAAATTGCATGATACAAACTCACAATTTATTTCTCTTGTGATTTTACAACATGGAATTACAACATCTCACAATTCTGCGAAAAAACTCACAACTGCAAGTTTATATCACAATTCTGAGAAAAAAGTCAAAAATACAAGTTTATATCTCACAATTCTGACTTTATAACTCGCAGTTGCAAGTTTTATATCACAAATCTGAGAAAAAAAATAGAATTGTAAGTTTATATCTCGTAATTCCAACTTTCTAACTCGCAACTGCAAGTTTATATCACATTCTAAGAAAAAAAGTCAGAATTGTGGGTTTATATCTTGCAATTCTGACTTTATAACTCGCAATTGCAAGTTTTATATCACAAATCTGAGAAAAAAAAGAATTGTAAGTTTATATCTTGCAATTCTGACTTTCTAACTCGCAACTGCAAGTTTATATCACATTCTAAGAAAAAAAGTCAGAATTGTGGGTTTGTATCTTGCAATTATGACTTTATAACTCGCAATTGCAAGTTTTATATCACAAATCTGAGAAAAAAAAGAATTGTAAGTTTATATCTTGCAATTCTGACTTTATAACTCGCAATTGCAAGTTTTATATCACATTTCTGAGAAAAAAGTCAGACTTGTGACGAGTTTATATCTCGCAATTCTGACTTTATAACTAACAACTGCAAGTTTATATTACAATTCTGAGAAAAAAGTCAGAATTGTGATTATATATCTCGCAATTCTGAGAAAAAAAGTCAAAAATACAAATTTATATCTCACAATTCTGACTTTATAACTCGCAATTGCAAGTTTTATATCACAATTCTGAGAAAAAAAATAGAATTGTAAGTTTATATCTCGTAATTCCAACTTTCTAACTCGCAACTGCAAGTTTATCTCACATTCTAAAAAAAAGTCAGAATTGTGGGTTTGTATCTTGCAATTCTGACTTTATAACTCGCAATTGCAAGTTTTATATCACAATTCTGAGAAAAAAAGTCAGACTTGTGAGTTTATATCTCACAATTCTGACTTTATAACTAACAATTGCAAGTTTATATTACAATTCTGAGAAAAAAGTCAGAATTGTAAGTTTATATCTCGTAATTCCAACTTTATAACTCGCAACTGCAAGTTTATCTCACATTCTAAAAAAAAGTCAGAATTGTGGGTTTGTATCTTGCAATTCTGACTTTATAACTCGCAATTGCAAGTTTTATATCACAATTCTGAGAAAAAAAGTCAGACTTGTGAGTTTATATCTCACAATTCTGACTTTATAACTCGCAATTGCAAGTTTTATATCACAAATCTGAGAGAAAAAAATTAGAATTGTGAGTTTATATCTCGTAATTCCAACTTTATAATTTGCAACTGCAAGTTTATATCACATTCTAAGAGAAAAAGTCAGAATTGTACGTTTTTATCTCGCAATTCTGACTATTCTGAATAAAAAGTCAGAACTGTGAGTTAATATCTTGCAATTCTGACTTTATTTCTCGCAGTTGTAAGTTTATATCACACAATTCTGAGAGAAAAAAAAGTCAGAATTGCAAGTTTATATCTCTATGAGCTATCACAAGTTTTGGATATACATTGGCCTATATTGTATATTTACCTGTGCATGCTCATACCTTTGCACAAAATTAATCTTTAAAAACACTAATAATTTATTAATAACAGAGTTAAATGTTCACTTAAAAAAAATCATACTGTACATTATAATGTTGTTATGCCTAAATCCACTTGTGGCTTTTAAATTAATTGATTTTAGTTTTTAGTGTTTTTTTTTTTTTTTTTTTAGACAAAAAGGTGTTTGATTTTAACATCAGTCAATAATTGTTTAAAGCAATAACATTAAAATAATGAGAGCTGTTATATTCAAATAACTGTCTGTATGCATATCATTTTGAATGAATTTTTGAGTAACTTATTAAATATGGACAAAAAACAGCAGCTGTAGAAACATCTGCTGTTTTCCTAATCTCATATGAAAATGCTTCATCTTTCAACCAAGTCTTGTACACTTACTGCATGTTAGTTTTGAAACAGTACAGGATACCATATGCAGCCAAAAATATTTGAGATTGTGATATAGAAAACATATCCTACCACAATCCTTCATGTTTTCTTAAAGCCAAAGTGGAAACGTGAAGATGGAATCACCACAATGTGGAAAACACTACCTCAGCCAAATATAAAATGTCACAGAGACATGACTGAACATATCCATATGATATATACAGCAGAATGTAGCCAATGAAGGGATCAAAGATGGAGGATAAGTCTAACACCCGATGAAAGCCTGCAGCCACAGTATCTATAGCAACAGACTTTACAATCCAGGATACAGCAGATATTCAAAAGGACAATACAGACTTAAAGGATTATTATTGGCCTTCCTTAGAGGCAATTTTAAGCACAAATGGACAGGTTCCCATTTTTGTTCTTCTTGGGTACCAAACCAGAGAAGGCAAATGACACTTCTGGACAAAAAAAGTGTGTGCATTATGTGTTAGATTGTCAGTGAACACACTGTTTGATGCCAAGAATACAATCAAATAAAGCAGCACCTGATTCTCAAGTTTATGTCAGATCAAAAAGCCACAACACTGACCTCAACTGGCTGCAAAACAGATGAAACAATTGAACATCCTGCAGAGTCTTTGGCTCATTATATAGACACTTTTGAGCAGAGTCACATGTACCACTTTTGATGTGGTATTTCAGTGCAAAACCTGCGTCATATACACCATCTGCAATCTAGTCTATCCAGGCACATAAATGATCAACAGAACATCCTGAGTATTAAGTTCACTGTCCTTTTCCGTACAAACACAGACCTTTTTATTTAAATTGGATAAGTTATACGTGGTATGTTACTCAAAAAAACTCAATTAACACAAAACAGTTGGTAAATATGGGATGTTTGATTGCAAATTGTAAACATGAAACATGAGTCTTTTTGAGATTTTATCCAGTTAAGATGTTAAGATGTTAATAAATTTTGTTGTATTGCACTGGCATATTTTCCACTAAATTAACTTTTAACTATACTTAAAACAAGTAAAAAAAAAAAAACTTAATTAAGTCAAAAAATACATATTCAATATACATACTACTCAAAAATTTGGAAAACATTTATTTCATCAAAAATACAGCAAAAACATCCATTTTGTGGTATTTTATCTGGATTTTTTTTTTTTAGATTTTATCCATTAAATATAAAGATAACTTAACTTAATAAGTTTATTGTTTAATAATTAATTAATAATTAATATTTAATTTAATATTAAGATTTGTTTTTATAGATTATATCTTAGATTAGAGTGTATTTTGTTGTACTGCACTGGCATATTTTCCACTAAATTAACTTTTAACTATACTTAAAACAAGTAAAAATAAAAATAAAAATAAAAACTTAATTAAGTCAAAAAATACATATTCAATATACATACTACTCAAAAATTTGGAAAACATTTATTTGATCAAAAATACAGCAAAAACATCCATTTTGTGGTATTTTATCTGGATTTTTTTGAGATTTTATCCATTAAATATAAAGATAACTTAACTTAATAAGTTTATTGTTTAATAATTAATTAATAATTAATATTTAATTTAATATTAAGATTTGTTTTCATAGATTATATCTCAGATTTGAGTGTATTTTGTTGTACTGCACTGGCATATTTCCCTTTTTTTATTAAAAAAATGCATAAACCCAAAATAATTTAATTTTTAATCATAAAACACTTAAAACAAGTGAAAGTGCATTAAGTAAAAAAAAAAATCAAAATACATTACTTCTAAAAAAATATGTTTTTGAAAAAAAAAACTTTTGCTTATCAAAGCAGCAATTTTTAAGATTTTTTACAGTAAAAAAAATTAAGCTAACATCTTTAAAATAAGATAACTTTACTATTTAAAAATATATAAAGTTTTCATAGATTATATCTTAGATTTGAGTGTATTTTGTTGTTCTGCACTGGCATATTTCCCACATTTTTTTAAATAAAATAAATAAAACAGAAAATAGTTTCATTTTTAACTATACTTAAAACAAGTTTAAAAAAAAAGTGCATTAAGTAAAAAAAAAAAAAATCAATATACATTATTTCTCATAAATTTGGAGAAAATTTTGTTAAGACTTATGCTTATTAAAGCTGCAATTTTAAGATTTTTTACAGTAATAAAAAGCTAACATCTTTAGAATAAGATACATTTACTATTTAATAGTATATTAAGATTTGTTTTTATAGATTAAATACATTTAATAAATGAAATGTTTTTGAAATTTATTGCATTTATTTGATCATACAGTAACATACTGTAAAAACAGCAATTTTGTGAGATTTTATTACTTTTTTAAATTTAATCTTTTGCTGTGTTACTTTAAATAAGAGTGATCTTGTTTCAAGATTTTTAGGTATTTTCTCTGGAAATATTTTTTTATCTTTTGCAGTGTTGCTTTTATTTTTTTCCAAATTCCATTTTTCCATTTTAATTTTTCTGGATTACTTTTTTGTTCCCTATTTTAATCTTTCTAGAGTCCATTTTAATGGTTAAATTAAATATTATTATTCAAAAAGCATGTCTTGAAATCATGAAACTTATACAATTTAACAGCAATTTATAAAAGGTTTAACAAAAATAAATTCTTTAGGGCCCTTTTGAAATATTTTTTATTTTACTTTTTTTTTTCTGGTAATCAAAGTCTCTTATGCGTACCAAGGCTGCATTTATTTGATTAAAAACACAGAAAAACAGCATTTTTTATTTTATTATATTTTATTTATTTTTTTGCGGTGTTGGTTCAATTAAGAGTAATCATGTTTCAAGAATTTTAGGTATTTTATCTGGAAAATTTGACCAAAATACTCACCAAGTATATGATTTTTTGCAGTGTATTGACCATGTGGCAGCAGTGACTCATCAAATGATGGAAAAAGTATTAGAATTGATTTCTATTAGTCCATTTATTTCATATTTTTTCCTCTAGTTTCACCTACATTCATTTACCTCTTTAAATCTATATCTCTGTCTTCAATAGTGTTTATGCCTATACACCGGCGTCACGTGAGACCACTTCTGTTCCCGCGCGCATTTTAAATGGCCAGATCTGTAAGTCTTGTAAAATGCTTTCAACCTTTTGTATCTATGTTAACTGCAGGTAGAACGCTGAACAAATGGCTTGCACCACAAGTTGCGCTTTTGGTCTCTATGGCAACAAACTGCTGCTGCTTTCTCCGCATTCCAGACCTGAAGTGCCTTCATCACCTCATGATTAACAACATTTGTTCCACAATACAAATGTACTCTTTATCGAATATGTTACCACTGCATCTTAAAACAGCTTAAACATGTGTCAGGAATCTCACTTTCAGGGACAGACGTAGTACGAGAGCTCTGTTATATTGACGTGTTATCTTTTTTTTTTTTTTTTACCAAATTTTCTTGAAAAAATTTGCCAAATATTTATCTTTAGGTAAACAGCTTGTCACTGAGGTAGTACCCTAAAAGTGACAACTTTGTACCTTATTTGCACCTAAAAAACTGCACCTTCTACAAATATACAGTACCATTACTGCCCAAGTTTTTCTTTCTTTTGTCCACATTCTGACAGTCAATTGTTGGCATAGAGTAAGAGCATAGAGCTAGGAAATAAATATGGATCTAATATCTCAGATATTTTGTTTTTGAAAGAATTCAGTGAGAAATGTTTGAGGTCATTGAAAACTCTGACATTTGATTGCACACGCCATCTTTGTGAATTTGTGCACAGATTGTGCACAATTCAGAATTTCAGAACTGGCCGCCATTCAATTCATGAGTTGGAATTTGAATTGAATTGACTCCGCCCCACAGGAAGTTGAATTTAAATTGGAGTTGGAATGACAGGAAGTGGAATTAAATTCATGGCAATTCAAAGACATTCCACACAGTCATACAACAGAAAGAATGTGTTGAATCTCGCATACAATTACGTTAATTTTGTAATTTAAAGGCATAATTTCATTACACATAACTAGTCACTCCTCAACCCTGCATACATTTTGTTCCAACATATAGATAATGATCAAATTCTTGAAATAAATTACTCCCTCAATGTTTGATTCGTTTTGTTCACAATGTTATTTTCATTTCAAAGTAATCAAATAACACAATGTAATCTGTACAAGTAGTTCAAACTAATATCATTTATAGAATATGTAATAAAATCATATCTGACATATATTGTAAAGCTTCATTGTTAAACACTTCTCTTATGTATATAAATTTCTTTGAATTTGTATTGAATTGCAATTCTGCTTCCTTTAATTCAAATTCGAATTGTAATTCTAGATCCTGTTTTTGACATCAATTCAAATTCAATTCAAATTCAAGATGGAATCAATCTCAATTCAATTCTGAATTGTGCACAAGCCTGAATTTCAGACATTATTAGGATCTTTTCTGACACTACACAAAATTTCTAGGGTCTTTTCTTAGGAGAAAAAGCAGTAAACTCTCCATTTTATGGATATGCTGTCTAGGAGAAACAACTGAAACATTAAAGCAACATTACACTTTTTTTCCTTTTCTATGGGAAATTTCTCTCTGCACTACTTCATATGTGTCATAATCACAGAAGCTTGCAACCTCCCACACAAAACTGCTGAAGTGTGACTACATCCCTCGTCTACTTCCACTGGTGGCTTCCAAGCTTCACATTTCCTGTGGCTACAGATATGTAAAAACCTGCAAGAAAAGATTCAAGTTTCAGGTTTTAAAAATCTTTGTAATTCTATGAGAACACAGGGGAACAATGTTGCTGGAATTACTTGCCGAATGATTTTTCTTCCAGCTGATGAACAATAGAAAAACACTGACAGCTGAAAAGCTCACGCTCAAGCACTTACACCTTGTGTTGTTCTGAAAATCTTTGAGCTATTTCAGTATTCCCAGTCAAAAATGACTGGCCTTTTAAAATTAATTATAAATATCTTGTTATGCTATATTATGACCAGATCTTGTATTCAATCTTTTTGTCAACTTCTTTTCTTTCATTTCACAGGTTTCGTATTTCTTTTGGAAAATGATTGACTCGTTGATGTGTTTATGCAACTCAATTTTTGAGTGTAAAAAAGCATTATTTTTGGATAATTTTGACAATGTTCACCTAAAAACTGAAATGCATATGCTAGAGCACAATGGAATCAGTTTTATTTTTTCCCCAAATTCCTTTTTTTCATTTTGTTATGGTTCTGGACTCCATTTTAATAGTTAAATGAAAGATTATTAATCAAAAAACATGTCTTGAAATCATGAAACTTAGAAATTTATTAACATTTCAAGCCTTATGACATTGGTAATCAAATGAAAGCATAAAACATTATTTAATTTTTCTTGTAATCAAATGAAATAATTAAACCCTTGCGATTTTTTTTTTTTTGAAAAAAAAAAAAGTGCTGATGTAGTATTAAAGTGCCCCTACTATACCATTTTGAATATTGCCTTTCATGCAATATGTAATGTAGTGTACAGCTGAGGTCAAAAGTTTTCAGAATCTGCAAAATTTTAATTATTTTACCAAAATAAGAGGGATCATAAAAAATGCATGTTATTGTTTATTTAACACTGACCTGAATAAGATATTTCACATAAAATACGTTTACATATAGTCCACAAGAGAAAATAATAGTTGAATTTATAAAAATGACCCAGTTGAAAAGTTTACATACAGTACGCTTGAATTTGAATATTGTGTTGTTACCTTATTCTTACCAAAAAACTTTTTGAATTTGAAGATCATAAATGTAACTTATTTTGTCTTCTGGGAAACATGTAACATGTGCCTCTGAAGGGCAGTACTAAATGAAAAACTATGATATTTAGGCAAAATAAGACAAAATTGTACACATCTCCATTCTATTCAAAAGTTTTCACCCCCTGGCTCTTAATGCATTGTTTTTCTTTTTGAAGCATCAGCGAGAATTTGAACCTTCTGTAATAGTTGCATATGAGTCTGAGTTGTCCTCAGTGTGAAAAGATGGATCTCAAAATCAAACAAAGGAACTCATGAACAACTATCACTAACCAAAAAAACAAAGCATTCATTTTGCATGATCCCTTTTATTTTGGTAAAATAGTTAACATTTTGCAGATTCTGAACTCAACTGTATGTGAACGTAAATAATCTGCAAAGTTAGAAAGTTGAATGCTTGAATCTGATTGGCTGATGTTCTAATAGCGTGCATTATTTTCAGGGAAACGCACGACGAACGTAGTTCCAGGTAGCACTTGACCACATCACATGTCTATATCACTTCACCACACGATTTCAGTTATTTCAAAGGTCCTTACAGCCCAAAACTGCAAAATAACCAAAACCCACAATGACACTGGCCAAACAAATAAATACAGGAAACAATAGGATAAAAACAACAGATTATTTCCATGTTTTTGCCTAATATGTTGTTAGTGCTGTTCTGATGATTAACAACATAAAAACTGCATGGCATTTCTCACAAGCGAGGAAACAACAGCGTGGTCTTGAAGAAAATGAACTTAAAGTTTAACTATTAGTACAGACGATGCTGCCAATCATTTTTGAGAGACGCACAGACTTGAGAGAGGTAATTCACTAGCTTATTATCTCTCTCCCTCTCTCTTTCTGTCTGTCTACCTGTCTAAACTTCATTATTAACTGCATTAGTTTGCTATCAAGGTCTAAAACTGACGTTTTGGAATTAGCAACGAAGGCATAGGATGAGCTGCGTAAGAAATTAATCCTACTTACAATCCTACTTGCCCTTTTTAAGGACAAAAAAACTGACAAATGTCTTGAAATATATCATCTGATGTCTGGGGGACAAGCAGACAACAATTTAAAGGGGTAGTTCAGCCGAAAATGTGTATTATTTTCTAAGAATTCAATGGCCTGTTGTGAATTATTCCTTACTTATTGTCTCCCAAAAGAAAAGTCGTTAGTCATTTAAATCCAATACGCTAATATACTGTAGTTAGTGTTATAGCTCTTGATCTTGATGTAAAAGGGTTTTTAGGTATGTGAGATTTATCGATGTAGCAGTTTTCCCGTGCTCTCCAGAGCCATATGGCCCGCCCATGTGATTACAGAAAGTGTCCTGAATGGAAACAGTGTTGCACTTCATGTGCAAATAATGGCAGAACTGTTCTAGTGGGGCAGTGGAACACAAAGCTGTGAGTTTGAGACAGCAAGATGTAGGATTAATTAGCACACGCAGGCTAACATGCTGATAATTAGCTTGTCTGTAGCGCATTCTGTTAAGACTGAGCCCCGACTGAAAGCCCTTGGGAAGCATGAGTCATTCCCCGCAGGAGGCTGAGGAAAACATCACTCAGGCCTCTTTTACATCGCTCGTGCCATTATGAGGCTAAAGAGTGTGTTGCTAGTGGTAACAGCCCTTTTGATGAAATTCCTTAGATGATGATATTATTTGAATTGATTTGACATTTCAAGTAAGCATGGAACTTCTTATTAAAAAATGGGCGCACATAAAATAAAATCATTTCTGCAATTCAAAGTGCCACTGAATACAACACAAGAACGGTGTGACGACTGTGCAGATTGTGTTTTTCTGTGCTGATGGATTTTAACTGAATATTTGATTGAGAGGAGATAATATTAGCTGTTGATTCTTGAATATGAAAACACACAAACACCATTCAAACAGCCGTTTGATCTTAGACTTTGAGCTCAAATTAAAAAGCGCCATTGCCTCCCACAGGAATGACTAAGTCACAACTCGGATTTCTGTAATGTCATAGTTGTTTCTCCTAGACAGCAAATGGAAACTTATACTTCAGATTGTTTAGATTTCACTCCTTTAAAGTTTCAGATAAAATCTCAACAATAGCTCAAAATGTGCTCAGATGTTCCAAGGTACTCAATATGAACTCAGACATTTCTTATTTAAATCTTTTTAACACCAAATTATATGTCGGCAGTTGTCTATTTTTTTCCAAAGCTGACAAAGTTGATACTTAAACATCTGGAAACTCTATTAAAGAAGTATTTTGAGCAAAAATGCTTATTCTATCATCAAGTACTCACATTTGTGTTGTTTTAAATCCATATTTTTCTACTCTCTTTCATTCTCCGGGGATAAACAATGAAAATTAGGTCCACATGACTTAATTCTACTAAAGTCATAGGATGTGACTTGCAAGCAGACAACAATTTAAAGGGGTAGTTCACCCGAAAATGAAATTCTGTTATCATTTCTATCATGACAGCTCTCGGAAGATTTTAGCAATGGATATGACAATGTTAATGTATTTGGTATTGGTGGAACAGATCTGCTACGCTGCTGAATTGCTGCTGCTGTTGGTTATTGCTGTTGTTGTAGATTATTGCTGCTGCAAGTACTGCCAGTACATACGCTGATACCGTGTTGTGAGTATTTAAGACATTCTGCTACCACACAAATAGCCTTTATAATAACCTGCAGCAAATCTAAACAGGTGGAGCTGGGGAGGTGGAGGGTTACAGAGGAACTCTGAAAGTGTGTGAACTGCTCATAAATGCTAACCAGCCATTTAAATGTAAAGCAACAAGTTTCTTGGCTGCATATGCAAGTATGCATTAATGACCCATCAGTCTGTATCATCTAGAGTTTCATGACAGAACTTGGCATTTACTCACCCTCAAGTTGTTCCAAACTTGTGTGAATTTATTTTAGCTGTTGAGCACAAAAAAAAAAAAAATTCTGAAAAATGCTGGAAACCAAAAGTCTTGGGTTACACACATTCTTCAAAATATCTTCTTTTGTGCTGCTGCACGTATAACATATGAATTAACCCCCATATATAACATACATCACCCCATAGCAGATCTACACAGGTGGAGCTGGGGAAGGTGTAGGTTTTTAAGGGTGTGTTGCAAGTGATACAGCAAGCACTAGCCTAAAATGTTGAGCAGCAAGCTCATTGGCTGCTGATGTGAGAAATGGTCCATTTTCTAATAATGATCCAATCAATCTATTTTAAGAGTATTTTCAGACTTGGAATATTAGAAAATATCTTCTAGATGATGATTCATATACGCACCTTTCGAAAGAAAGTCATATGGATTTGGAAAAGCATGAGGGTGAGTAAATCCATTTCACATTTAGGTAAGCTTACAGATAATTTACTCACCCCCTTGACATCCAAGATGTTCATGTCTTTCTTTCTTCAGATAAGAAATTATATTTCTTGAGGAAAACATTTCAGGATTTCTCTCCATATAACAGACTTTAATAGTGCCCTTGAGTTTGAACTTCCAAAATGCAGTCTAAATGCAGCTTCAAAGGGCTCTAAATGATCCCAGTCGAGGAAGAAGGGTCTTATCTAGCGAAACGATTGTTCATTTTCGGAACAGGCAATTTATATACTTTTTAACCTCGAACGCTTGTCTTGTCTATGTCTGCGTGAAGTCTTTTTCTGGTTTGAGACAGTTAGGGTACGTCGAAAAACTCCCATCTCGTTTTCTTCCCCAACTTTAAAATCATCCTACATTGCTGCAGAAGAACCAACCCAGTATTTACAAAGTGAACATGCAAAGAATATCAAAGGCCCTTTACAAAAAAACGTAAAACAGCGATGTACAGTAGGGCGATTTTGAAGTTGAAGATATATATATTTTGTCAATTTATTTTGTAAATGACCGATCGTTTCACTAAATAAGACCCTTCTTTCTCAGCTTGGATTGTTTAGAGCCAATTGAAGCAGCATTTAAACTAGATTCTGGAAGATCAAACATGAGGGCATCATTAAAGTCCACTATATGGAGATAGTTCCTGAAATGTTTTCCTCAAGAAACAGAATTTCTTTATGACTGAAGAAAGAAAGACATGAACATCTTAGATGACAAACTAACAGAAATATCCTAATTTGTGAAGTTGAACAAAGGTTTGGAATGACATAAGGGTGAGTAATTAATGACAGATTAAGTCTTGTGAGCTGTGAACAAGCCACCTCTGAAAAATGCAATTTTCCCCTGGTTTGAGTATCTCTTTTTCTCTCTCTCTGAGATGTTCAGGTTGAGTTAGTCACACTGAAATTCCCGCAGTACCATTTCTAAGCCTTGTGTTCTTTTATTCTTGACAGACTTGTCACAAAAAAAAAGAAAAGAAAAAGAAAAACACTCAAATTTAGCTCTGAAAATTTGAGATGATGTCATGGAAAGAAAGAGAATCAAACATTTGTCGCATTTAGTTGCTAACAACTCTGTTTGTTTGTTTTTTTCCACAGCCAACCATAGCAGTTTTCTTCCGATCTAAAACTGATAAAGCAATCATAATTTAACCTTATAGCCTCACACTGTGATTCATGTTGCTATAGCAACCATCATACGTGTGCATGGAGCGGATAGTGCTGATATCAAGAATAAATGGCTTTTTGTTTTGTTTTCTGTTCACTTCTGTTTCTTTTATCGCTTACAGCCAGCTTTTCGTGCTTTCGATAGGAAGTTATAAAATAATTGAGAAGGGACAGTTGGCATTTTCACTTTCTGAAAGGTGCTCTCAATGTATTGATGACATATTCTTCTACAATCAAGGAGAAAAGCCTCTTTAAGAAAGGATTTGGTTGTTTGCCGAAATCATTAGAGGCCTCAAGCATTCGCCGATTGAATGGGAGAAAATGGTAATTGCATTGCTACACTTTCATTTTCAGGCAAAATTGTTTGTCAGGGAACCGTTCTCTTTTCAGGTCATGATCTAATCAAGTCAAAGTCAGCCGGCCCTATTTAGACAGTCAACATCAGGTGGATATAAAACACCAAGTAAAACATTTGAGAAGAGAGAGATTAAACAAGCAAGGACAAATTATGGTCTAAACTGCTCTCAGGAAATTGCTCAGATCACTGGACGGCTTCTAAATACAGCCGCAGATAGCTGTCGTACGGGCTTATTGTTCTAGGCGCACATATGGTGCCTTGCTCTGGTATTCCAGTCCACTAAACAAATTGTTTAGCTGCCAGCTGAAGCCCCGTTCACACTGACAGCAATTTTACCAATGGAGGTTCGTGCACTGTTGGTTCTGAAGGCTCTCCTGCTGTGGGATGTCCTGATGTTATTTGTTGAGGTTTTGAAGCTTTTGAAAAATCTGATCACAAATGAGATAAAAATACGTCATTCTATTTTTTCCTTGCAGCTAAAATCAACATTAGGGGAGCGCAGGGCACAACCTAACACTTTTTGAATTTTGCGGTTTATGTAAATCCACTTGGGGTTCAGAGTACAATTTTTATCCACATTATTTTCACACTTGTCTAGTACAAATATATCGCTTTGTTTTATATTTACAGTGTATACGTTTTTCGTTATTTACCTTAAAGGAAAGGAAGTGAAACGTGACAACATGCCCCGTAGGTGAGGTACATTGTAACATCTGAGGGGCACGTTGTAACACGACCATATGACAGCTTAAAATGTTATCTGATCGATGAAAAAAATATGCACAACAAAGCTAAAATATTTTGACAATAAAATACGTGTTAACCTTTTCATATAAAGTAATGACTTTAAAAAAAAAAAAATTTAATTATCTAATTTTGTTTTTGAAAATGAACACATCGCAGCGATGCTTTGAACGGCCCTGATCGCAACACACAGCTGTACAGTAGCTCAAAACAATGTGGACAAATAGATGAAACACATTTAGACATTCAGAAAAACACTCCCGTCCCTCCACACACAGCTCTCATAGAGCATGACACACATAAACCAGCCAAAATGCTTTACATTTCTTGAAATAATAACTTCTGAACATTAAACATTGATTGTCAGCCTTGATTCGCCTGTTTCTTGTGGTTTCTTATCAAAATCCTTATAAGTCAATAGTGAAAATTGCATCGCTAATGTCATAGAATAGCATAGTTTAATAACAGCGGGGCATATTGTAACACAGTGTTTGAGCCTGGTCAGTACCTGGATGGGAGACCTCCTGGGAAAACTAGGTTGCTGTTGGAAGAGGTGTTAGTGAGGCCAGCAGGGGGTGCTCACCCTGTGGTCTATGTGGGTCCTAATGCCCCAGTATAGTGACGGGGACACTATACTGTAAAAAGGCACCGTCCTTCGGATGAGACGTTAAACCGAGGTCCTGACTCTCTGTGGTCATTAAAAATCCCATGGCACTTCTCGTAAAAGAGTAGGGGTGTAACCCCGGTGTCCTGGCCAAATTCCCTCCACTGGCCCTAGTCAATCATGGCCTCCTAATAATCCCCATTCATTGAATTGGCTCCATAACTCTCTCCTCTCCACCTGTAGCTGGTGTGTGGTGAGCGCACCGGCGCCGTTGTACTGTGGCTGCCGACGCATCATCCAAGTGGATGCTGCACACTGGTGATGGTTGAGGAGAGATCCACTATATGATTGTAAAGCGCTTTGGGTGTACGGCAATACACAATGAAAGCGCTATATAAATGCATCATTCATTCATTCATTCATTCATAACGTTCCCCATCTGCGCCACTGGAGATTAAAACAGGTTAGTGTCTTCTTCTGGTTGGTGAAACATTAATAACTATCTAAACTGATAAATAACAAATTGGAGATTAAAATAATAGCAGTTTTGTCTAATTTTAAATGAATACTAAAAACTGAAATGAAAAGTTTACTTCAGCCAGAAATGTACTTTTACTATGGTAAAATAAATATTCAGCGATATCTTCAAAAGGCTTTTGAATTTTGGCACTCTTTTTTCTCTGCTTAGTGTTGCTATGGCAACTAGTAAATACCCTAACTTTGGTTATGCTAGCATGTGTGGAAATATTAAAGCCACGCGTTAGTTTGTGCCCCGCTCTACCCTATGCAGAACAGAAAGTCAGTAAGATTTATCAATGTTTCTGAAAGAAAAAAGTATTTTATGCTCATTGAGGTTGCATTTATATAATTAAAAATACAGAAAAAACAGTAATATTGTGACTTATGTGACCCTGGACCACAAACCAGTCATAAAGGTCAATTTTTGACATTGAAGATTTGTAAATAATATACATATAATAAGCTTTCCATCAATGCATGGTTTGTTAGGATGGGACAATATTTAGTTGAGATACAAGACTGCAATCTGAGGGTGCAAAAAAATCTAAATATTAAAAATCACTTTTAAAGTTGTCCAAATGAAGTGGTTAGCAATGCATATTACTAATCACAAAAATTAAGCTTTTATATATTCATGGTAGGAAATTTACAAAATATCTTCATGGAACATGATGTTTACTTTATATCCTAAAGATTTTTGGCATAAAAGAAAAATCCATAATTTTGACCCATCCAATGTATTGTTGGCTATTGTATACAAATATACCCAGTGCTACTTAAGGCTGATTTTGTGGTCCAGGGTCACATATTATTACAATTTTAAAAAACATTTTTCTATTTGAATATGTTTTAAAATGTCTTTTTAAATTTGTAATTTTAAATAGTAATCTGATGCAAAGCTGAATTTTCTACAGTCTTCAATGTCACACGATCCATCAGAAATCATTCTAATTTGCTGATTTTGTGCTCAAGAAATATTTACAATTATTAATGTTGAAAATGTTGAATTAATGCTGCTTAATATTTATGTTGAAATTGTGATACTTTTTCAGGAATCTTTCATGAAGAATTTACACTGCTGTTTCTTGTTACACTGCTGACGTCTTTTCTGCTCATCAAGACTGCATTTAAAAATAGAGAAAAAACAGTACACTCTAAAAAGTGCTGGGTTAAAAAATAACCCAACCATAACCCAGCTGCTGGGTAACTGGGACAGAACACGCGTTGGGTTGTTTTGACCCAAGTGCTGGGTTAAATCATTTGACCCAAAATGCTGGGTTGTTTATTTGACCCAACCAGTGGGTCAGATTAACTGTGTTGCTGGGTTAAAAACTACCAAAATAATGGGTTATTTATTGTCTAATTGCCTTGCTACCTTTATATTTACCAATAATAATATATAAATCACAAAAGAATGTAAAATTATTATTGTTTTTCTGTAATACAGTTACACAACACAAAAATTTAATATGTAAATGTCATTTTAATGAGTTTTCATATTTCTTTTTAACCCCTTAAGCTCTGGCCACGCCCTAGGACCCACCGGTGGGTCCGCAGGGGGGTCATCGTATTATTTTTAAAAAATCTATTAATTGTTAAGCACAAAACTAGACATATATGGTATTTTTTGAAAGCTTAGAACCTCTGCTTTCTTGCGAATCCCATGATATTTGCATTAATTTTACATAAAAAAAAAAAATACAGTCTAAATTTGTTATTGCGCAACCTCCCCCCCCCCTCGAGAAAATCAGACAAATAATGATGTTTCATATTTATGGCACACAAACTCACTAAAAATAGACAAGTCATATATCAAATGAAAGCTCTTACTCTCAGGAATACAAATATGTGCTTCACTTCACAGATTTTTCACATTACAGTAAAATATCAAAGAATAATTTCAAAAGAATCACGAAAACTGAAATGACTCCTGTGAACAAGCAAACTTTTGCATCATATTTCTGCACTGATAACTACATCTGTGTTCACATACTAGCCTAAAATCCTATATCAACTTTTAGCTTAGGTTGTTTTCTTCAAAATGAGACCATTTCTGTCAGTTTATTCCGAAGTATATGGGTAGGGCGCCCTTTGGTGTGTCTACTGCTTTCAGAAATTGAAAAAAAATTACTAATGCAAAAGCACAATCGGAGATTCTTATGCCTCCTTTCAGTCAAAGCTAAATAACTTTTGCTTGGAAGATGTTATCAACAAAATTCTTTTTTCTCGTGTTTCCTGCCACCTTGTGGAATCAAAAGAAACTTTCTGCTGGGAAATAGACCAAACAGGTCCTAAATTACAGACTTGTAAATATCAACTAAAATCTCTTCAGCTCTGGCCACTCCCTTGGACCCACCGACGGGTCCACGGGGGGGGGGGTCATCGTATTATTTTTTTTAAATCTATGAACTGTGAAGCACAAAACTAGACATATATGGTATTTTTTGAAAGCTTAGAACCTCTGCTTTCTTGCGAATCCCATGATATTTGCATTAATTTTACATAAAAAAAAAAATACAGTCTAAATTCGTTATTGCGCAACCTCCCCCCCCCCTCGAGAAAATCAGACAAATAATGATGTTTCATATTTATGGCACACAAACTCACTAAAAATAGACAAGTCATATATCAAATGAAAGCTCTTACTCTCAGGAATATAAATATGTGCTTCACTTCACAGATTTTTCACATTACAGTAAAATATCGAAGAATAATTTCAAAAGAAACACAAAAACTGAAATGACTCCTGTGAACAAGCAAACTTTTGCATCATATTTCTGCACTGATAACTACATCTGTGTTCACATACTAGCCTAAAATCCTATATCAGCTTTTAGCTTAGGTTGTTTTCTTTAAAATGAGACCATTTCTGTCAGTTTATTCCGAAGTATATGGGTAGGGCGCCCTTTGGTGTGTCTACTGCTTTCAGAAATCAAAAATGAATAATGTAAAAGCACAATTGGAGATTCCTATGCCTCCTTTCAGTCAAAGCTAAATAACTTTTGCTTGGAAGATGTTATCAACAAAATTCTTTTTTCCTGTGTTTACTGCCACCTAGTGGAATCAAAAGAATCCTCCTAAAGGAACATAGACCTAACTGGTCCTTATTTACAGACTTCTAAATAACAACTAAATTAAAACAATAATAATTTTTCTTACTTTTTCTTTGTGTTTATGACAATATTGTAAAAATATGAAATCCAAAATATGCAATATTTTACCCATGTTTTAAAACACTGAATATTTCCTGTCAAATGAGACCATTTTTATCTATTTATTCCAAAGTATGTGGTTAGGGCGCTCTTTTAAGTTCAGGTGTGTCTACTGCATTCAGAAAAAAAAAAAAGAGAATTAAAGGAGACTCCAATGCCTCATTTCAGTCAAAGCTAAATAACTTTTGCTTGGAAGATGTTATCAACAAAATTCTTTTTTCCCGTGTTTACTGCCACCTAGTGGAATAAAATGAGACCTCTTGAAGGAACATAGACCAAACTTTTCCTAATTTACAGATATATACATAAAAAAAATATTAAAAAAAATATATAAAAATCTGACTTTTTGACTGTGTTTATGACAATATTACAAACATATACAATACAAAATATGCAAAAATTTACTCATGTTTTAAAATTCAAAAAGTTTCCTGTCAAATGAGACCATTTTTATCAATTTATTCCAAAGTATGTGGTTAGGGCGCTCTCTTAAATTCTGGTGTGCCTAACTCTGAAAAAAATCCAAAATATGCTGCAGAGCTTAAGGGGTTAATACAGTTTTCAAATAGGTGCAGCTGTCACACATTTTGTCCAACCCTTAAAGACACAAATAATGGTTTTAGTAGATCAGTTTCTTTTAAACAAAACTGTAAACAAGGCACACTATATTCATATTCTTTATGTCAACATTGCAGCAGCAGAACACTCAAAAATGAATTATTACCACATTAGAATCATTCCAAACATTGTGCCATTAAAACTAAGCCAAACAAAGAGTCCACCAGACAATTCTTACAATTTAAAACATGTTACAAGTGGCCAAAAAAAAAACTTCACACATGAAGACTTATGTCCATCAATATGATATACTGCAAGCTGGAGAAATTCCCAGGCAACAAGTCCGCTTCAATGGCATGGCCTGGAACCATGGCGAAGGTCTAGAAATGTTGTTGTCTCATCCCAAGGCTCAAATCCACCATGTTGGTCCCCACCTGTTAATTATACGGCATTTAGTCTTGCAACATTACATTTTAAGTTAAGTGTATTTTATGAACATAAACACAGAGGCATGAAATAAATGCTCATTTTACTTCTCAACTTTTCATACAGTTGTGGTCAAAATTATTAGAACACTAGTATTTTCACAAGCTAAATAAGGTTTTAAGTCAGTGATTTCTATCTTTTGCTGTAGTGTGTCAGTAGGAAATATCGGTTTACATTTCCATTCATTTTGCCATTAATTGTGATAATCCAGTGACATTTTTGTTCTGTGCTCCACACAGGATCTGATCTCATCATCATCCAGAAGAACTGTGAAAGCGTCACCAAGATGCTCCAAGAGACCTAACTGCAAAGCTACAATACTGTTAAAAGTTAAGCACTTGTCTAAAAATATCATAAAATGACGCTGTCAAAAATAATGTCATAAATAAATGTTCTTAATCAATTAACCTTGATTAACTAAATTAAATCAACATTTGGTTTGACCGTCCTTTTGTGTTTAAAGCAGCTTTTGCCCTACACTAGGTGCACTTACACATAGTTTTTCAGGTAGCTTTGCAGGTAGGTCTCTTGAAGCATCTTGGGGACGTTGTCACAGTTCTTCTGGATTTAGTCTGTCTCAGTTTGTTCTGTTTCTTCATGTCATTCCAGACAGACTGGATGATGATGAGATCAGATCTCTGTGTGGAGGATTGGCTGTTGTGCCAATGTAAACTGATATTTCTTACTGACACACTACAGCAAAAGATAAAAAACACTGACTTAAAATCATTTTTTAGCTGGTGAAAATACAACTGTTATAATAATTTTGGCCACCACTGTGTTTATATATATATATATACATACACCCTTATTAGAGCAGAAAACGTAAAACAAAACTTACAGGTTGTACGTCAATGAATGGCCTCCGGGATTCCGTGGTTGTGGGTCTGAAGACCTTTTATCCAGAGTGGGCAGGACTTTGAAAGCACTTTCCCCTTTAGCATCTAAACCATAGGAATAATATGCAAACTGTGAACCATATTTTATAATCAAAACAAACTGAAACACTTTCATATGAAGATTTCTTCATTCCTTTAAATAATGCAAATTAATTCCCACCCTCATTCAACTACTGCAGGTTAAGTTTAGGTATGGGGTCAGATTCAGGGATGTAGAATATGCTCATGCAGAATAAGGCATCAGTTTGTGCTTCATAAGTACTAATTAACAGCCAATATACAAGCTAATAAGCAACTAGTTAAGTGTTACTGTACCATTGTATTTACCAGTTGATGTGTGTCAAATACAGTTGCATATTGTTTTATAGATTGACATATTATTAGAAAAAGCTTACCTTAAGTCATGTCACCCAGCTCTGAATGCACCTCACTGAGCACTGGCAAGAATTAGGTCTGCAACTGTAGCCCAGTCTTCAAAAAGTCTGCCTCTGGATATAGCTTCCTAAAGTCTTGTGAAATCTGATCAAATCTGAAAAATAAATGAGGTTCAATAAGTTTAAGGTTTATACTGGTCTCCTAGTTTGTAATGCAACACAGGCATTCACTAAAATAGAGGAAGAGTAAGGGGCCGTTCACATGCCGCGCCTAAAAACGCGTGAAAACGCAAGACGCGTCGCTTTCTTTACAAAAACGCAGCTTGCTCTCCCATGGCGTCTGCCGTTGCTAAGCAACCATGTCCCGCGCCTGGAAAAAATGAGCTTCCATTATGAGCGTATAATAACGAACTTCAGTGCGCAAAAAACGCGACATGTGAACGGCCACATACACCACAAGAGATTAAGTCTAACTTTACATACTGTAGCTAAGACAAAATTACATTTAAGTAATAAACAATAGTACATACCAGTCATATTGTGGTTTAACATTATTAAAGTAAGGGACATAGCGTTTTAGCTAATGCAGATAAGTTACCTCAAGGAAAAAACCGCGAAAATGCTCAACATAAAACATATGGATCTATCGTTGGATTCGGCACGTCGCAAACATTTACTTGAAAAATATGCCCTTAAAAGATCAATTTTTGTATGAAATGATCTAATTTTGACAAAACATTACAAAGCAATACAGTATGCAGACAGTAAAGGAACTTACCCCCGTATTTCTGACCTACTCTTTCCATAAGGCGTTAAAATAAAGGCCATATGTATACTGTAAATTATACAAATAACACACACACACACACACACACACACACACACACACACACACACACACACACACACACACACACACACTTTATATAACAATAAAGCGATTGTTGAGGCAAAAAAGTACATCGCTAGGCTGCTTAAGTTACAACGTTCGTCATTCACGGAATAAAAATGCCAACCCCGCACAGCGACATATCAAATATTGCATTAAACAGTGAAATCAGTGTGCTCTAAAACACAACTTATTAAAAATAAAGGTAAATAATTATATAATCATATTATTAATTTACCTTATAATCCTGCTTGCTGCGAGGTGCGTGACCGCCTGGCGACGAGACGAGTGAAGAATCCAGAATGTTCGATGAAGTGAAAAAAAATAAACAAACCGGTTGGGTCAAAATAACCCAACCCAGGTGTTCATAGTGAAAGAACCCCTTATAGTCCATTTGACCCAGCATGATCAACCCAACTGTGTGTTTACAGTGCCTCAAACAACCCAGAATTTTGACCCAGCACAATTAACCCAGCAATGTGTTTACAAAAATAACCCAGCACTTTTTAGAGTGTAATGTTGTGAAATATTATTGCAATTTAAAATAGTTGTTTTCTATTTCAATATACTTCTATTACAATATAATTTATTTCTGTGATGCAATGCTGAATGTTCTTCGATGTCAGTGAGAAATCATTCTAATATGCTGATATGGGGCTCAAGAAACATTTCTTACTATTATTAGTGTTGAAAACAGTTGTGCTGCTTACTATTTATGTTGAAATTATGATTTTTATTTTCTCCGGGATTCTTTAATGCAAAATTTACATTGTCGTTCAAAAGTTTGGGATTGGTATGATTTTTTAAAAGATGTTTTTCATGCTTATCAAGGCTGTGTTTATTTGATTTAAAATACAGAAAAAACAGTAATATTGTGAAATATTATTGCAATTTAAAATAGTGGTTTTCGATTTTAATATACTTCTATTAAAATATAATTTAGTCCTGTGATGTAAAGCTAAATTTTCTTCAATGTCAGTCAGAAATCATTCTAATATGCTGATATGGGGCTCAAGAAACATTTATTATTAATATTAATGTTGAAAACAGTTGTGCTGCTTAATATTTTTGTTGAAATCATGATACTTTTTTCAGGATTCTTTCATGAAGAATTTACATTGCCCTTCAAAAGTTTGGGATCGGAGCGATTTTTTAAAATATGTTTTTCATGCTCATCAAGGCTCTGTTTATTTGATTAAAAATATAGAAAAAAACAGTAATATTGTGAAATATTCTTGCAATTTAAAATAGTGGTTTTCAATTTTAATATACTTCTATTAAAATATAATTTATTCCTGTGATGCAAAGCTAAATTTTCTTCAATGTCAGTCAGAAATCCTTCTAATATGCTGATGTGGGGCTCAAGAAACATTTCTTATTAATATTAATGTCGGTACGATTTTTTAAAATATGTTTTTCATGCTCATCAAGGCTGTGTTTATTTGATTAAAAATACAGAAAAAATTAAATATTGTAAAGTATTATTGCAATTTAAAATAGTGGTTTTCTATTTTAATATACTTCAAAAAATAATTTACTCCTGTGATGAAATGCTGAATTTTCAACATCATTACTCCAGTCCTTAGTGTCACATGATCCTTCAGAAATCATTCTAATATGCTGATTTATTATCAACGTTGGAAACAGTTGTGCTGCTTCATTTATTTATTTTTTGGAACCTTTTGACATTTTTTGTAACAATATACACTACTCTTCAAAGTTTGGGGTCAGTATTTTCTTTGAATTTTAATAAATTGATACAAAGTGATAGTAAAGCCATATATTGTTAGAAAAGATTTTTATTTAAAATAAATGTTATTTTTAACTTCTTATTCAACAAAGAATCCACAAAAAAAGTATCACAGTTTGCAATAAATTATTAAAGAGCACAACTGTTCCAACATTGATAATAAAATAGCATAATAGAATGATTTCTGAAGGACTGTGTGGCACTGAAGACTGAAATAAGGGCCGATGAAAATTCAGCTTTGCATCACAGAAATAAACTATATTTTCCAGTATATTAAAATAGAAAACTGTTCTTTTAAATTGCAACAATATTTCATAATATTACTTTTTCTGTATTTTTTAAATAGAACTTTGATCTAAGAAAAAACCTTAGTGATCTCAAACTTTTGAACAGCAGTGTATTTCAAATTATATTATGTGGTGAATTTTTATATAAAACACAAACAGACACATTTAACGAAATCCTCTAAAAATTAAAGAGGATTGGGGTCAAGGGCAGCTGTGATCATTATTCACTTTGCAATGACATAACGGTAAGTACATGATGACAGACCCTTAGTTTTTTAATGAACTGTCCTTTCAAATAAAAGCGCACTAGCCCAAACATGGTTTTCAGCTTGCTTTGGTAAACACACGAGGAAGGAAAGTAAATGGCTTTTAAGTAAATCATAGACATGCAGAGGAAGTGGATAAAATAAACTACACCACTCATTGTCACCACATGCGAGAGCGTGTGTGGCTTATTTCTGACAAGAAGCAGAAACAGACGCTCACTTCTGGCATGTCCACGGTCGCCTCTCTCTGACAACTCCGAAACAACAGTAGATTAATAAGCCACACGCTCTCAAACGAGCTCAAGTAACACAACCAAAGACCCTAAAGCCTTTTTGCTCACAGGATGCCGCTCTGTTTGTTAACATCTGCCAATTTCTGGACAGCTTGAAATTAATACAGATCCAGAGACCAGGAAACACTCAGTTGCCAGGAGATGTCACCAGAATGTTTTAGCAAATGCTGGAGAGGTGGTACGAGGCGAGACAGGAACCTGTTGACAGGAAGCCCACACAACACAATGCAGAAATATCTGGAAGGTCTGCTGTGCAGATGTCATATTTTCTTTCGCGTTAGCTGCTAGTTTTAAAATACACACAGCATGATGATCGAAACACTGGGCTCTTTCTGCCTTGACATTTAAATAACAAACAGACTTTAAATAGCCATAAACAATCATTTGCTACTTGTTATTGCTAATCACAAGCAGGTGGATTTTTGAGCATTTGATTGGATAAAAGGTTGTAGTGCAAGATGAGCCATCAATCTATTCAGTCATTTTTCCCAGAATTTTGTCAATGTTTATTAGTATATTAGCAAATGCCCTTACAATTGACAGACACGGGCAGTTTCTCAATACCAAGTACGCAAAGTTCAAACTTGCGTCCTTCGTAGTTCGGACTTGGAAGTTTGACTTGTGAGTACAAACTCCCGAGGACGTGAGGATGCAAGTCCTGTAATTCTGCAAATGGAACAGCAGTGTACTTGATAATGTCAGACAGCTCCATAGGGTCAGCTAGCCTTTTCTACTCCGGTATGTATTTACAATAAGACGAAATATGATATCAACCACCTCTGCCTCTTTTCGTTTTCATTTAAACATATTCATAGCTGCAAAAACGTAGTTTCCTCTTGATGCATCCTTGATAAAAGGGGCGGAGCAAGAACACATCTTAACCAAATAACAAAAATAAGTTCTATAAACATTTTGCTGAAGTTCTATTAACATTGGTTATGTGAATGCTGAACATTCCATTTTTGAATTTTGCAAAATGTGAACGTTACTTTTGAATGTTCTCTGGACATTCTGAAACAACCAGTACCATTTAAAAATTCAAACATTTCAAATAATGTTTTTGTGCTAATGTTTTTAAAGAGCTGATAACTTTGAATGAACATTTAATTAACTTTGCTGGAATACCGTTTGTTCCCTGTTAGCTGGGTATGAGCTTTGAAGTTTTTTGTCAGAAAAAAAAATTACATTCATATTTATTTATTTTATACTTACTGACATACAGAAAGCTTATTTAAAGGAACACTCCACTTTTTTTGGAAATAGGCTCATTCTCCCTCATTCTCTCAACTCCCCCCGAATAAATAAGTTGAGTTTTACCATTTTGAAATCCATTCAGCCGTTCTCCTGTTCTAGCGATATCACTTTTAGCATAGCTTAGCATAGATCATTGAATCCTATTAGACCAATAGCATCGCGTTCAAAAATGACCAACGAGTTTCGATATTTGTCCTATTTAAAACTTGACTCTTCTGTAGTTATATCGTGTACTAATACCGGTGGAAAATGTAAAGCTGCAATTTTCTAGGCCGATAAGATTAGGAACTACACTTCCATTCTGGCATAATAGCCAAGGTCGGATTTGCTGTCGTAACATGGCCGAAGCAGGCGCAGTAATATCACGCAGCACATGTGCAAATGCTAACCTGGGAACTAATTTCAGGCACTGCGTGATATTACTCCGCCTGCTTCGGCCATATTACGGCAACAAACTTCCTTGACTATTACGCCGGAATGGAAGTGTAGTTCCTAATCCTAATTTCAAAACGGTAAAACTCAACTTGGTGCCTATTTCCAAAAAAAAGTGGAGTGTTCCTTTAAATACTCAAGTTAAAAACAATGCACATTATGTGTGGAATTGATACTTTATCTAACAAACGCAAATGATGCAAATTTGTGGAATTGGTGCTTTATTTATTAATTGGTTGTGTTTTTTTACTTCCTGATACAGACAGCTACTTTTACCACTTACACACAAAAAAAAAAAACATTATGTGTGGAATTAGTAAGCTATGAATTTTTCTTTTTTTATCTCCTGACATATATAGAAAGCTAATTTTACCACTTACATGACAAAAACAAATGCATATTATGCACATTATGTGTGAAATTAATACATTATCTATGAATTTTTCTTTTTTATATCCCTGACATAAAGAAAGCTAATTTGACCACATACACAACAAAAACAAACGTATATTATGCACATTTTGTGTGGAATGGATACTTTATCTATGAATTTTTGTCTTTTTTTAACTTACTGATGTATACAGACAGCTAATTTTATCACTTACACAACACTAATAAATGTAAATGATGAACATTATGTGTAAAATGATACTTTATCTATGAATTTTTCTCTTTTTTACTTCCTGACATATATAGAAAGATAATTTTACCATTTGCACAACAAAACCAAACGCATATTATGCACATTTTGTGTGGAATTGATACTTTATCTATGAATTTTTCTCCTTTTTAATTCCTGACATACATAGAAAGATAATTTTACCACTTACACAACAAAAACAAATGATACACATTTTGTGTGGAATTGATACGTTATCTATGATCATTTTTTTACTTCCTGACATACAGAAGCTAATTTTACCACTTACACAACAAAAACAAACACAAATGATGCACATTTTTTTGTAGAAAATTGTGCTTTATCTATATATTTTTTTTTGACTTCCTGACAAATACAGACAGCTAATTTTACCACTTACACAAAAAAATCATGAACATTATGTGTGGAATTGGTACTTTATCTATGAGGTTTTCTCTTTTTTTACTTCCTGACATAGACTACAAGTCAAAAGTTTGGACACACTTCCACATTCTCTTTCTTTTCTTTATATATTCTTTTCCTGACATATATAAAGGTAATTTTACAACTTACACAACAAAAACAAATGCATATTATGCATATTTTGTGTGAAATTGATACTCTGACTTTTTCTCTTTTTTAATTCCTGACATATACAGACAGATATTTTTACCACTTACACAACAAAAGCAAATGCAAATATGCCCATTATCTGTGGAATTGATACTTTATCTATGAATTTTTCTTTTTTTTTTTACTTCCTGACATATATAGAAAGCTAATTTTACAACTTACACAACCAAATCAAATGCAAATTAGGCACATTATGTGTGGAATTGAAACTTTATCTATCATTTTTTTAAATCTTTTTTTACTTTTACATACTCAAAAAGCTAATTTTACCACTTACACAACAAAAACAAATGCAAATATGCACATTATGTGTGGAATTGATACTTTATCTATGAATGTTTGCCTTTTTTTTTACTTACTGACATATACAGACAGCTAATTTGACCACCTACACAACAAAAACAAATGCAAATTATGTGTAGATTTGATACTTTATCTATGAATTTATTTTTCTTTTGTTTTACTTCCTGACATTTATGTGACCTTGGACCACAAAACCAGCTATAATTGTAATTCAGGATTATTATGTAAATCAGAATAAATAATTCCATTCCATTGATGTATGGTTTGTTAGGATAGGACAATACTTGGCTGAGATACAACTATTTGAAAATCTGGAAATTGAGGGTGCAAAAAAATAAAAAATACTGAGAAAATTACCTTAAAAAATACCTTTAAAGTTGTCCAAATTAAGCTCTTATCAGAGCATATTACAAATGTATACTAAAAATTTTGGTTTGGTATATTTACAGTAGGAAATTTACAAAATATCTTAATGAAAGATGATCTTTACTTAATATCCTAATGATTTTTGGCATAAAAGGAAAATCGATCATTTTGACCCATACAATGTATTGTTGGCTGTTGCTACAAACATACATTTATAGCTACTTAGGACTGGTTTTGTGGTCCAGGGTCACGTACTGTATAGAAAGCTAATTTTACCACTTACACAACAAGTTAATACTTTATCTATTTTTTCCCGCTTTTTTTTTTTTTTACTTTATGACATACACAGACAGCTAATTTTACCACTTACACGACAAAAATGAATGCAAATGATGCACATTTTATGTGGAATTGATCTCAGACAATGATGGAAAATGGTTTCGTCTCACAAGCCTGTTGTTTTATACATTGTCTTTTACACTTCAGCAGCTGATGACACAGCACAGCAGGAAATTGTTGGATGGCTACTCGACACTCGTACTGTGCTCTATTCTTTTCTATTGTGTTTTCAGAGAAAGAGGGCCAACAACAGTGCTGCCTCTTACATGAACATCCAACTCTTCACACTTATACGCAACAACCTCACAGACAGCGTTGCTCTGATGTAAAGGTCAGTACGAGCAAGCTTTTGGTGTCTCTGAAGTGGTTTTGCTGCAGCTGAAACCAAGAGTAGTGTTTGAAAAAGAATGTTTTCATGTGCATATTAAAATAATGGTAACTTTGCCAAGGTCAGTAAAACACAAAGGTACCAAAAGTTTTTTTTTTTTCAATCAAGCTATTGAAGAACCATCCTGGGTTCCCCAAAGATCCTTTTTACACTATAAAGAATTTTTTCATGCATTGTAAAGATTCCATTGACATTAAATGCCAACAGAGAGTGTGGTGGTGACATGAATAAAGTTGTTCCTTAATATACTTTTTAGTAAGAAGCCACATTATGCATGTGAATTCTTCAATGAACTTTGTTGGGACAGTTTAATGGGGGCCTCTAGTGGATACATTACTTACATCTTCTATATTTCCAAAGATTTGTGTAAGGATCCTTCATTTTAACACCATTTAGAATTGAACTCAATATTATGGTTTAATCAATGGGACCAACATATATTATTCATTACTGACAGCTTGCTGAACACCAAGTGCTAAAAGCATTGCTGATATAATTAGTTGGATTGATTATCTCCTGCATTATAAGGTGTCTCAAGCTGTCACTTCACATTCTATTTAAGTTCTTGCTATAGGACTAATTGGGGTTGAATATACACTACTTTTCACACAAAACAACCACTTTATTATTAGAGGTGCAAAGTTATCTACAAGTGGGTGAACATCATGAAATCATGTTCGTGAAATGCTATTTTAAAATGAAAAGAAAATATTTTGCACAGAAAAAAAGAAGCATATTTTTAGAACCATTAGGATTTTTTTCATTGCAACACTATTTCCCTAAAATCCTATTTGAATTTTTTTGGAGTTTTACGAAGTAATTTTGAGTTTTTACTTTTTTAAATTTATCACAATAATTTTTATTTTATTTTATTTTATTTTATTTTATTTTATTTTATTTTGAGATTAAGCAGGAAATAATGGATGGAACATTTTTGAATTGATTTTAAAATTCCCATTATTGTCATTGCTGATTCTCATTATTAAAATTACTATATTGCAATACAGCTATTTATTCTGGTAAAATATATTTTAACCAGCATAAATTCCACCGTAATGTAAAGAATAGTTTTTTTTTACTCACAACTCATTTTTTAATAATAGTTTTTTTTTTAAATCCCACTATTTCCAATGCTAATTATCATTATTAATCATCATCATTTTATTATTTTTTTAAATTTTATAATTTGTAATGCTGATTCTAGTTGAATATATTTTAATCAACATAAATTCCACCATGAAATAAATAATAATATAAATTTTTTCTGCTCATCAAGGCTGCATTTATTTGATTAAAATACAGAAAAAACGGTAATATTATGAAATATTATTACAATTTAAAATAACTGTTTTCTATTTTAATATACTTTAAAATGTATTCCTGTGATGCAAAGATGAATTTCCAACATCATTACTCCAGTCTTCAGTATCACATGATCCTTCAGAAATCATTCTAATATGCTTATTTATTATCAATGTTAGACAGTTGTGCTGCCTAATATTTTTGGGGGGAATTGCAATGGTCCTAAAGAAGTCTTCGTTGTCTTCAAGCTAAATATATTTCTTATTTCTTTCTTTTAAATTTGAGGTTGAATGTGACCACCAGGACTTGTTTCTGACAGGTTTTGTAAGATATACCCAATTACAGTAACCACTGTTTTCCACATAAACCTCTCGCCTTCAGGACATGACTGATTTTGACACATGAATTACCGATCGACTCTTATTTCCTGGGGTGAATACTGATGCAAAGATGTTTTTGTCCTCTGCAGAGATTCTCTGAAGTGCACACACGGAGGTCCGCCTAACTGATAGTGGAGAGCTGTGCTTTGAAGGAAGGCCATTGTTGAGTAGCACCTCTCAGCATGCATTACATAAATGTGGGGCTGTTACTGAGGGCAGGTGAGTGTTTAGCATCAGAGGCAGTAATGTGGGGGTGTGTGATGGCCACTTCACCTGAACTAGACTGCTCTGATTGGCCTTCACATAAGAGCTTGACAGAGGTTTCCACACAGAGGAGGGCCAGTGAAGGCATCAGGGCTCTTCAGAGTCAGTAATGCTTTGTGTGTGTATGTGTGTGAGAGAGAAAATGCATTAACACGTGTTTTATTTATGCACTACATCTGTACTATGTAAGTACTTTCAATTATTCACTTAAATGTGTCTCCTGTAAGGCAGGAATTTTGGTAAAGTTTTAAGAAAGGATTTAGTTATAGTAAAAAAAACAAAAGACAGAAACATTGCATTTGCCATTATCGTGAGACTCACAGCATTGACTCAGTTATTGAACTGACCTGAATCAACATTAAACTGGCTTGAGCTGAATATAGAGCTGCTTATAGCTGAATTGACATAATTAGCTGGGTTTCCATCCAAAGTTGCGAAAATTAGAATATTGCATATAACATTTTCAAATAGGGCTGGGCAATTTGGCCTAAAATCAAAATCTCGATTAATTGAACATTTTAACCCGATTACGATTAATGAACGATTATTTTATTCATTAATAAAATTATATTTAATTATATTTAAATAATATTTATTTTGTTGCCCTCATAGTTCACTGACAAATTTTGTACAGTAAATATGCTCACATATTACAAGTGAGAGATTTTTGAATGAAGGGTGCACACACTATCTACTATCTATGATTATTTATTGAACATCAGTGTTGAACAACTGAAATTAAAGCACACATTGCTTAAAACGAAAAGTCACATTTTTCTTAAATTAGTGAAAATAAATAACTTGCACTTTTGGAAACAAAATAAATTATTTATAAAATAATAAATATTAAAAGTAGAAAATAAGCAGTATCTCTTCTAAATAAAATTACTCTTGTATATCCTGTAAATACTTTTTACTGTATAAATACTGTTTAAGCTCTCCATCGACATGTCGGAGGAATAACGTAACGGAGCGGGGTCACCTGACTCCACATGCAGTAATGTTTTTAAAGGGAAAGTAATTGAAATAATTGACCTGGAAAAATTTGATCGATTATAGGTTCTGAATGTCGATTTCGATTACTTTTCGATTAATCGCCCAGCCCTATTTTCAAATAAGCATGATTTCCATCCAACAAGTCAAAGAGAACAAAATCGTCATGTCCTGATAAACTGCCACTAAATATCACTAACCAAAGTAGGAGTAGCCACTTGTCACGTTTTACACAGGAACACACGAACAACGACGTAGTAAAAGACGTACATTTAATAAATCCAACGAAAACTCAGGAGACACAGGAACACCAGGTGATAACATCAAAGACCGACCAGGATAGAGGACAAACACACACCTTAAATACACAGACTGATTACAAACACAGGTGCAGACAATGAGGGATGAACCAAAATACACAGAGCAGTGGGGGGAGATGATGGGTGAAACCAACTAAATTGTCCAGGGGTGTGACACCACTGAATATACTTTTTTTTGCATATATAATAAATTACTTGCACCTCAAGAGTGAGCAGACGAAACACAATAAATGCAGTCACTGATTTTGGAGGGGGAACGCAGTCGTCTAAGGCAATTTTTCAGAAATACTTTGACAACAGACTTTGCTTGGGCATTTCAGAATGACCATAACATTTCAGATGCTGTGCAACAAGATTGGTCCGCTGGTTAGTCAAGTCATGTCGTCCCATAGCGCAAAGTCATGACTTTTTTGATGCACATGGAGGATTTTATTCTGCAAATGTGTTTCCATCTCCCATTACTGGCATTAACTCTTTTCCACACCAGTCAAAACCACCAACATCAAACCATTAGCCAACCATAGAAGTGGGGTGTTTACTTCTGAGTCTACAATCCGTCATGCCTATTTAAACAGAGAATTCTGATGAGGGGGGTTGAAAACAGGACAGAAAATAGCTTATTACTTCTAAATTATGATATTTTTTTGATGTAATAATCTTGATAACATTATAAGTGGACCTCAGAGAACAGTACAAAATTAAAAAAACAAAGGCAGTTCATGTCCTCTTTAAAGGTACCATAGAATAAAGAACATCCTAAAGGACAAGCTCACCCAAAATTAAAAAATAGCCCATTATTTACTCACCCTCCAGACATCCTAGGTGAAAATGACTTCCTTCTTTCAGACGAATCTGAGTTATATTAAAAATTATCCTGGCTCTCCCAAGCTCTATCATGGCAATGAATGGGTGTTTCTCTTCAACAGTCCAAAACAAGTCCAATTAAGTGCATCCATTCATAATAAAAAGTGCCTCACATGGCTCAAAGGGGTCAATAAAGGCCTCCTGT